>NC_034418.1:18778460-19078460 GCF_002078875.1 Numida meleagris | reverse complement strand
TACAATACCTTACAGCTATCTCATACGAGGAGAGGCTAAAATTCTAAATCTCATTGAAAATAGCACGCGACCACATTTGCTAGAAAGTGATTTTGTATTTCCAGAACGTACTGGCATTGCTAAACAAGAAAGTTACCGGTGAAAGCAAGTTGAAACACTGCGCTATCATGCTAATTCTGCCCCCCACCCCCTACGATTTGGAGGGAAAGGTCAGCCGGGCTGTCACTTCCCTCTAACTGATGCTCAGAGGCCGTGTGCACTGAGCATGATACATTTAAAGGAAACCAAGCAATCGGCCATTTTCTGCATCAACTGTATTAATCATAAACCCTCCATCTTGAGCTAAACCAGACACTAGGTGCGCAGGAAGAAAGACAAAGTTTTCTCCCTGCTTGAAACTGAAGATTCATTTTCCATTTTGGACACGTTCCTTAACGACGGAAAAGGGTAATAATATTAACTACAATTTGCGAGATAGACTGCCGAGGAAACAGGCATTTAGCTACAGATAAAACTGAACGAGTGAAACCTCGGCTCATGACAAACAACAGGTTGACATGTACAAAAAGCCAGGCACGGCGAGCACCGGAGTGACACCATGGGCTGGGAGTGCTGCTGCACACCTCATTTCTTCCTGCATACCACATTTTTCCTGCACACACTACAACTCTTAGCCACATATATGACTGAAGTCATATATATACATATATCCGTACGTGTGTATGTATAGAGGAGAGACTATCTGACATCAGTGTAAGGAAGACGGAAAGCGGCACTGAGCACCCTGAAATACTTTGTATTTCAGATCGTCGTAATAAAAAGAACAAGAGGAGATAAAGTTGAGAACCAAAAGCGCTGAGGTTTAGAACACACCTACCTAAATATGGTGTTTGTTCTCCAGCCTGAGACAAAAATAATCCTGAGCGAATTAACAGGACTCTTCGGCACTACTTCATATATTCCACTGAGCGATTTTTATTTGCTTAGTGGAAATCGCTTCGGAGAAACACCCATCACCCGTGTTTCTCTCATCTATTTAAAACAGACGGTACACGCAGGAAAACATATTTTAATAAAGCTACAGTCTGCATTTGCAATTATATACTAAAAATGAAATAATTTACTGTGCAATTACTTAAATATATCTCTTTAAAGCCGTTGTTACACCCCAGGTAAATTTGATCCCAATTCAATTAGTCATTGGCATCAGTTGCACTTAAGCCTATAATTATACCGAGTGTCATCTCGCTGCTTTGCCAAACACAGACATCTGAAGCACACATTTTATCACTTTGGTCACCCTGTTAACCAACAAGTTCCTTACACAAATTACAAAGTAATCTCTGCAACTGTATTTTCATAGCCTATTTGTGAGGTATGCATTCCCCATTCTCACCCTTATTTAATTGATATGTAAATGTGGCTCTGAGAAGCCATGCATCGAGTCCATGAGGAGCAAATGGTGGAGCAGTAAAAGGGAGAAGCGTGGTATAAGATTTTCAGGGCAGCAAAACCAGATTGCACCAATACACTGACCTCCCTCACCCCGTGCAAGACAAGAACATAGTGCGTGAATGAAAGATTTATCTCACAGGTACCGATACGTATTTTTCTTAAAGTGAACACACACGAGACTTCATTTACCACTTTGCATATACCAAGAGCTCAGATCTGTGGGCCATGTAGCAGTCCCCCCAGCACCACACACATCAGAGCCAGATATCTAAAACAAAATACATAGCAGAGCTTCCCCACCTTCCTCTCTCTCCCTGGGCAGCTTTTGTAATGAGAAAAGGAAAACGATAACCGTTGGTGCTCGGTTAGTCACTGCCTGCTTAGAGCTTACGGGTGAGCTGGGAAGTGATCCTGCCTGCACGTCTGGGAAGGAGATTTTATGACAAGGAGGAACGAGCAGCCATTCCCCACGGCAGCCTCAGCCAGGAGCAAGGAGCTCCTCCCTGATGCTACCAGAAATGTTTTTAGGGATTCTTCCAAAATTTCTACCGGGGTCTCAGGAAAAGAAAAGAAATGAAGATCAAAACTCTTAACGCTCAAAGCATATCGGATAAAACCAAGCTCTTGCAAGAAGCGGTGAGGTCCCCTAAGCTTTCTCACTTTTTTGGGGCCAAGACGTATTGCTCTGAACTTGCAAGCATTTTGGCATAGTAACTTCTGAAAAAGGAGGAGGAAAGTCCTTGAAGAATACAATTTCCTCATCACATTAGATTTAATGGCAATAACACACATTTTTTATTTTCAGTCCTAGGAGTCAGACAAGTTAGCATAGAGGTGCTTCACGTACTGCAGCTGAACTCTGAAGCCTCTATTTGCTAATTAAAGGGGTTTGAGGTTAATCAGTTTAGAATTACTTTGATTTATATAACCATTTTTGATTCAATAAGGGAATACATTGAAATTAATAATGAGGCACATCTTAACTGTGAGTTGTATGTTCTATTTTTTCCGCTTGCCCAAGATTTGGGTATAAAAGTAGCACGCATCTCAGCATTTGGGAAAAGTAAGACACATCCAGGGGAATTCTCATGAGCCCCTGGCACTCCCAGAGCGAAACAGGCAGAGCAGATTCTCTGAGGCAAAATGTAAGCAAAGAAAACCTGAATTTACCAACAGTTGGTAAACAGAACCTTAAAAACATTCACAATCTATATAACTGGTGTTAGTGCGTTGATAATCCTGTGGTACTCAGTACTCAGCAGAACCACCATGGCTCTGACCAGCAAGGACTGAGGCTGCTGCCGGATGGAGTCCTGGCTCCGCTGCCCCCCGCTGCTCTGCCCACACTCACTCTTTACCGGTACCTTCTCCAAACCCAGCCTGTGCTTCCAGACCCTTTCTGTGGCAGTGTGTGTAGGTGAACGCGCACATTCACCACTGGTTACGTTGCACGCTCTTTGAAGCGGAGGTTGCACACTTCTAGAACATGTGGGCATGCGTGCAACTGCTTAGCAGAGTGAAACAGGGCTCCAGTGCCTGGCTTTGGGGTACCACCACCGGCGGAAACAGCAGCAAAATGGCAGTGAGATAATCCAGCCACTTACATGTGGAGTAGACGTGCTGGTTTAATTACATTTTCACTATCATCTTCCTACCACAATCTTGATATTCAGAGACCCTCCCTTTTTCCTCTTAGAGTACAAGTTATCTCGAGGTAACCAAAGTCCCATTTAAAGGCCGATTTTAATCAAATGCTTTGCAAAGTAGAGAGGAATTTAATTAAAGCATTCAAATCTGCTCTACGTTATCAGCCTTCATCATCGGTTTTCACCTCCAAGTTTTCTGGACATAGCAGCTCCCAGGAACCCCAGCTGCTGGAAGTCTGACATAGGCTTTGTTATGATCAACGTGATCCTTTCTTGTTTACAACGTATAATGCCCAGAGGGCTATAACAAACTCTGGTCCACAAGGCAGCAAACGATACACAAATAAATAAAGCCACAGGGCAGATTATTTGCTAGCATACACCACTATTGTTTCCCTGGATTCAGTAGGGTTGCTTGTACCAGTTTAGTAGCCAAGCCTCTCTCCCAGAGCAATAACGCAGCAATGACGGTGCTCATACAGCTCTATCCGTGAGAATTCTCACGTACATTTCTAGGCACTCATTAATTAGATCTTCTAAAACTTTTGCTGAGTTAGTGATGTGGCATCGTAATAACCGCTCATGTCCAATAAAATACAGACACCTCCAATACCAGGGATCGGTGTCTCAGGGAACAAAACACCGTACTGCTCTAAATCCAGCATTATTTACTGAAGTACCAAAGCGTTCCCCAGCAGTCTCTGAGCTGCACTGCACTGCGGCCATGTGCTTGCTTCAGGATCCGAGCAGGGCGCAGCACGAGGTGGCACACTGCTACCGGTACCTCTCAGAGCTCTGGTTTTCCATGGGCCTCAGAGTCGTGTTCCCTTACGCGTGGTACCCGAGGTTCAAAGCGCTACAGTTGATTTTAGCTATCAGTTCAACGTTTGTTTTTTCCTATCTGCTTTTATTTTGGTATCAGACGGGAGAGATTCTTGAACGGACACAGTCACGAGTAAAACCCGCTCCTTCCGCAAACCAGACATCGGCACCAAGGGAGGTGAGGTTCCCTTCTGGCTGCCAAGCCCTGGCCAACACCTCCGTGTTGACAAACCAGCATCTCCTTGGAGTGTGCTGTGCTCAAAATTGGGTTTACTCTTTCAGAAAGGAGACAGTTGGCATTAAAATGACTTGTCGGAAAAGCATATTATATTTTTGAAGTGCAACATATTTTTTTCTCTAATTCAAAACTGCAAATGTTAAACTTAAAGACTCTTCGTAGCACACGGTAGTGACAGGCAAAGCTCCCAGAGGGGTGACTGCCTTCAAAGACAGGTAAATGAGGGCCCATATAAAACAGCCAAGTATTGATGTTGTAGTAAAATTCAAGAAAAACACATTGGCAGACAAGTAAATTTGTCACTAATAATTTAATGTAATTTCCCTAAAATGGAGGTAATAGGTACTCAGGGAATACACCTCCAGGGTTTACATCAAATGTGCACGTGGAAAATTGTGAAATAATATATATATTTTTTTAAATGTAGATGCTTTGGCTGACATGTTAGTTTATGATGAAAATTGTTCTCCTGAAATGATAAAGGGGAGGGAAAAATATAAGCCTCCAAACATGTACAACTTGTATCTTCTAAAACCATCCCCAAAATGACAACCTGGATACAGAGACTGCTGAATGCCGAGATCATTTGTTTGTGTTTTAGTTTCCCCTTTAAAATGATGGACTGCAATTACCAAATAGTAATGAACCAATCATGTTGCAAACACTATTTCCTGTGTCATTTTGAGTTATAGAATCTAATATCAAGCTCATTTAAAATATTCCAAAATTGCATATTTTTCTCTGCAGTGAAGTGACAGCTCAAATTGTGTTTAGTTGCAACCATATGACCATGAGCAAATCAAGTATAAAAATTTCATTTTCTCTAAGTGCTAATGCAATATTTTTAGCTCAGCTCCCACAATGGTTCGCTTTGCACTGCACAGGATGGTGCTGGATGCTGCTGAAGTACCATTATCAATTATAATGCGCTTTCTGTAAATTTTAAATAATGCTTATACACGACTCACGTAGGTAAGATTCGGAGAAAAAAAGCAGAGCAAAAATACCCTCTGCTTCTTCAAACAGATAGCGCTATTTTCGGCTATAAATTGAAATTTCACCGTGCAGCCTTAATATGAAAAAGGTCTGCAGTTTTTTCTAGGGCAATAGGAAAACAGGAGAAAAAAGAAAAAAAGAAAGGAAAGCTGCAGCTGCCACGAGTTCGGATACTGAGCAGAGGAGGAAATGGAATCCAGAAAAAGAAGTACGAATTGATATGAAAAACAGAGCTATAGAATCCGCATCACATTATAGGAAATTGATGAAGATAAATAGCCCCCAATAAAGAAGGTATTATCTGCAAATACTGCAGCCTGACTTGACACTGCTACGTGCACACGCATCGCTCCGCTGCGGGGGAAGGCCGAGCCGTCCTGCAGCACTGCGCCGGCACACGGCTGCACGGGGCCACGCGGCTCAGGGCGCTGTGTCCCAGCACCAGCGTGCAGGGAACCCGCTGCCGGCGGCACACCTGGGCACACGGCGAGCTGTTACTCTGAGTACATGCTCGTGAAAGAGCCGATTATTCATGAAACCTGCACTGCCAGCCCATACAAAGATGTTACGCCAAACAAGACTGCGAAACAATCATTGCCGAAACCTCATCATCATCATCGGGAACTAATCCCGTAACCAGGGGCGCGTGCAGCTGCCGCTGAACAACGTACAGATTCCATTTCATTGAAAATACGAGGTGTTCTGAGAGGGCACGCTTCTGGGACAGGAAGGAGCTCTGGAGGCTGCTTATCATCCAGGCAGCATCCACAGCTTGGGACAGAGCAAGCCCGTGCCCCTGGTAACATCCGCACACAACTTGACGCGGTGATTTTCAGAAGCAGATCTCAAAATACTTCACGGGGACACTGCTGCACTTATCACACTTTTTGCAGAGAAATGAGATGAAGTGAGCTGTGCCAGGTAGCGCAGCCGCCTGACAGCAGAGGCAGAGCCAGCCTGCACATCCGTTCCTTCTACCGCCAGTGCTCTGCCATTAAATTGAACGTGCATGTAAATGCGTGTTTAACTTCTGGAGCTAGAGTTGCTGGAAAATTGAAGGATGCCATTTGCGCCCCTCCCCTGCTACTCAGCAAAGTTTTGATGTTACTTGCTTTTTCCTGAAGCGTAGATTTATTCGAATCTCTTTCTGAAATTAACAGAGTAGAATAACCAGTGGGATCACCCCAAAATAACAACAGGGTTCAAAATCTGGAGTAGAACCTGTGACTAAAATTGGAAAGAGCAGATTTATGGCATTAAAGTGCTACCAAAGCAAACAAAGCCTGCCACACAGCTTCGGTAGCTTTTCCTCGACATTAAGAAGAATACAAAAAATATCACAGCTATCCCTGGTTAGTCAGTAAAAATGGCAGTAGAACAGATAGCAATGGCTACTGATGCCACTGCCGCAGACATACAGACGTGTTTGTGAGCTGTGTTTTACAGAGAGCATACGTACCACAAAAGAAAACTAACTGTCACAGAAAATCAATATATATTTCAATCTTCCTACCCCGTTTGCTATCAGTGAAGATAATGTCAGTTGTGTTTTTCTGCGCGTTTGTTTGCAAGCACACGAGGTACTCAGGCACCTACACAGATACAGAACACCCACAAGTAAGAAGAACATGGTAAGGTTTCTCTGCTCCTTTCCTGTCCCTCTCTGTGCTGTTAAAACAACAGGGTACTGAAATATCTTACCAGCACGTTTGGTCAGAGCAGGTACGCAACATACCCAGATTCCAGGTGTTTTCTTCTTGCTTAAGAAAACATCTTCAATATTGCATTACTGGTGTTTATAACTCCTACAAATCTGAAATTCTTCTAATACATTTTGAGTTTAATAAGAATAAAGGCACTCCGTTTTTCAAAGCAACAAAGCAAGGTGTGCTGGCCACAAGGCTGGCCACTAAAGCAAATGGGAAGATACCAGCTCAGGTTAAAAAAAGGGAAAAAGTATGAATATAGAGAGAGAGATAAAAAAAAAGATAGTTCATATGTCACATCTAAGTGAAAGATGCACATAAGACAATAACTTTAACATGACAATTAAAGAAGGAAAAAAAAAAAAGCTGTCATTTTTCCTCCTCCGGATTGGGGGAGTCTGGGAAGGAGGAAGAGAGCAGAGATTTGGAGGACTTGAACAGAAACCAAGGTGTGCAGCTGAAGAGTCAGCTCGCCCCAGCAAGGCTACATCAAGTGGGAAAGGGCAGTTCACGTGTTGTGTGAGCTTTCATCAAACATTTTAGCTTCATTTTTGCAATGTCCAGTTAACTAGTCTTAGACTTGAGCCACATTCTCGTGCCTTTCCCTTGCTAATTTCTCCTGCGATTCCAGCTCCCCTTTTCAGAAGCTGCCCTGCACACATTTTAGCCCCAGATTCTTCCCAGCTCCCTCGTTCCTCTTCCTCCCTCAGCACCGAAAGGCGAACATATCCAGACAGAAGACATTTCAAGCTATCATTTTAAATAAATCCAACCCAAGTGATGAGCATTTTGCTAATAATGCTTTAGAATATAATTTTTGTCACTTGCTCAAAAAACATTCAGGTAATTTTAGATTAATATGGGTCTCTGCAAAATATTTAATATCTGCCCCTGGTTATTCTTTTCCTTCCTATAATATATTGTGTACGAATCCTTTCCAGAAAGCCAAACGGTACAATGGCAGCGTGGTGAAACAAGCTGACAACAGCCAGGAAATTGAAAGTTCAGGCTGAGGATTCATCCTTAATTTACGCCACTGCAGAGCGGGGTAAGCAGAGACCGAGTTAAGGACAGTGGAGGGCTTAACTTTTAATTTCCTGGATGTTATCATTTTAAATGGAAGCCCTGCTGTTATTTAAATCTCTGTGAAGGAAAAGGGAGGTAAGAAAAAGAAATTAAGATTATTTATTTGAGCTTCAGAAGCTGAATGGTACAAGCAAAATAACCACCACGAACCAAGCGGAGCAGCCAAGGTGCGCGAATCTCTCTGATGATGTCGGATGATGCCAGACAGCAGCTGTGGCCATGTGAAATGCAGCCAAGCACCAGGTCCCACACGCTCACAGCCTCTTTGCAGTACCACGACCACGATCTCCATGCAGCCCAGAGCTGCTCCGCGTGGAAGCGGGTGACAGCGCTGCTCTGGGAACCCGATGGTTCCCCTGCTCATGGCAGCCCCTGGTGTGCAGGGCCAGCTCTGCCCGAGGTCACGTGTTGCTGACTCTCAGTCAAGGCAGTTTTCCTCTGGATCTAGGCTGAAAATCCACATTTTGTCAGCAAATATAAGCAGCCTGTTATCTTGGCATATGTTTTGTAAAGAGATGTGGAAAAATTCACAAAGGATGCTGCGCTGTGTTCCAGCAAATTCTCAACCTGCCCAAGGCCAGGTTCTGGAGCTCGCGCTGGTACTGCGTCCCCAGCTGAGATCCTCTGTGCTTCTACTAAGTTTATACACCAAAAAAAAAAAAAACAGCAAATTGATGTCCAGCAATTTACAGTAACAACTGCCTGGAACAGAGATAAAAGCAGTCTCGTGAAAATGAAATTAATAGGAAGGGTATTTTAAAAGTTTGATGAGTTCTTATATACTGAGTATTTCAATACCTACGTCTCACACGAGAATGAATGACATTCATTTTCATAGAAAAATGTTACGAAAATTGATTCTGAAAAAGGTATAAAAGATTAAGGGAAAATTTTCGATTTGATTACTTCATTAAAAACGTTAAATAACAAAAGTAGAAAAATGGGAGCAGAAAGCCCTCACAATTTTTCACAAACTTCACAGTAACTGCAGCAGATGAAATGGAACTTCAGAAGTGCCAGCACAGGGAGAATGGTTCAGGCATGCCTCTGATTTATTTCCCTCTTCTGCACAAAAGTGCTGACATACATCTTGAAGCACATTTTGACATATCATTGTATACTACACCATTTACTCCATAGGTAATTGTACAATTTCCACTGGAAGAAAATTTTCAGGTCTCGTTGAAAGAATACTTCTAGTAATGGATGACACTTGAATAATTAATTATTCCTCACCATTCTGCTGGGCTCAGACTCAGGAGTTAGTTTCTATGCTTTTCCCAACACTGCCTTGTATTTTTCAATGCTCATCTTTGTTACAAAGTTGAATTTTTAGGTCCTAAGGCTTAAATTTCATCTTTCCAAGGCCAAGCACAGTTCTTGTCCTAAATCATGGTTATGTGGAACAGTCTGCAGTTCCTACATTGAATCAAGTTTTGGAAATGTCGTTGCTTTGTACTAGTTGAAATAATGTTGTTCGAATGCTGAAATGATCCCAAGATCCACCAAGAACGCTGAAGAATGCTAATATGAATTTGTCAGTAAGGTTTCAGTAACTATTAGATCACTAATACACTAATCATCAATGTACAACCAATAAGATAAACTATTTAATCCATATCATCATCAACATCAAAGCTTTTACCTAGGCGTTTGTGGACCCTAAGTCAGTGTCACCTATAAGGAAAGCTTACAAGTTATGGATGTCATTGCTCAAGTATTGGGACCAACTGGGCCACCAGTTAAAGCACCATTACATGGTGGGCCACTTCAGTGATGATCGTTCCTTACTCAAGCATCTTCCCACTGCTCAGATATCAGTGTCGCTGCCCTGCACGTACAGAGATGAGCAGACAGGCAGGAGCATTTGCTGTGACATACCGAGCACATGGATCCCTCTAGGAGGACAGCAAGTTAGAATCTGTTAGTATCCACGTTGTGAACCAAAGCTAGGAGCAGTTATACATAACTTGCTTACAGAAAGTCTTGTTATCGTGCCCTGCAAGAGATCACTAGCAATGCATTGCTGTGGACTGTAAACCAGTCATCTTTGAACTATCTACAACCAATGGGATATTTAAAATTTCCCTCTGAAGTCTTGAGCTGTGACACATTGCAATGCATGAGGCTGTTTACATGTAACTGGTGGGTTAGGATGCTTCCCTGCCGGTAGGTCTAAGACTCCTTGGGGTGAGGAAACATTAAAAGACAAGCGAACGGCCACTCTCCCCCCTAGTAAAAATGCTGAAAAACAAACAACAAAACCAGGTCTGCAACCACCTGGGAAAATATTCCAAACTCTAGGCTCCCTTTAAAGTTTGGCACTGAAAGAAAATAGCCAAACATCAGGATACAGAGAGGTGAGCTAGTGTCACTTAGTCTATAGCTGCAGGTAAATACCTACATCCAGACCTTCACTTCGCAGCATGCTGGCAAGGGTAAATCACATTGAGGTACCTCTCTCCCCTTCCAGCTGTGCAGAAAACAGAGCTGTTCTGCCCAGGTACATGAACTCAGGTCTGGCTGCTTGGCACAGGGCATAATGATGCCTCAGCCATTCTGCAGATCATTTAAAAATCCCATGGTACAACTCTCTGTTGAATACAGAAAAAAATGCTTCCCTTTCATCTACAAGGAAGAAGGTGCCATCAAAACAGCCCTCTGTGCTCGGTTTCCAAAGTACCTTGGTGCTACTGGCTGTGCACCAAGTCGCCATCAGAACTCCAGGGGCACACTATAAATGATGAAGCGATATCACAGCACGTAAAAAATGTCAGCTGTCGCTTTCCATGTCACAGCCGTGGCACTGGTATATTTGTCAAGAGTATGCTTCAAGAATGATGTGTCCATTGTGTATTTTTAGCATTTAACTACCTCCTTCTGCAGAAATGCTAATGACAAAAGCTTTAACAACACTTTTGCTCCGTGCCACTTGTTGTTTTGCATCATATAAGGTCATGGCCATTTACATAAGGGTGGAGAGGCTTTCAGGTATTCTTTCATTTTGGAAAAAATACACTTTTTCATACACACAAGCCAGGGTGTTAGAAAAGACAGCAACAATGGATAAAGCTACGTCTTCAGCTAGGAGAGTTCTTAGTGGTGGGAGAGAATAACTGAAGTACTGCCTGTTGAAAGTGACACCTTTGAGGACGATGCAGAAAGGGAAGAAGAGGAACCCAAGGCAGAGCTGAGGTCTGGGCAATGGAGGAGTCTCCAAGAATGGACAACCCAGCTCTTACCATTAGAACTTATTCCAATGTTCTACATACCTTCAGGAAGCTGTCATTAAACAACGGGTTTATCAATACAATATTATGATCTCCATTTGGAGTCAGAAGTACGACTCCTAACCATTTCTAAATGACCAAATGCAGGAGCAACGCAAGAACTTATTTCAAATCAGGAATGTAAACTAGTTCATTAACAGAAGGCAAAAGCCCTCCCCCCACCACATGATTATTTTTACCAAGGTAATTATAACAAGCATTTCAAGTAGAAGAGTCATATTTAGTTTCTGGCTTTGAACTAAAAAAAAACATACTGTAAAAAGTAATTGGCTTCTATATTCAGTTGGAGAGCAAAGACAAACTGCAGAGCATGTTCGAAACCACAACATCTGGTTATAGTAATAACCTAATAAAGAGAGGATTTTAACTGACTGATTTCCTTTTGTCATTCCAAACATCAACAGAAGAGAGATGTCACCAAACATTTCTTAGCCCTTTAACATCTGGGTGATTAACTTAACAGATCAATTTACAATCAGCCTGTTGAAGTGAAAGGGTCTGCATCCAAGGAGATTCGGTGGAAAAGGGAAGAACGATGTAATAAAGGGGTTTTATAAGTGTCTACTCATGAATTCTGAAACAGGAAAATGACTCCCATGTCCTGATAATCTGCACCACTTGGGGAAAACGTAAACTAACAGACTGCAGCATCCAGCATCAATGTGGGATACAATGATACAATGACTGGGTGGCTACAATCTGTTCAGGTGCTACCCTGAATACTGAAGTGATGTTCAATTCTTTAAGTGTTTCCATTTCTCCATCTGTATCAGTGAAATAGCTTGTCCTGAGCAGGAGTAATTTAAGCCTTAAGTGTAAAAGTTCAGCTCTTGCTACCTACATTGGTCCTTTACACTGATTTCCATATTTTAGGAAAAAAATCCCCTCTCCGTGTTTATTTTTGGAGGAAAGTTTTGCTCCAGCACGAAAACTCCTTTGCACCAAATAAGTATACATCTCATGCTCAGAGAAAAATGCAGTGACAAAGGGTGTGAAATGTTTCCTGTATACAATGAGTTTGCAGAAATAAGATCACAAAGGAAATTCTTTTGCAGCTATAAATTAACAGATGTGATCATTTTTGCTTTCTGAAAGAACAACGTTAATCTTCACAGATTCTCTGTGGGCAAAATAATACCTTCCGAAGTAGGACAGGTTCTCAAGATTGTTCTTGCACTCCTGTTCATAGTAAAGAAAATAGAAGAGTACGTATATTCTGGGATACTGCTCACCAACAAATTTCTGAGATACCTAAACAGGTCTTCCACAAATGAGAAACGTGCATGAATTTTACAGGACTCTGCGTATGTTCATCAAACAGCATGCTTACCTCCAAGTACTCTCTATGTACAAAAGAAGAACTGCTTTAAAAAAAAAAAAGGCTGTTTTTTCTTTCTGACAAACGGGCATGAAATAACAGGCTGACATCTGCCTCTGCGGGTCATTCCAGTCAGGCTGCTGCATGTCAGAATTCAAACTGCTCCATCCATCAATGGCAGACCAAAAATTAACGTAGCTTGGAAACTCTGCAGCGAGACAGTAACAGCCCAATTTAAAGTCTGACCTTCGGAGAACAGTGGGGTAAGATGGAAAAATTATTTCATGCCCTGTACCAAAGCCAACAACACAGTTCAGAGAGATTTTTAGTTCATTTTTTTTTTATATATGAAATAAAGTTTGCCAGAATTTAGCCACGAAACTTTTACGTCAGATAAGAGAACCATTACAAAGGTTTTTAATTCATAAGGTAATATCAATTATGTTTACAGAGCTGCACTTCCATGGCATTTAGGATTTTAATTTCTCTGAATTACTGATTAAAACACAAAAGAAAATCAAAAATAAAAATCCATCATGTATTCAGCTTATAACCAACACCATTTTCTTACTGGTTGGCTGGCCAGAAACTATAGTTCATCACCCTGAAAAAATTGAATTAGGCTGCCAGCTTTGCCAGGTATAGAACCTCCCATCAAACTAAACAAAAACTGCTGAAATGAACACCAAGACAACGAGACAACTGTGTGCGCTTGCTCAAAATTCCAGCATTAAAGGATTTTGTGAAGGAATCGATCCCTAAGTTGCCTAAGAATCACAGGGGCATGCACAGGAGCAACGCGCAGCCGTGGATGTCAGAGGTGCCTTCAGCCTCCCAGCTCCGTGCCAGCGCGTAACACAGACTGACCCGCGTGGTAAAGCACCTGGCACGACTGCTATCTGCTCAGGAAGCTGATGTAAATGGAGGCTTAATAACACCTAACGTATTTCTATTTGCTGTTTTAAAAGCAGAGCTACCGAATAGTTGGATTTTATCAAACCAGTTGAAGTTTCAAACTATTTCACAGTAAAATTCCAGTAATTCCATAAAACTGCCAGGTGACCTTTTACATGTGCACCCCAAACTGGAGAAGATTTTCTTTTTTTTATATTTAAACATTTATTTTTCCCAAGCTCTTATCTGGGGGTGACCTAAAAAGCTCATTTATTGTTTTCCTCACAGTGTTTTTTCTAACGTCGCAAACCATTTTCCTTTGGTGCGGCTGTTTAACTTTGCAATAGAATCAAAAGACAGCAGGTAATCTGGAAGATGTCATTAGCTAATTAGAAGAGAATAGATAGGTTTGGTAGAAGAGGTTGACAAAATGACAACCAGCGGGCATTTACTGTAACAAATAAATATGATCCTGCTGCACTGCACAGCTTTCCAAATCTGCAAGTCAGCTTTCCCTATCATGTATATTAAAATTAAGCAAAGAACTTCAAACCTAATTCACAGTGTTTCTCAAAAGTATACAAAAATTGGAGTTTGCAACAAAACCGTTCCCGCTATATTTTTTATTGCATGACTTCGGAGCCAGTGAAATAACAAAGCTGTGACCCACACAACTGTTACCATCGCTTTTGGAAGAGCTTGCAGCTGTCAGTAAGGAGAACTGAACAATTAGCTTAGATCTAAAAGTATGCTTTAATGGTAAGTGTACAGCCATCAGAGAGTGGATGGAAGGAGCTGATTTCCTTATGGGACTGTGACGTAGGGATCAGTGAAATTCCAAGTTCTTGAGAGACCCCTCCACAACCATTCCGATTCCACATAGAAAGTTTGGACAGCAACGGAAAAGAGTTCAATCTCAATTTTCAGTGTAATAAAAAATTCAAATGATCAAATTTGCATAATAATCTGCCAGTGAGCCACGGGTAGAACCCATCAAGCAGTAGCTGACTGAGAGGTCTGAAAGCACACTGGCCCGAGTAATCACCGCGGGGACGCTGTGGGCTGGGAGCCATCAGGGCCAGCTCCACGCCCAACGCTTCCCAGCGAGCGTGAGGACTGCTGGCAGAGCCTGGGGGTCACAAAGGCTGAACGAAAACAACTGCCACTGTCCAGCAGGGCAGGAGCTTCTTGGAAAGCAGGACCCATTTGGATATTATACAACCAGTAATATCCAAATACAAAATAATCACACCAAGGAATAAAGAGACAAAGTATTTCAGAACTGTGAAAACAAAAAGTTCAGAAGATCTCTTTGTAACGCAGAGAATCAAATGCTTTTGTCAGAAAAAGGAACAGGAAAGTGATTTTGTGTTAGGGCTGATGAGACCAATACAGCAATACTGCACACAGCTCTGATGCCCAGCATCAAAAACTGGAGAAAACCCCTTACAGAGAAAGGAAAGAGAGCCACATTTAGCTTATCAAAAAGCAAGGATAAAGCTATAAAAGCACCTCCACGTACGGTAAGTACTGGACAGCAAAAGGCTCTGGCTCACCAAAAACCCAGAACAAGGGCCAGCGCCCAGGGGCTGAAGCCGAGGGAAGCCAAACACAAAGGCACACGCTTTAATACTTGGCTGAAAAGCAGGGAAACGACAGAATCTTCCCGTCTGAAAATACCCATATCAAGACAAGCTGAAACAGTACAAGATATACCCTGTTTAAACACAAGTTTATAGGCTTAATACAGAATTAACTAGGCTAATTTTGACAGCGTATGTTCTACAGGAGGTCATTAGCTCATTTAATACTCCCTTCTGGCCTTGAAATCTATAATCAATGAAATAATCCATTAGTTGCACTTTATGGGGTTTCTTACATGTTCTTGTGAAGCACCCGCAGGAGCGCGCTGCCAAGGACGCGTTCGCAGAGGGCACTTCTGGGTTTGGTGCAGCAGGGACTGAAATACTCATGCTCTAATTACCCAGAGAATATATTGGGCTGCTGAGCAGAGCTGTAATGATTTGATGACCGAATATGCATGCTGGCAAAGGTTTTGCAAGCTATTAAGAACTCCGAAAATCTCAAGTTATTAGAGGCCATCTGAGCAGGACAAGGAATTATTTCCTACATTTTATCTTCTGCAAGTGATCGTGTTTTAAGCTTTTAAAAACAAACAAAAGATCCCACAACGATTCTTGCAAGAATATTAACATTAGTTTTAATTACTGGTGACTGGTTAGATCTGAAAAACACTTTTAATAAACCTGATGGTTTACGCTAGCGGTAACCACGTGCAGTTCTTTACAGTATCCCCGTATTTTATTCTCCAAATAAAACGTAATTATTACAAACCAGAGAAACGGTGCCATTATCCCATTAGACTAATGGAAATTATTTACTTTTTTGTTTGTTTTCCACAGAATTAATGCACACGGTGCACAGAAACGGATGAATTATTTTTAACTAGTCCCAGGACTTAACAGCACACAATCAGTCCACAGCTTTCTTCCCAATGAATTGGACTTAATGAATTGCAATTATTTTAAGAGGAAAAAAGTGTTTATTTATTAACATTAATCACCACACTAAGTGAAATTGTATGGAATATCTTCCACTTATCTCGAAGTAATCAAAGCTGCAGTCAGTATCCTTTTAAAGGGAACTGTCAAAACGAACAGATCTGTAACTAAGTGCAGCGCTGAAATACCTGAGCTGCTTCGCTTTGCTGGGAACAGTCGCGTCGGAGCGGCAGGTACGCTCCAGGAAGCGGTAGGAATTTATGCGCACAAGATTTACTTTATTTTACTTACAGAACTGTTTGGATGAGAACAAAAAGCAAACTGAAACTGCGCCCCTCATTCTCATGCATTTCCGAAGGACGTGGCACTGGGCAGTACTGAAAGAACGGGGCTCCAGCAGCTCCTGCTGCCAGCAGGGCGGACTGAAGCTGCGCGCTCTCGCTCACCGGGCGCGGTGCAGCAGCCACGGGGCTTCTGAGCGGCTGCAGCTGCCGCCATCCCGCGCTGATTTCCCCATGTCAGCTTTTCCTTCTCTCTGTGCCACAGCTACAAAGGGCACACTTCCCAACATCTACGTCCTCGCCAGCTGTGGATGGGATATACCAGAAATAAAGACAACCGCTGGGACAAGCTCGCTCTTCCCCGCAATTGCTCACCCCTACCAACTGCAATCCGTACCCTTCTCTCACAGACATGTAAAAGCACGTTTCATTTATTTACAAAATAACGTTTCCTAACGCAGCTAACAAATTAACGTAGAAATATTTTGATCGCAAATGTTTAGAAGCAAACCTCAATCCACAGCAACCCCACAGGGAGACCCTGCATGGCTATGTCACATCTCAGTGCCCCCATGGACACCAACACACAGCAATTCTGGAAGCCACAGAAAGGATCCATGTTCAGGAATATGTTGTTCATTCTGAATTATTTTAACTCTCATCCTTTAAATTATTTGTGTAATACCAAGGTTCTGTTTTTAAGAGCAAGTCCACTCTACAGCAACAAAGGCAAAATTAGCCACAGAAGAGAGCAGGGAACAAGAAAACTGTTAAATAAAACTGTACGTAAACTGAATTTATATTCCTCTTCCCTAGCATTTATGACTACAAACACTCAGAGTTAGTAGTATTGTCACTGGAAACGTTCTACAAATTTCCCTTTACATATACACATATATACACACACTTGTACATATATAGGGTTTGGTTTTTGTCTAAGCTGAATCTTAGAAATGGTGGGGGGAGGGGGAAACGAGACTGTTACTAAATAACAGATAGGACATTTTCAACACTGCATTATGGTGAAAAACAGAGACAGAATACCTGCAAAGATATAAAGGAATAGAAGGAGAATGGTACAGCAGTTATCTTTACACAGTTGCGATACTAATTAAGATCACAGGTGCCTTTGTTGGATCAGCAGCAGCAGTTTTGTGTCAGAAGTGAAGGGGAGGAACAGAACGATCAGATCTTGTTTAAAGTACAACTCTCAGACACAGCAGCAGCGTGTGGAGTTGCACACGTTGCTTTCGGGGTAGGAACACAAAAATCCCATTTCTCAAGCAGAAACTTATGCATGTCTATAACCGAGTCCTTTTTTTTTTTTTCTCCTCCTCCTGCCTGGCCTTGTCTCCAGAGTACTTAATGTTCTGTGAGAGAGGCAATAGCCTGCCCTGCTGAGTGGGGAAGTTCTTGCAACACAGACACAATAACCAGTGTGATTTCACTAGAAGGGCTCAGAACACGAATTGATTACTGCTCGGGAAACCTGAGGAGATCAAGTTAGGACAACCGAGCCCATTCCAGACCCATGCTGCAGGAGGAAGCGCAGCTCCCGGGACGCGCTGCTCACGCGCTGCAAGCAGCTTCCCCACACAGGGCTGCGCAGAGCCGCTCCGCGCTGCCACGTTCCTCCTTGGGACTGAGGATGGCACTAAGAAAATCTGTTGCAGCTCCAACCAAGCACGTGTACGTGTACAGACAACCTATGAAAATGGGAACTTACATGAATTTGTGATGTACGAGCTGCTTTTCAGCTGCTACATTTACCGACGTGAAATGGCCACGTTTGTGCGTGTTTGCATTTCTATTGCCGTGGAGCAGCCATGCATGATGCATGTGATGTGCAAACCGGATTTATGCAGGTTGAAATATTCCAGTATTTGATTCTTGTTCTTGACAGAGAGCAGGGCTTCCATTGAAAGCTCATTTAATAAAAATAATGCAATGCAAATGAACCCGAATCAGAAAAATTAGATTGATGGAAGTAGCTCGGTCGCTGTAATTACACAAGGTGTATTATTTCCTAAATTCTCTTTGCATTAAATATATACCATACATTTATCAAACATAATTAGCAGTTTAGGTGACAAGGATTTGATTTTCCTCCTGTAATAAAAATCCCTCTACACGGGCACGTACACCTAAAACGCGATACGAACATTTTCTCACTATCACTGTTTACTTCTCTAAGAAAAAATTCATAGGATCGAAGAATCAGAGGGGGAACACCATTTAGGACTTCAAAAGCAGAGATGAGGAAGATGGCTAGGTCAACCTTCCGTGGATTTCATAGGCATAAAATAGAACTAAATCAGTCAAAGCTTTTAAGGTTGTTAGTCAAATAAATCATATTTGAAAGCAAAATAATTGATGATGCCCAAGTACAGCTTTATTCCTTTATAATCAGCATTTCATTTTTTCAAATATAGAAATAAATTGATGAACAAACAGCAATAGAAACAGAAATAAAAAAGAAGCTGTGACAAAGCCAGATGTGGTCTATGGGCATTTCAGTGAAAGAAATGGGTTTGCAGGAAGACAGACTGAGCATGTTCAACAAAAATCTTATTTTTATGGAGCTCTGCCTTTTTTTCTTTTTTTTTTTTTTTTGCCTCTTGATAATTTACCTCTGTCTAAACCTAACGTAAAGAATATCCTGGAGAATATTTAAAATCACAAAAAAATTGAAGTGATGCTACATGGATTTGAAGCATAAGGCTAATATTAACGCACTGTTCTCAGATCTTCACTGATACTCTTCAAGCTGGCTTTCTGATTGACAGTCTGTCTTCAATCTGAATTTTCTGTCTTCAATTTCCATTTCAACTTATCGTTCTGGCAACATGTTTTCTAGGCGAGCCCTGTCTTTTAGAGTAGAGGTAGTTCCCTTTCTTTGCCCAGGACTGTACCAGCCAGCACAGCGGGCCGTGGCTTCTGAACTGTTCCAAAGATGAGCTGAACATCTGACACTTCTTGTTCCCATACAAACTGCGTTGGTTCTTAAATCTGGTGAACAACCAGATCCAAGTTGTGATGACTGACAACGCCCTGTTCATTGCACACCTAGAGGCCACTTAAGTTGTAGGCACGCTGGAAAAGAGGGAAAACGGGGTGCACTCCTGGGTATTTCCACAGATAACATTTACAATAACATTAAGCTACTAAATGGCCGACACTTGCCAGGACTCTCTAAATTACCAAACTGCAGCTTATCTCACACCTTCCACTGCAGCAGCAGCCTCTGCGGGAGCAGTCAACGAAAGCCAGGTTGGGCAGCGCACACCGATCTTCCCCCTGTAACACCAGCACTGCCCTTCTGCTTCTTTCCCCACCAGCTGTTTTCAGCAGAAGCAAGTGCCAGAAACAAGCGCTTTACCCTTAAACACGGATCTGTCTCCCTCTGTATTAGCACTTTGGCTTCATTTAATCTCTGCTGTATGCCATAGGGCAATTCAAAGTTTGTTTTATACGTTCTAATTTCAATGTTCCAAGCTTCTCTCACTTTCTGAAAATATATTTAGCCAGAAATGTATTTGTTTGTTTTTAAAGATATTTGAAAAAGCAAAACATGTTTCCAAAGCATTATCAAGCTGTGAACTCTGGGCCTGTACACAGCTCGAGGTTTTCCAGGCCGTGTGTTTCAGGTTGGTTAGCATTATGTCCACCTTGATTGAGAAGGGGAGATGGAAAGGAGCTCTTGCTGGTTGCGTAGCTCAGGTGCATCTGTATCCATCTACAAATTATGTATTTATTGCACATGCCCTAATGCATATCATTATTACAAAAACACAGCTGACTTCCCACAAACGCCATCAGCCAGCAGGACCGGGGGCATCTTTGTTTATGCTGAATTTCCATCTATGTTTCATGGACACAGAAGTGCCATTTTTCACAAAGAATGTAGCAAAACGTGGAATAACCGAACTACACAACCTGCCTGGCTCCACCAGAACGTACCCGGCCAGACTTCACCCCTCGGTGAGGAGCCACAGCTACCAGCCCCAGAGAGCAAATATTTGCAGGATAGGACACAATTTCCTAAACAGAGGCACATTAGGAGCTATTAAGCACGTTTAAGGATTTCATTAGCACATACAGACACTTATGAAACACTTGTGTTTCCTTCTCAGTGAAATTAAATGCGGTGACGCCAGCCACACGGAGCTCTCACACCAACATGAAAACATTTCCAGTACAACAGAGATGACGGAGCTTCGCCCCGGGCTGGGGGAGGACACGTGGGCTTTTGTTTATTTTTCGGGTTGTGGGTTTTTTTGTTTGTTGTGTTTTTTTATAGCTTCATAGATAATATAAAAATAACGGCAGAAAGCACTTTCAGTTTTTCTCTCAAAATCCCCCAGGATTATATGGGGACCTCAAGTCAAAAACCTTCACTTTAGAACAATAAATAAATAAACCCGCTAAAGCCTTCCCAAGGCTGGGCAACTGTAGCATAAGTAATGCAGGAGGCTGAGAGATGCCAGATAAATTTGATTACTATAAAAGATGGGAATATGTTTCTTTCCTCAGAGAATTCACAAAAAGGGGTCAAAAACAAAGCAGCACTGAAAGCGAACAACTTCATTTCACCGGAACTCAAGGCGACAATACAATACAATTTGGTGGGAAGGTTTTATCACGGCGGTGCAGACACCTCCTAATCTTCTATTTCTAAGAAGGGAAAATAGGAAAGAGCCCAAACAAAATGGGACTCTCTCTCCTTCTTAGAAAAGTTGCTCTGAATATTGTGTCATCAATTTAGCAAACAGTTCAAGAGCTGCTTTCTTCTTACATCTTCTCCCAATCTCATAGTACCTCAAGCATGTTTCATTAGAAAAGAAAACCTTTCACTTTACATTATTCTTCCTATTTGCCAGATTACCAAATCAGTTACGTTGAACACAGAGAACATCATTACAAGAGAAGACCTCCCTCCTCTCCTCGTTAAGGGAAGTGACTCGCTGCTAATTGTTACGGGCCAGTGTAACAATTAGAGGCAGAGATCTCCTGAGCACACCTCTCCAGCTAAAGGATAGCCCCGATTTCACATTGCTACAGTTCTCCCCCACAAACAGCCAGGCTCTTGCAGTTGCTCTTACAGTGGCTAACGTCTCTGGAATCGCATTTTCCTTCATCCATCCTAGGCTTGCACTCGGCTTCTTCCCTTGCACATGGTGCTGGCAGCTGCTGGCCATGCTGCACTCAGCCAGCACACCCTCATCCCTAGCAAAGGGTACACTTACAGCTAGCAGCTAAAGCTATTCTTACTAGGCACTATTAGATTTCACTTATTTTCGTTACTTTTCCAAAGCCATCCAGTTCTTTCTATTTAATATTCCAAACTTTACTCCTAAGAGCATCCCTCAGCCCCATTTCAGTAAATCCATGAGTGACTTTTACAGAAGGCTTACAAGTAAGAACTATAAAAAAGTTGATCTTTGAGGAAAAATTAACTTCCATCTAGCCTGATAAATTCATTTTCAGCACACAAAACCTTATTCACACCACACTTCATGTACAAGCTTCATCATCTGCATTTCAAATAAATACTTGCCATCATGGCATTGTTCTGGATGCTCTACAGAACAGGCTTGCAGCACTTTTTGTCTGCAATATATTTTTAGTAGTAAAAGAAGATAAAGTTTTTATGAAACAGTCCATCTATGGCAAGTTCATTACTGGAAAGTAACGATATTTATGCTCAAACAAACGTACAAACACCCAGGAAACTTCTGTAGGATACTTAATGACACAGCATCTTAAGAGATTTTTCTAACACTTCATTGTTACTGTTAAAGACTTGCTGCTTTCAAGTACAAGCATAAGAGTTTTTTCTTCATTAAAGATCAGCACATGACTGAGATGGTATTAGAACAAAGAGCCTCTCACAGCAGCGACTGCGTAGGCCACAATGGCCGTGCCCACTCTGCATCAGATGGGAAGTTTTCAATTCATACATCATTTCCAACTTGCTGCAGCAATCCCACAGATCTGCCAATGCTATTGCATAAAGACTTCTTTTCCCCACCCAGAACATTCATCTGGGGGTACAAATTACTGGTTATTTTGGTGAGAGTTATTTTTGCCAAAATTCGAGTGTGCCACCACAGCATGGATGTCAGAGAAGAAAAGCATACTCACTACTACATAACAAAGACAAAACCTCATATTCTCATAAACAATATGGCATATTGTATTTGAATACATCAAAATAAAATTATACTGTCTACATCACAAGTGAACCTACTGTAGAAAAAATACACAATAGTAAGAAATGAGCTAATGCACATGCTTGCTTCAGTATTTTTAAACACAGATTTGCATTTGTATCCCACATTTTCAGAAATTACCCTCCCAGGACAGTGACAGACCCACAGCAAAGCCCCTCCTTGCAAAAACATATTTGGGCAGAACACACATACATCTTCTGCGGCCATTAACACAGGTAGATCACTTACTTTTGCAGCTATCCCAGATAAATTATGAAGATTATCATTAATTATAAAGTTATTATTGTTGGCATAGTCTCTAAAATGCTTGAACATTGAGCTGCGTTCCAAAACTCCGTAATTTGCTAACCTAGGCACTAAAGCTCACTAAACTCACTAAAGGCACTGAACTCACACCGTGCCCACAATTCACACATCTTCAGACTGAAAGCTGATAAAACGGACAGCTTTTGCATAGAATTCATTTAAATGTTACTAAATACTTGCACTCAGAACTCAGCTTGGAAACGAAGAAGAGAGGCTTTCTTACCGTGTGTGACGGCCTTCTGGGCTGGCAGGTGTAGCTCAGGGCAGAAGAGCCACTTCTGGGCATTAACTCAACAATTCCACTTCTTGTTCAGGATAAATCCAGAAAGTATCTAGCACAAATAAACAAAAACACAAATTTAGCAGGGCCTGGGTGGGAACAGACAGGTACTTTTCTTGCTGTTTGACAGACAAGTTCTCCCTGATCTCCTTTCTAGCCCACCTAGTAAAGGTGTGCCCTGCAAGGGCAGCCACGGTCCCGGCCTGGCTCCGCACCAGGGCACAGCGCTGACAGCGACACCTGCACCGCAGCCAGCACGGGGAGAGCGACCATGAGCCACCCAAACACAGCCCGTCCTCCTGCTCTCTAATGCATGGATGCAGATATTGAAAAAGAAGTAGCAAGGAGTAACAAAAGCTGCAGAAGGAAGAATATCTTTGAAAAAAGCACCAGTTAATATTTTCAGAAAGATAAGGCCTCAGAGCCAATCATTATGGAATATACGAGAAAAGTACTAAATATAGATTATATCATTCTCCTCCTTTTGTGTGTCAAAACCATATCTTAATTTTGTTTTCAAATCTGCCAATCAGGGCATAACTAATCACACAAAAAAACATTTTAGCTTTCACACGTCTGTCACGTGTTAGGAAACCCGCGTCACACCGACATTTCCAGGGGAAACTCGAGGGGTGCACGGACCAGCTCCCACAGATCCCTCGCATCTGTGCTCTCCAAACTTCATTATTCAAATATTCCGATACTATTGAGAGTGGAAGCATGCAGCCAGCAAATTCCTTCTCTCTGGAAGATTTTGCAGAGGAAAAGCAGCTTCACACAGTAGCGGACATGTTACATTTCCTTCTGTAAGAGTGGGGAAGAGACTGCATGGTTTGCAAAATAAGACAGACCAGAACAGGTCCTGGAGTCAGCCACACAATTTTGAACAGTCCAAACACGTCCCATCATCTCCAAACACTGACCTACATTAGGTTTTAATCTCAAGTCACATCCCAAATTATTTCTAACAGCGAGAAGTGACATCATCTGCAAGTGACATGATAGCTCTCTGCCCTTGGGCTGCATGCCTGGGGTTTCCCTGCTCCTCTGACCTTAGCTGTAAATCCATTCTTATTCTCCTCTGATGTTCCCTGAACTGAAGGAGAGAAAAAGCTAGTGGGAGAAAGCGGTCCCTTGTAATGAGAGACACTTCCACCAGGCACACACGGGGGGGACGTCGCCAGCACCCCGGAATGAGCCGTGCACACACCAGTACCACCAGTACCACCCAGTGCTGTCCTCAGTAACACCACCCGTCAGCAGGCACCTGAAGGGAAGAATATTTTCAGGAGCATGAGCTGTTACTCAATTTCCCACTCATTAATATCTATTAAATTGAATAAAGAGCTTTTCACTGCATCTACAGTTATTTCACTGTAACAATGTGGGAGTTATCTACAAAAATCATTGTTTAGATGCAGTGAGGATAGGTATTAGCTAATGCTCCCTACTATTAACACTCACAGTTAAATACAAAGATACATAACATTGCCCCAAGTTCATTATATATTGCTAGGCTCTGCAGCAAAGAAGTCTTATCACTACTGAAATGTGCTCCCAGAAGGTCCCATAAGTGCTCGGGTTACGCGCTGATACACCTTTCTTTTCAGTTACACCAAAATATTTCTGCAAGTGTTGCGTCCCTGAAAAAAAATATCATTTTAAGTAAATGAAATGTCAATCTACAATTACTTCAATATTTCTATCATTTTAACGCGTCAAAACACATGTAAGATATCAAAGTATGGTAAGGCATCAAAGTATGGTAAGGCATCGGAACCAAATGGTTTTGAGTTGAGACGATTTTTGATGGTAGCATAGCACAAGAACAGCTCTGAAATCTCAGACCATTCAACAACAGTTTGCAGAAAGCTCCCTAAATTACTGCCCAGCTGCAATGAAACAACCAGGCACAGGATGAAATATTTTACTAAACACTGAATAAACACAAGTAGCTAAACAGTTACAGTTACACAGCAAGTAGGTAAATCTGCTTGTCTACATTCACAGCACAGTTCCTTGAAAACAGTCTCAGACACAAGCTATGGACATTGCAGTATTGTTAGCTGAAAACTTAAAGGGAACCTTTACTAATATCTAATACTAATTTTAGTAATATCTAATACTAATATCACCATAACAAAAAAAAACAGCAAAAGAGGAGGCAACACTTCTGCACAGTCCTCTGGTGGAGGCTCCACGGGCTCTGCCACGTTACAGAAGTAAAGGCCCTACTGTCAACGCCATTATGCTTCACAAAATGAGTTCATCCAAAGAGCATCCAGCACCGCTCCACTGCACGTGTCAGCACGTGGACAGCCGTGAACAAGATTTGGTCTTAACATCTAAGAACTACAGAACCAGCAGAGCTGATGTACAGAGCCTGATAGAAGTGCATTTACAACAAGAACTCTGCAGTTACCTATGGCACTTCCACCTCGGTGTCTTCTGCATAACCCTCAGTTGCAAATGCTTACCTGAATGTAGCAAGCAGGCATGTCAGTGCAGATCCCACCATAAAGATCTACAGCCCTAAACCGTTCCACCTTCACTGCAAACCTCTCAACTCAAAAATCCATAAAATATTGAGTAATAAACAATAAGCCCGGAAAATTCTTGGGAAAAAAACACCACTTGATTCAGAATTGTGAATCATGGAGCCTGCACGTTTCTGACATAAGTTCATGAAATAAAAACCTCATTAAAGCTTTAGCCAAAATTTCTAACTCATCAAAGGCCCATGTTCTGAATAGCAATGAATTTTATGAAAAAGAAGCAATTTTTCCTTGTCTGCATGTCTGTAAAACATCTCTTGGGTTACAAAACCAAATCTGATGACACTGAAAAGTCTTTCAGGAACAAAGACAGACAAGTAAAACAACTACCAGATCTCTTTAATTCCATGCAAAAGTGTCAACAGCAAAATCACTGCATCTCTTCCATAGCAGAATATTAAACAGTTCATTAATATCCATTTTCCCTTCTTTTCTTTTCAGAGGCTACTAAAATTGTTTCTGTTTGATTTTACATGAGTGAAACTCCTCCCAAATGAAACAGGTACAAGTGCCTTCAAAGAACATTCAAGTGTACATCATTCAAGACCTTGGCAGTCCCTATCTCCGTGAAACAACAATAGCATCCCTCTAACAATGACTTGCTTAACTATTCATTTTTGTAAATAATGGAACTGAAAATTATCTAGTGATGGATTTACACTTTTACAATGCATCTCAGGGATGAAAATGAATAGGGATGCAGAAATTATGTATATTACAATGGGTGACACACAGAACTTAAGATTCTAGCTAGCTCCACAGAAGAACACAAGCTGGAAAACAGCACTACAATTTTTTAGCATTTACCTTTGTCTAATATTGCTCTGAGATATCCTATACGTATTATTTGTATTATGCTAGCACTTAAAAGACTCCAATTAAAATCCAAACACAGTTATATTAGGCAGAAATAGTATGAAAATTACAATAGGTGTCATAGCCATTTTAATTCAAAACAACCACAATAAATTGCCTCTGTCTCAGATATGCCTTCCTTTCCATTGCAGCTACCCACAGAATTTAGCATATTAGGTCTTATATTGAGGGGGAGCACTGAAAGGATTGCCTAGGCTGTCTCTTCAAACTTTATTTTATTTGAAAACCACGTTAACGTTCCCAGCAGAGGCACACAGCCTGCGCAGCACAAGCCCACTGACACCAGGCTTGCTTCCTCGTCACCTTTCCTGAGAAGAAGCCCATGGAACCGCACCACCCTGCAGCCCTCCAGCTGAGAAACCCCGCTCCCCTGAGGTATAAGACTGCAATTTTACAGAAGATTGGGACATTTTGATTTTCTTCTCATTGCTCCTCCTTCTTAGGATTTTTTTTCTTGTTTTTCTTTAAGCATAAGTACTGATTTTACTAAATAGACCAATTTAATTTACTGTAGGCTATCATTTTGCTATTAGTATGTTTGCACAATGAGCAATTTAGTCCGGGAACTAGGTATGATCTGTTAGAAAAGTACTCTAAGATATGGAAGCATCTTTCACGTATGTCTTGCCAGTTGGATAATTCAGCATCCTTTTGTTTTAACTTGAAGAAGAGGACACCTGAAATTAACAGTTATCAAAAAATAAGATCATTTTGAGGCAGGAAATTGACAAAGCTGTCAACTTCTCTTACAGTAACACTAATAAGCTTCCAGATTACTTTGGTATTAAGTAACAAACAGCAAGTGTTATCGCTGTGCCTATTAGTTCTCTAGCCGGGTGTTTATTATAAACAGTATTTCAGACACAGGACTTCAGGAGACAATATATAAATATTTTAAATGGTAAAATATAGGTGCTGGCTTTTTTTGTACCGTGTCCAGAAAATCTGCACAAACACATCAAATTCTCCACCTAGGGAATTTACTTTATTGTTACGTTTGCATTTAAAACAAACGTACATGACCTATTTTGGGGCTAATATAACTAAAAGGAACCTATTTGTTGTTTATTATTTATAGAAGATTCACTTCAGATTAGGCCTTCTGCAGACGTGTGTATCTGTGTGGCACCATAAAGTGTCTCCAGATATCCCCCAGCACTAAAACAGACGAGGAAATGACAAGTTAGGATGTATCCCAGTACACACAGTATTTTATAAAAGCTAAGATTAAAAGCTGTTTTTTCCTCTTCAGAAAGGCCACATGAAAGAGCTAGCACCATGGCTAATGCATTGACCTTCTGTGTCTGATAATGACAAGTTCAAGTTCCTAGAGTTGGATAAGATGTGGAACTAAAGTAAGTGCACTCAAGCAATGAGTTCTCCTGCTCTGTTAGAATCCCACTCACAAAACCAGTTCTCTAGAAGGAACAAACAAAACAAATTTTTTTATATATATTTAACCATGGACTTTCCCTATACCACCAGCGTATCCCAAAACTACTCTCTTCTGTCTAAGGCACAGATGGTTCCTTTCACTTATTCATACCAAACTTGAACTGATTTCACACAAGTAAAAGATGGTAAATTTCTGAGAGAAGTGTAAATTTGCTGCTCATGTCTCCAGTTTCTTATTTTCAGCTTTTTTTCTTGTAAACAGAGAGAGTAAAGCATAGTAAAATCACGCATAAGAGAGACAGCAACTATTCACAACCAACCAGGAAATCAGAACTGCATTTTCACATGACAAGCAGATCTCCTGAAGTGAATTGCTCTGTAATTTTACAACGTGTTTTTTGTTTTTTAGAGGGGGATACATGTCTGTGTTTTAGCACATTTTATGCTGTAAATAGATATTCAAAATTACACATGGATACCATAACACATCTCCACTTAATTTTTGGGAGAAACAATAAATGCTAGAAGAAATGCTGGGGCTCAGCTTGGTATATATCAACACATCTGTCAGTTCTTAACCATCAGATCACAGCCAGAGTTGTACAGGGAGCGATCCACACCTCAGCCAGCACACAGGACAGAATGCGAGCACAAAATCGACAATATCATTCTAAAAAGGATTCCTTTAAACCAGTATTTTTATTTTGTTCCCCACCCCCAGTCTGGGCTCACCTCAGAAACAGACATTTATTTAGAAACAAAAATTAATCTTCTGCACATCCGAAGTTCGGGTACCTCCTATACCAGGAAATTCTTGCAGACAAAATTTTTTTCTTGGAAAAAAAAAATCACAGAAACACAGTGATACTGAGTAAAAAAAAAAAAAAAACACATTAAAAGAACACTAACATTTCTAAAACAAGAGCTCACGCTGAAGTTAAGAAATGGCCATAATTAAACTTGTCCAGGAAGATAGATTAAGGTCAAACATGTCTATTAATTTTGGGTACCCACTTTAAACCACCTTAGACCCAATGTTTTATATTTTATTTTTTCATCAGCACATCATCTCATAACGTTTTCAGCAGCTCCCTCTGCAGCGGTGACTTCTGCCCAGCACAGCCCAGGATGCGCAGCACCAGGGGGATGGGCGAGCCAAGGGTTGCCAGCTCTATGTAAGCAGTCTCTTGCACAGGCAGAAAAAAAAAATTCTAATTTTTAAAGAGGCATTCAATTTATCTACCCAGAGCCTGCACTCCTTTTCCTGTGCACTACGTTAATTTCAGCTTCCACTGCTCAGCTACAGCCAGAGGCCTCCACAGCAGCAAACTCCCTGACCAAAGGCTGTCAACCCCGTAACTTCTTCACTACCAGGGACAACTCTCTGTGCCCCCACCCACCCCATGTCCCGGGAGGCTCTGAGCAGAACCAGGCTGGCTCCCCACCTGGAAGCCAGGAGCCCAGCTGAGGCCTACCACAGCACCGAGACCCACCTGCACCTGCGGCACAGCACGGCTGCACTGAGGAGGCAGTGGCCTGCCCTTACATCTCTGCTCCTGCTGCTTGTCGTCAGGGTGCACCACAACGCAGGGTGCCACAGTGGCCTCCTTCAGCCGTGTAAGCGGAGGGAACCAAAATACAACAAACAGTGCTCCTTGGCACTGCGTGCTGGCTGAGGCGATCCTACCATGGGAGGCCACGGCCCGCCCCAGAGGATCCCACCTGCTGTGGGAGGCCACGGCCCGCCCCAGGCCGCGCTGTAAGCTGCCACCTCAGCAAGGGGAGACAGGGCCAAGTGTGCCACCGCCCGCAGCCACACCTGGGGATTCTGCCACATGGGAAACTACGCTGTCAAAATAAAAGATGTATTCGCACTTTGTAACACATTTTCTTGGGGTTTTGATACATCTCTCACTAATTCTAATTATCAAAGAGACTTTCTTTCTAAACAAAGGCTGCTGCTTCCTCATCCAAGAGCGACGTTACGATGCTAAATGAGGTACGCGATCAGAGCGCCTTGCCAAACAAAGGGAGAAGTCAAACGCAGACACTTGTGATTTCCGTGCTGGATCAAGCAGAGGGAAAGGAGCTGCAGAGAAAAAAGCCGACGCTTCAAACACATGTTTCTGTAATCAACAGTTCCTGCAAGCAAGGTTCAGAAAATTACAGGAAAGATGATCTTCTTTCTGGAAATATTCTTTTTTTTTTTTCCTGTTTAAGATGAAATTTCTTTTTTTTTTTTATACACATACCAACCTTTAGCTTTTCCTCTTCATTTTAGCTTAAAAAAAGGAAAAGCTATCCTAATTTTCTTTAAAATTTGGCACAATAAATTACAGAGTCTGTCGTGTAACTTCATTTAGATAAATTCTGAAGTGCTTGTTACACACTCACAAGCCAGAGAACGATTTCTGCCACTAAGAAAAGATATTTTTCCTAAGACATAAGTTATTTGTTAATAGGTCTACATAGTCATTATGTGAATACACAGTCCTTTAAAAGCTTATTGTTTTCCCAATAAATTGGATATTAAATAGTTATCTGGACAATTTTAATGTTTAAAATACAAACAATAACAATCTTCATAAAAGCAGTTACTTCCTAACACTGCTTTCTGTTTCCACCAAATGAACGCACCTTTTCCTTCACAGTCTATTCTGATCTGTGCAAGTTTGAGCTCTCAGCATCCGTTAAGGGAATACAAGAGAGAACTCTGCTAATTTCTTATCTTGCTGTTCTTCATGCTTAAACTTACAAGGCAGTGTTTGCCAAACAACATCACAATGCTTTTTTTTTTTCATCCTTCCTTTATCTATTCAGCTCTTAGTGCCATCGCAGTTACTTGGAAGCGTACGAAAACCCCCATCACATATATTCTGTTTACAAATAAGCATCTGCAGTAGGTGAAGCTAAAACCATGTCAGCCAAACACACTTAAAGCTAATGCTTTAAGGTGGATAACATGGAAACAATGCAAATAAGGTCATCTTTGTTTATTAATAGTCATTTCCGTTCCAGTGCAAGAGGGTTACCTTTCTTATTTCCTCTTATTCCTTCATTTGGCAGTGATGTCAGACAAAGTCACAGTGTATTTTTAAGTTCTATAAAGTATATTTTCAAGTTGCTTACTTTTTCACATCTTTCTGTAATATGAGAAATGTCACATCTTGTTTAGACACAATTTTAATAGTTTCATTTATTTCGGAGGATGCTTAAATCTTCTATTTTGGATCAGGTTCTTATTTGCATTCAAAGTTACTATGAAAAATTACTAAATACTGTAACATTTGACACATTGTCTTAAACTGAGCACGGTAAAATCCAGGAGGTGGTCTTCAAATCAGCACACTAAACTTGCACATTTTCTTCCTATGACTGTATGCAAAAGACAGGTAATTGCAGAAGAAAAATGTACATTTTTATTTGTCGGTTGGTTTTTGTGTTGTTCCTGTTCTTAATAACTCAGGCAGTGAGTAAGCATTTGATGGGAACAGCTGCCAAAAGTGCACAAGCAAATCAGGCTTAAAAGGCAGTGTCCAAACATATATCAGTTCCTTAAAGCCCTCTTTTATGAAAATTAATTCTTTCCAGCCTGAAATGTGGCTTTGACACACCTATGAGCTACTGCTAGCCATCCCTATACGCTGGTTCACCAACAGTTTTACTGCCAGAGGAGATCAGGTCAGAGATGGCTTGTGTTGTCAGATCAGTCACTGACTACCTCAATTGCCTTTGGCAAATCATTTAACCTCTCTGTATTAAAGTTTTTATACCAGTAGAATAGTTCTTCATCATGGTGGGAGGAGTTTAGCCTATTAATTAATAAAAATAACTATAAAAATGCTCATAGTTTAATACCAATCTCCATCTGCTCTACAAAATAATAGTAAAAACCAAAGAAACCCACTGCCACTGCACAGTAGAGAGAAATGAACTGTTTCTATATAGGTGAGAGCTATTTCAAAGCAGCTTTCTGCCCTATGTCCCTTAATGACCACACAAATTAGGAAGTACAAGGCTTTTCGTTTTCTTGCAACTTGTGAGTAATAACAAAAAGAAGCAACAGTCTTTGTCTCGAACTGACAACTTGCATGCTTTGGAATACTGCTGTAAGTTTTAATGAGCTAAATGATTTAAAAATATATATTGAGAAAATTCTCTTGATCTGAAACCTTAGATGCCACGTTTCAGCCTAAAATGGAATGTTCCTGCCTAGATCTAACCCCTGGAAAACAGAGTATATCACGGAAATGCTGACAGAACATTAGCTACACTGAAGTGTGCTAACGGGTACCGCTATAATACACTCTATTCCAGAATAATTTTTCTTTTTATTATTTCATTAAGTTGTATCTCACTAAAGTTCCTCCTAGGATCTCTCTACAGCACCAAATTTTTCATTGAGAAAACTATAAATCATAGGCCTAAATTACAATTTAATTATAAACGCCTTCCCTTCTAATGCTGCCTGGGACCTTTTACCCTCCTACATAATTCTAAAAAATGACCCCTGTCATAATTTCCTTCACTAGAATAATATGCAGAGATCTAATCCTGAATCCTGCTGTCTTATAATTTAATATAAGAGGTAATTATTATTCAAAAGATAATGTTGCAGATATTGAAAATATTCTCAAGTTTAAGTCTAAAAAAACCTTGACTTGGTATGTAAAAGCCTCTTATTTGACTCTCGTAGAAAAGGAAATAAATAAAAAGGTTTTAAGATTGTCTGCAAAATGCTAGCAGTTTTATTTGTAGCTGGAATTTGTCTACTATAAATTCCATAACCTTTGAACTACAGAGAAGACACTCATACACAGAGCAAAACCAGGAAGGCACCAGATCATTTATTATTGATTTCTGCTGTTTGCCATAGGTTAGACAAAAATTCTTAGATTGCTGCTCTCTAGCTGAAAAACACGTTTGAGGTGGCTCCGCATTGCTGGGTGCAAGGAGCTACACATCAGCTGGAGTAAACAAAGAAAAAGCCTTCTTACAGTTTAAACTTGATTTTAAATCTGTCACGTCAAGTCACAGCCATGCTTGTCCAAAGCATTCCCACAGAGGAGAAATTAAATAATATTAAAACTTTAAGGAATTCATACATTTTTTTTCCTAAGTCAGAAAAGCGAAGGCTAACACCGTCACGTCAATTCATCTTGCACACGAGGCAGTGAATTTAATCGTGTACCAAGAACACAGCTATTATTGCCTGTCTCTATTCACTTTACAAAGACTTTGACCTTAAAGCCTTTTTTTTTTTCCCTAAAACTGGGATTTCATCAATTAAGACGTGTTTTCTCTTTAGCCAACTCTTAGGTTATGCAAGAATATCTGCCAAAGAAGCAATCTGATCGTACAGATGGAGAAAAGAAGGTCAGGATGTGCATAAGGAGAAGGACTTAGCAGAGAATTCCAGAATGTCATAAGAATGAAACACAGAGAACAACTGCAATGCTTTTTCAGGCACAAATTCAGGGAGCACGCCCCATTTTTTCCAAGCAAATGAGATATCCGATGAGCTTCCTTGCTCCTGACTGTATACAGCACCATCAGTAAGACCAAATAAAACACCGTAATGACAGATTCAACATCCTGAAGAGGTAGAGGCCAGTGAGGTGAGCAGGAAATGGGGTTCACTAGAGCTAATTATAGCCCATGCTCCCCCTTCTTAGGTGAGGCAGAACATCACTATTCGGCTCAATAAAAATCAAACTATATCGTGTAGAGACTCCAGTTTACTACCTTTTTTGTTTTTGCTTGGGGAGCAGTTCATTTAAGATGTAATAAATTGAAGTTTTTTTCCTGTCCTTCCATAAATCTAGGGACAGTGCAAATGAGGTGTTCCTCATTACGAACAGAAGAAAAGGGGCTCCCTAGATAGTGACACGGACCGGTAGCATTAAAGCACTCATTAAAAGGAGCCCTGTTCTTTTTTGTAATAAGGAATATTACTTAATAGCACTACAAGCATGGTTCACTTCATATTGCTGAAGTGAGCTTTTGGGGTGCAGTGAAGAGGAAAAAAAGGAAAAAGTACCACAAACATAATAAAATAGAGAGATGGAATTTTGCCTGTAACAAATTAATAATAAGTAAGAAAGTGTCATTGTCTGCCTGTATCTAACAGCATTGCTTCATGCAGCTGAAAGATGTAAGGATCTCAGGGGATTCGTGGAAGATGCTAGACAATACTTTCAAATGAACAAACAAAGCCAGAGTAGATGGGCACAGGTAGACTGACAAAGATCGCCAGCAGATGATTTTGTAACGTGAGGATCCAAGAAAATACAAAGCTGGAACAACTGGGAAGGAGTCCTGCTCTCAGCAAGTCAGGATGGGTCATTGTGACGGGATGTACAGCACCAAAAAGAACAGAGTGGAGCAACGCAAATAATTTTCTATTGCCACTTCCAACAGAAGACTCTCCACAACAGCAGTGGTAAAGGTTTGGACATTTAGAGAATCTGAATTTCATCCCTTTGGGGATCAGTCAAAAGTGAAATTTCAGTTGTAGAATACCTCTGAGTATGTTTGCTGTTTTCTGTGCGCAACAGGAAATATCTATCAAACAAACTTATTAGGTACAAAGCTCATAGGTAAGATACAAAGTACACGAAGAAAGAATGATGGATCCCCACTGCTGGCATCCTATCTCACATGGGTTCACACGGGAGAAGACAAAAAATGTTCTAGTGATTATCTCTGCAATTGCATTCTACTCTGTCATCAAATACCATTCACTTCAGAACCTACAAGGCTGTGCCTGCAAGCACGCACCCCAAGGCTTCCCGTTGGACCCAGCATTCAGCAGGAAGGTTTTGCAGGAAGGTTTGTACTGCATCAAATCCTCCTGGTCAACCTCAGAATTCAGTGGGGGGAAAAACACTTTGACGAAGAGATGAAGGTCAGAAAACAACGGGACTCTGCAGAGGGAACAATTGGAGATCTCAAACAAATCAACTTTTTTTTTTTTAATTTTTGCAGCTCTACTGCCATTCAGGAAGGAGAATAAGGAGCATTAATTGAACAGGTATTAAAGCTGTTGAAAGTGTTTTTGTTATAAGTCAATCACGTTGTCAAAACCATGATTAATCTGAGTAAGAGCTTTGCCTGAACTAGAAATGAAAAAAATGAGTTTACGTATTACATTTACATTACATGTACATTAAGTTTACTTTAGAAATTATATTTCCAATAAGCTATTGAAATCAGTAGGAAAACACAGATTTTGTTTCTGACAAAACTTCTCCTTTTGCTGCTTCTGCTTTTCCTTAGGCAGCCATCGGCGTGCGCAGCGTCCGGGCTGTGTACCACAACACGGGTTAGCAATGACTTCTGGAACTCTCCTCTCCTTGCTTTTGTTGTCAGCATGTCTGTTTTGCATGGAGAATGTTAATAGAACACTGCAGAGTACCTAGACAGAAGTTCTTTACAGAAGCAAACTTGCTTCACACAAATGAATTTTCCTTATACCTGTGCCTCGAGCAATTTTTCTTCTCTTCTTTTTCACCAAATCTATTCTAGCATTCATTTGCAAAAGCACGCTAAAATAACGTCAGTTCTCAGAGCAGAAGGATGACGACGCCTGAAACCAGCAGCAGGGCAGCTGGCCAGGAAACTACCCATGGGTGACACATGGCACCTCCTGTGCTCATCTGCAGAACTTCATAGTTTTCCTGAGGTCATCTCCCTCCTTTGTCGGATTACTATGAACTGTACTCCCATCGTGGAACGTACCCAGCATCTCCCAGGTTTCTGTTGTCTGAAAGTTCAGGAAGCATAGCCTCTGCTTTACGATTCAGCTCATTACAGCAAACACAGCGAAGAGCCAGGGTGAGGGCAGGCCCCGCCAAACTTCCTTCCACATCTCCCTCCATTTTGACAACGTTAAATATGCCCTAAATACGATTCTTCAGACAGTCGTACACCTGCACTCACCTAAACCACACCTCCTTAGCGTGCTTTTAAACAAAGAAGCCACGTGAGACTGTCAGAAACCTCCCTACAATCAGGAGACATGGCATCTGCTGCTTCATTCCTGTCCGCAGCTGGTGCTCTGTCACACAAGTTGGTGCTTTGGAGAGACAACACTTCTTCTGACAGATCTGTGCAGTTATTCATTTAGTTATTCATTTCCTTGTCATCTTCCAAGTGCTTGCAAATAGTTTGGTTATTTTTTCCCAGAATTTTTGCAGGCAGTGGAGCTGAGATGACTGGTCTGTAACTCCCGTCTAAACTGCTGTTAGGCTAATGACACAGTGTTGCCTTCTGATATTTTACATTACTTGCACAAGTTTTCAAAGACAGCCACTGCCTGTTCCAAGTTTATTCCAGCTTTACACGTTCCTTTAATGAGGTTTGGAAGCGACGGTTCTAACAGCATCTTATACACTTTAACCTGTTTCTTCTCTATTCAGAACTGAGATCTTATCCATCTGGCAAGTGCATCAATTATGGTAGCTGTTGTCCTATAGATGACCTTTAATAGAGAGGGATTCAAAAACATTTGGCTGTCTGAAAATTATCATTTGCTCTCCACTGAATGGAGATCCCACACTTCTCTTTATTTTCCTACTCCTGCTCTTGTTCTTAGTACCATTATCTTTCCTTTGTTTTACGCATCTTGCTAGCTGGTTCCCATTTTATGATTTGGCCTCTCTGATTTTATCAGAGCATGCTTCTGCTGTACTTTAATACTCACTCTCAGCAGTCGGCAAGGTGGTTTCTTACACCTTGCATCCTCCCTCTGCTCTAGGATACTTTGCAATTGATAAAAAGATTCCATTTATGTAATTATTCAGACTTCAGGTCTGAATAATTCCCCATAATTCTCATGTTAGACATCTGAGATGTTCATTGTTGCTGATTATCCTTGCCTTTTAATTGTGTACTGAGCTAAAAAACCTGCTAGCCTTTTGCCTATGATGTCCCAAGTTACAACTGCCTTCTGTGTTCCTTCTACATGTTCCTTCTCCAGACACAGAGGTATATGCTGCAACAAGAATTCAGTTTCTTATAACAGTTTTCACTTTTCTCCTGTCTGTAACTAGAAACCACACCAAAAAAAAAAAAAAGAGAGAGAGAAAAGGACAAACAAAAGCTCGGGACCCAGCTGATGGTAGCACCCTTTCTTAGGGGTCCAAGAACACTCATTCTTCCAACTTTACAAGAATAGTTTTGCAGGGGGAGCCCGGCCCCAGCACATTTCTCTCACATTTAATAGGTCACTTTAGTAGCACGTTTACTTACTCCTCATCAAACAAGGATAATTGACAGCTTTCCACCCCTAGCATCCCCACTCCGAGAAGGCAGTTTCCCCAGGAGCCGCCTTGTACAACCTCAAACACTTTATTACTGGTCAATTTGGGTTTCCTGCCCGCTTTAAGTGGCAGTGCTGAGGGTCTCTAACTCTCTCGTGTCTCGCTAATCAATATAAGCAGTCACTTCCACGGCATTTCCCTGCTACTCAGCAAGAGGGGCGACACACACTGCCATGGGCTGTAAATAACTGGATAGCTTTACAGTTGCATCATAAAGCAACTCAAACTTCAGAAACAGGAGGAAGATCTTATTTTCTGGCTTCTTTTGAGTTTTTCTCTGCTTCCTTCCGTGAGAGCACAGAATGCCATTGGCCCGGCGCCATGGCCATGACCCGCTGTGCCCCTTCGGCCGCAGCACTGGCCTGGCCCCGCGCCATCCCCGCCACCACCAGGGCCGGGCACCGCTCATGGAGAGAGCGGCAGAAAATTCCATCAAGTGTCGACCGCAGCTTTACAGCCCCTGCACTACGGGTATGAGAAAGTTAGGATTAAACAATTATTGCCTCAAACTCACGCAGTAAAATTCGTTTATGAGGTAAATTTTAACAAGAAACAAACAGTTAGTGTTGTTTATAAGCAAACTCAAGCTGTAAAAGCCAGGGAATGCTTTGTAAATGCCAGCCCATGGGCCAGATGAGGACCTGGGGGGAGCTCCCTGCTGCTTGCAGCTGGCTCTCACACGCACGCAGATCTGACCGGTTCCAGCAGCCAGGTGCAACCAAAGCCGGGCACAGTGGTGAAAGGCATCTTCGTTTGTTAGTAAAGAGCTCTTCTCGTGGGTCTTCCAGTGTGCGGAATGACCTCCTGGTAACGTCCATATCACAAATGGCCGCAATGGCTGCTAAAAGATATCAATTAATAACTAATAACATCTAAAAGATCGTGCTGAACACAGCACTGGTGTGCACGAGGCAGTGCTGGGCTCCGCCAGCTGAACCAAGTGGAGACCAAACACCCGGAACGCCGCGCCAAAGGCTGCCGGGCCCTGCACGTGTCAGGGCTGTGGCCGCACCTCGGCTGCTCGCATGGAGCTGCCCCTTCAGCTGCAGGACCTCTGCAGCGCGGGAGCTGAGGAACGTCAGTGAACAAACACTGCTGCTCACACTGAACTCCTCGCACTCGGTGTGCTCTGAGAAGGAAATACACCTTAACTGATCCAACTTTACTAATCCTTAACAACAAAGAAATAAAAAAACGGGGCGGGGGGAGGGAAGGAGGAGGATGCAACATTATTCTTTCGACCGCACGTTAAAAAAAAATAAAAACCCTTTAAAAAGTGAATATATGCCTACTGCAAAGCACTGAGGTGAAAAGGGAGGTCTGATCATCCCTGCTCCCCCAGGATCTCTTAGAGCGTGTGTGTTTCTGTGGTGGTTGCCTTGTGGTTTCGTTGTTCACTACAGTTTCCCAGAGCCCTATATTTTACTGAAACATAAGTACAGGCCCACCAATTCGCTGACAAGCTGATCTATTGGCTCTAGGACACTGAGGGGAATTATGCTCCTGCCGCCCTGATGCTCTCCTTTGTTTAGAAAAAGAAGAGAGAAAGAGAGAGAGTGAAAAAAAAAATCCTCAATCGTTTAGTACAAGTCATTTTACATGCTGGGATAATGAAGTATAAAAATGCCTTCAAAGGACTGATTTCCTACTTTTAACTCACTACCAGCCGAGCTCTTTGTGAGGCCCTCTGGAACATGCATTCCCAGCCCCACTCAAACAAAAGAGCTGCGAATTCATTAAACTATTTAATTATGCCTTTTTATTTTTCTCCATTAGCAAGCCCTGCCAGTACAAAGTAAATAAAGCCACCATGGTCTTTCCCCAGCAGACACACTGACTGTTTTTATTCTTTATTCAGTTTACAATATAAAGGGCTATTTTTTTCCCCCCTCCTCCTATTCTTGGCTAGTTTCCTAATACAAGCCCTACAAACAGAAGCATCCAACTGTACATGCAATGCATGGAACTAGAGAGCAGCAGCAGCACTCAGCATTGCAAGCACATACCCTAGACAGCTTTCAAAGTACCAGCAGCCAGCGGCAGCCAAACAGCACTTTACAGCCAGGCGCGGAAAAGATATTAGCTTTTTTTTTTATACTCTAGTAAATTTGCTTTTTACATCTATTTCTTTTCAGAAGGGCTTGTTATTGAGCTTACTGTCCACAAATTCCATTGATCTCAGGCTGTGACTCAATCCATATGCTCACGCTTTGACACCAGCACAGCAAGCAAGCGATACAAATCCTGTTCAGGCTACAAACTTATTGATTTTATAGATTTCCCCCAAAGTTGTGATAATGATATATCATTGTTAAATTTGGTAGAACAAACTGCTTTCCCAATCTGTCAATGCGAGCATGAAAACCAATTCACAGCCTTGTTTAGAAGGCTTTCCCTTCAGAAGAATAACTACTGCTAGCGGAAGCAGATCACCAATACCAGCCGCTGGCACAGGCGTGATGGATGTTACCTTCCCCGCTGCCCTTTGCTGACCCGCAGCAGCCTGGGCTCCCAACTCGCCTCCTGGTGAAGAGAACCACCCTCAGTTTTCAGCAGCATTTTTCAGATTCATTATTTAAAACTTGCAGTATACGTAAACCGTGGTAATAGCTTTTAAACATATTTCCTCTAAATATTTTAGATGCATTAAGACAACATGAAAATTATTGATTTTTAACAAATCATTTTTGTTTGCTCTGTTCCTACGCTCACACAAATGACGAAGCTATGCTTCTCCCTTCCATGGGAGGGAGACAGAATACTGACTTAGAGGAGCGTCTTCACTTCTTGCATCATCACAGCTTCTCCATCTGACAACGGTGGGAACAATGAAACATTCCGCTTCATAACAAATGGCCTCTGCTGTGAAACACAGTTGGGCATTTTCCTCATGGCTTCTTTCTGCCAAAGCAGAAACCTGATCCGACGTTCGTCTCCTCACCAAGAGGCTTCCATTCCAGAGGTATTAGAAAAAGGAAACTCAAGCTGTTTCTCAGGTTCTGAGAACACAGCATAAGAAGTTCATCCGTCCTTATGTGCTTATCATACCACAGAAAGGCAGTCATCAAAAAAGTCTGCGCGGTGCAGAAGATGCACAAAAACTGTAAACAGCTGTTGTGTTTTTAACAAACCATGAAACAGCTCTAACAAAATGGGTTAGCGGAATTACAATGCATGCTTTCATTCACACATTCTCCTCTCTGAAGCAATTATTGGCACTCCAAGAAGAGAATTCATGAAGAAAAAAACTTACCAAAGAAACTGAAACCAATCAAGAGTCAAGAATTACAGTGTTAGAAAACAAAGATTAGGAAATCAATGTGAATAAGTAATACCTCTCTTGCATACCTTCTCTTTCCTACCACAGCCTTACTATCTGTCATTTCTCCCTGTTCTCCCAGCGTACTTCTCTTCAGCACAGGCAGAGCAGTTCACCCATCTGACATCGTGCTATTAGTTCAGCACGCAGCACTGCGAGTTCTCGCAGCTTCTCCCAGGTCTTGCTGGTGATAGCTCCCCACACACATCTGCCCATACATCCCCGAGCATTTAGCTGTGCTCCTGGGACAATGCCTCTGAGAGACATTTTTGAAGAGGTGAAAGCCTCCTTTTACTTTTGATTTAATTCAAGGTGATAGATGCCGATCTCTTTTACCTACTGTGGCTTTTTTTGAACTTTCTGAATGCCCTTTCCAAATATGTCTTTCTGAACTTCAGGGCACTTTACATTTGAGCATGTGCCTGCAGTCTCTCTTGCCTTACTTCCAACTACATAAGGAATGGTTCCAATACACTCCTCGCTTGTCTATGGTATTTCTGCTGTATCTCTCGCTACAACAGAAATGCCAGGCTGACAGGTGATAGAGAAGAGCCCAATGCCAATTCTTCTGTCTTCGCGTTGCTGAGGAGCTGTGCTTCATGCTCGTCTACCAGCGCATAGGCAGGAAGCGGTATCACAACATGTCTGCACAAAACCAAATTATTTGCAGGACAGAGGAAATACTGCCAGTAACAGATGAGGCATTCAGATATCCTTTGTGTGAGGAAAGTGAAGACCTTAACAAAGACAAGTGTTATTACTAATCTCGCTTTTATGATGGGAAAGCTGAGACCGGGTGAAATTGCAGGATTTGCCCAAGGTCTCATGAGACCAGTGATAATGTAATGCACAGTACTGATCTCACTATCACATAACAAACTTTATTTTCCTCTTCTTAAAGATGTTCACAAAAGGAATGCCCTTGTGATGAAAGGCAAACACGCCACAGGATCTACCAGTGGTCATCCTACATCTTTCAGAGGAAGCACAAGCATTCATAAGAAAATCATTCCATTCAGTTATCTCCTTCCTCCCCATTCCCTCTGTTCGAGCTCTGCCTCTTCGTGGAGCGTCTATGACTCTCATATCCTCTATTATTCCTTGCTTACAAGACAAATAATGGCATTTCCCCAATCAATCGGAGCAACAGTAAAGGCATCACGTGCTCCTCTAGCATATTTCAGATTACCTTTCACACCACATGATATATAATTTATATGCCTCCACAACAGGAAAAATCCGATGGTGATACTCGGTGGAATTCCCACTCAGGGTAACGCAACATTTGCAAGGATTCCCAGAACCGCGTGGTTCTAGGTGATTAGAGGAGAGAACTGCTGCCCGTCAGGAGGGAATTAAATAGGCAACTCTGAATGTGTAATCAGTGTAAAGTCATCCAAAGAATATAAGATCATGCTGAAAACTGTCTTAATTCATTCTTTGCCCCCCAAAAGCAATGGATTTGGACAATTCACAGAATCTTAGCCTTCAATTAACATTTCTTGGAAAACAGGTCTCTCCTTCCTTGCAGCTCACTCTCTTGCTTTCCTCTCCACCCCCCTCAATGAAAAAAAAAAGAAAAAGAAAAAAGTCCTTCCTGATAATTGCACTGGTCCAAATGTGCAGGGGCTTTCATACAGAATGATGGCTTCCCTTGTCTCCTGCATTTGTTCATCTCCTTTGGGAGGAGCAATTTACAGAAAGCATTATCGATTTTTGCCATAATAGGTACAGAGATGCCTCACTGTCCCTGCTCAGCCAGCTCACTCTCTGCATCACAACTGTCAGGCCAGTTTGTGAAGCCCGTCATTATTTTTTTTCAAGTAAATCCATCACGGGAGTGGGGGAAAGTGATGAAAATAAAATTATTTTCACCTTGCCATAAAAAAGAATGGCCATGTTCCCTAACAGAAATAAGTGCAAATGCTGTCAACTAAGAGAGTGGAAGGGAAATTCAAAGCAACTAAAAGCAGGCTGGGGGAGGAAGGGAAGGGAGGAGGGAGTGCGAGGAGGCATGGCAGTAGCTAATTTACTTGAACACATTCTGGAATTTTCCTGTTAAAGCCGCTATTTACAACTCTTCCAGTTGTTCTCCATGTTCTCATTTTTCTGGAAGTGTTGAAATCTATCCTTTGTGTAGGTATTTTCTTTGGCTTTTAAGGTGTTGAGGAGATTGTGGGTTTTGCTATGCCGTTATTAAATATTATTGGTCTGCAGGATGAAATCTGCCTGTAAACCTCCCTCTGAATACAGACCACCCACCCGCTGCAGAGATTACCAATTGCACTCCGCTCTTTTGTGTATGGAATGGTTTGGGGTTTTTCTCCCTCTCCCTGTTCACCAGGGGCAGGCCGGGGCCACTAAACTCATTCTGTCCCTGATCAGCATGTGAATGTTGAGGGACACGTACTTCAAATATTTCTGAAACTCAAAAAGCCTTTTAGAAATTGCATCTAAAAACAAACAGTCCCCCCCGCCCCTCAACTGCATTACTGACTCCCAGGCAAGTTCTTTGGTATTCATCCCTCCTCCTTGATTAGTTTTTGCTGTACCCTTCATGTTGGTCACTTATCTCACATCTTGAAGGTCACAGGCTGTAGTACCCTATTCCAGCAGCCCCAGCTTGTTTTTTATTCCTGAAGACAGCCTTGTTTTGGGCTCAGAGGGTTTAATCCAAGAATTGGCTCTGGATCTAATTCCCAGATCCTCAGTTCATTAGCCATGAAAAGTGATAGCTGCTTAAGATTTTTATGAGACATTGTTCCAAAAGCGGACCACAGAAACTGCACAATTGCCCGGCACGTTGTACAAAGCCCTGCCTGCCTTTGGTACTGACAACAAGGAGCTTGATAGCAATCAAACAGCTTAATGAAAAGCAGCAAGTTCGCTCCTGGTAAGGAGCAGGGAAGCTGTGAAGTTTGTTTCCAAGTGGTGCTCCCTGTAAGGACGCTTAGGATAAGATTTAAATCCGGTTATTTAAATCTTCAGGAGGTTGGCAGAGGGGTACACACAGCGTCCTCCTGACCTCTCCTACCACCACTTGCAAACATCCCACATCCAGAGCTCATCTATCCGACTCCTCCAGGCTCCCAGCACACATAGATATGAATGCTGAAGCCAGCCCATACCATTCCTAGCAATCAGGCCAGGCACACTGGGAGAAAGCAGCCAGACAGCTGCACAGAAATATCAGAGGATTTCCTTTGGTCAAACTGTAGCAAAACCAGTCGCCAGTCCCGTGCCCAGGCAATGACAGGGACACAATGGCAGCCAACGCAACGCAAGAGGTTTATGAGTGAAGTGGACGCTCCGCTGAGTGCTGCATTGATACCAACCACAGCCATACTGCTGAGTGGTTTGGGAACTCCTCGTGCTTGGGAACCACAAAGGGCCAGCAGCAGGGCTCCGTACTGCGCTGCTCATTCATTTCCTGTCTTCGGACCCACAGCCATCACACCAACTGCCTCCTGTGTTCTATAAACATTTCTGATCAGCTCCTCCTCAGCCGTATTTATGTAGAAAGCTATATACCAAAGTATAAGTCGTACAGAAAGCAGTCGGCTTCTTCTCAGCACGTGCCTATTAACATACAGTAACACCACTGCTTACAGTACACAGACAGCAACTTCCATGAGAATGCTTTCAAAGGAAGAAGCTCAGACCCGGGGCAGCAGCGTTACTGGGGCTCACGGGGCTGTGCCGCCCGTCCCCCACCACCAAGCCTGCTGCAGGCGGCACGAGCTGCGTGCACCTGGAGTAGCTGCAGAAAAATCAAAGACATCCTTGGCTTCTGACTAGAAAGCAAAAAAATAAACTTTGTAATATAGATCAAGCGTATCAAGAAATTTTAGCTCATTTATTAAATGTAGAGAACGGCTATTACCGCTATTTATCTAATACGCTCTGCTGTGCAAACAACAGGCCCAATTTCAATAGCAGGGTAATTCTGTCAATGAATTACCATCCTAAGGGAAAAATTACTTTAAATTAGTTTAGTTTGTTCTTTCGCTCTAACAAGTACATTCTAGATTGTAATTGTTTTTAAATCTCCGCTCTCTGGTGCGGACGCGCCGCTGGAGCAGGTGGCTGCCTTATGGCTCTCACTTCCCAGCATCGCGCTCCGCTTAATTCATACATATGTTCAGACACATGCATCCGCACCCGCAACAGATGCATGCACGAAAGCACACAGACACATATGTGGCTGCTGTTTCATATAACAAGTACAGTAAAAACATTAGGATGGGGAAAATTTGGAAAACGGCCTGCAGAAAAATAACTTTCACTTTAGCTTTTAATTTTAAACTATATTAAATTAGCCATGATCACAGGAGAAGTATGCGGTGAAACCAGATGAGTTCAAGTGTTTGCCGACCCCATGTTTACATTACAGAATAAATGTTTTCCCATTTCATGTGTAATACGGGCAAACCGCCCTCTGGCTTCGGAAAATGCTGAGAGCATCGAGCATGGCTTCAGCCAAAAACGCTGCAGAAATGGCAGCTTCCTACCCAAAGATTCTCTCACGTGTAAATGGGTTCACATACGTTGACTTCAGTAACAAAACAGCTATTTACCAGCTCCGTGATTCAAGGTCAGTGCAGACATTAGTAAGCGCGCAGTGCCGCGTTACTTCGTGTCAGACCCTGCGCAGGGCGCTGAGCTCGGAGCAGAATGAATCCACCAGAACCAGCACCACCACCAGCGTGGGCAGAGCAACAGCGCCCGGGCTGCTGAACGACGTACAAACAGAAAATAAGTCTGATCCTGAGCACACGCCTCAGTTTGAGAACTGGCATGGACAGAACCAGAGGTGATCTACCTGCTCCTGCGTGAACTGCTAGAGATGCAGGGACACAGCTTGGAACCACGCAGACACAGCTCCCGGTGTTCCAAAAACGCTCACAGGACAATTGGCTAAAGCACGCCTTCGCATTTGTTGAAGCCTGACACAATCACACTGCAGTCTTAAGCTAGCTTTTAAGCACGCTGTTAACATTAAGCAAACATAGCGTAATAGGAAATGAAGATAACTGCTCGTCTTAGAAGCGTTAAATAGAATTGAAGTGTAATTTAAATGAATATTTAAACATACACAAGGCAAGCAATGCACTCTCCTCTCAGATAAACATCTACTGATTGAATTGCTTTGGTTTTGGTGGAGCAAGCTTTGGACAACTAGTGAAAGAAACAACTTTTTTTTTAGTGGAATTAAAATAGGAAGGGAGTACACAAGAAAGTGGATTATTTGTGGAAAAACACTCTCTGGCTTGAACGCTGGGGTAGAAATGAAGCCTGCTGCGCTTTCTTTGCGTTCAGCCTCTGGCTGTCCAGCTGGTAACCAGATCATGTGGAACACAGCCCTCTGAAAGGTGGAAAAAGATCTGAAATACGAAGCACTGCTGTTTTTACTGCTAATTCTATAGAAAAAAACCCCATAAAATATTAAAGAAAGTATTTAAAAATATATTAAACACAATTTGTACCATAATGGCTTAACCTGACATCAAAATGCAGCTTACAGCTTGTCTGTCCCGAGTTTCACAGCGTGGATAACAGAGGAACGGGCAGAATGTTCCACACAGCCTCCAGCGTTCAGCAAAATAGGATTTGGGCTTCGTTAAAACAAATTCCAGGTGGAAAATCGGGCACGCTGATAAAAGCAGTGCAGGAAAGAGTGTTAGCTCTGATAGGGTAGGATGGGTATTGAATTCACTCTTAACATTACAAGACTTAATTAAAGAGGTTGACCTGAGGACCCCAAAGAGTGACAAGCTAAGATAGCCATTCCTGGTACAATGTGGTATTACTAAATTCTTTTTAATATGACTCCAACTCGTATGGATATAGAATATCCTAATTCAGGGCAGCAGCACGGAGCACATACTGCATCGAGGCCCACGGATAAAACAAGGCGTGCTCAGATTCCCTGCACAAACACTAATGTATATGAATGCAGACCAGTCTATATGCTGCCTTCTACATCCCCCACTGTACATCTCCCTGAAGCAGTCCGTCATGCCTCAGGAAAATGTATTTCACCAAAATAAAACAAAGATTTACAGAAAACTTTGGAAATCACGGAACTGACAGGATATGCAAAAGTTAGGGTGTAAAAAAAAAAAAATACTAGAATACTGTGTTCCCTCTGTGGCAGCCCTCTCATTCACCAAGGCAGGCCCCAGTCAAAACTGAGGAAAAGGATTTTTGAACACAGATCTAGTAAGTCTAAAAAACATCTGGCCAATTATATTTACAACTAAAGAAAAAGTGTAGTAAAATTTTACTTCTTTTGAAGAATAAAGATGTATTTATAAACGCTTTATATACAGCACTGAAATTAAGGTGCAGGCCCAAACTCAATCTTGCTTCAGATGCAAGACTGAACAGAGACAAGTGGCAAATGGAAGTCGGCCTCTCAGCTGCACACTTCCCTCACCACCACAAAGATCTCACCCTCTATGAGGGGACCGACACGAGTAATGCTGTAAGTGAATTCAATGCTATTCCTTATCGTGAGCATATCCATTCTGCTGCACAGAAATCACCCTGAATTGCCAGCTTTGCTCTGGTGGGCCACCTTAAAACTTGAGATTTTGGGGTAGAGCATAAGAATAAGGCTTAATAATGCACCAGGCCTCTCCTGACTGCTCCAATACGTAAGGGTTTCCCTTTCCATGCACTTGTCCAGTCCCTCCGGTACCTACGTAAGCTCACTTACAGCGTCCATCTCGTCTGAGGGAGGCAAAGAGGAAACCTTCACAATGTGTTCCATGCTTCAGTCTTCCTTTGCAGCATGACTGAGCAAGTTGTTGCTTTTAAAAGACAGAGCACATCTTAGCAATGATGGCCAATCAATGCCAGATCTCTAAGTGCCAAGTCATCCTAAACCTGGGCTCATGCTTTTATTTCAGTGAGAATCACTCACTTGCATACACCTCATCATTCCTGAAGAGACTGCCTGCTGTGGTCTCACTTTCCAGACATTTGTTCTCTCTTTGGTGAATTTTCTGCATAGTTCAACACTGAGTTTTCCATTGCCTTTCTTCGGGAACCCGGTGTGATGTCAGCCAGAATTCCTCTTTAACTCAATGATTTCCCTTCACCACTATTATGTCATTAATTATAGCGTGGCACCATCTGCAAGTTCTGTGCCAATGGAAAAAATGACGGTAACTGCCTTAAAGACCTGACAAGGGTGATGCTGAGCTGTGGAAATGGACTGAGTTGCTAAGGGGGGCTGGAGAGAGCGTGCACGATCATCATTGGACATGAGCAACCCCAGCAAACAAACCTCACTGCTCATAGCACGTCCTGCCATTACCAGGCTGCTGCCATCCATAGGCAGAGATGGTTTTTTAGGGGATGTGAAAGAAGGGAGGGCAGTGACTCTGGGGACTATGAGCGCTTTTCTCACTCTTTAGTGTCAGTATGGGAGAGTGCAAAAATGCTCATCAGAAAAGCAAGTAATTAAAGAGGATGAGAGCGAGGGCAGGCATCCAGACAAAGCCAGGATGGAGAAGTCAGTTGGGCAAAGCTACAGCAGGGTTGACATACAGACCGAGTTCTTGCTGAATTAGAGTAGTTCTGTTCTAAGGAACCTACAATGATCAAGTCCTCCGCCTGACCACCCCGGGGCTAACCAGGAGTTACAGCACGCTACTGAGAGCATTATCCAAATGCCTCCTGAATACTGACAGGTGTGAGGCATCGACCACCTCCCTCAGAAGCCCATTCCGGTGTTAGACCTTCCACACAGTAAAGGCGTTTTCCCTGATGTCCAGCCTGCCCCTCCTTGGCACAGCTTTGCACTGAGGCCCAGGCTGCTGGCGTGGGGCACGGCATCACTCCCGACACCCAGCAGGCAAAGCTCGCAGCCATGATGTCAACCAAGGGAGAGTCCACCTCCAAGTTAACGCCAGGCTTGTGAGGGAGTCAGGTGGCACACAGAGTAGAAACAACAACAGAACAGTCACAGAGCACAAAGCTTGGGGGGGGTATGAAATCACTCTGCTTCATCAAAGCAGAGCATCTCCATCACTTGTGCATCACTGTCTGCTGGTTTCCATTTTCCTGGGCATAAACATTCACAAGTTTTCTGCCCACACTGAGTCCTTGATCACTTTGTTCTCTATGGCTATAAATAGAGACGTTAAATGTAACAGAGGTACCAGATCATCTGCCTTCCATGTAGATTTGGGTCATTTTTATGGCTTGCATGCATACACAAAGGTTTAGGGACCAAGATTCCACAGAAAAACTCTCACTAGCTGCCTAATTCTGAGATGTAACTCCTATTAGAAAAGACCTTAAATTCTGTACCTTAAGTTTAGTTGGATTTGCAGGAGGTTCAACACCATGGATTCTACAATACACACTTTTGGTCTTCTGCTTCTTCTGTCTGACCACCTGTGCAAGGTTTTCTGAACTATACAGCTGACAATCCTTCTCTAAACTCATGTGAAAACATCTGTAGACCCCAAACTCCTCCACAGAACTCACACGACACGCAGTCTAGCGGTCCACTTCTTGTATAAGTATGAGCTGTCTGCCTTAGGGCATTATAGATTCTCCTAATCTCATCTGAGACAAGTACAAAATGCACATCTGACTTTTCCTTCCTTTAAATTAACCAACTGATGCAAAGGGAAGGATTCACAGCATTGGCAGAGCCTTCATAGCTGCTGCTTCATCTCCTGCTAGGTTTCGGTCCCGCTCTTCAAAAGGACAGGATGAGGCTAAGAACGGGCTATTTCCTGTTGCTTCTACATCTCATGTGCAAACCCCTGATGCTGAGGGGTATAAACTTCTACTTAATGTGACTTTGAAACCAATTTCCAGAAATAACAAGCACATTCTCAGACCAGCAATGCAGTTACTGGCTGCGCTGTATGACAGAGACAACAGGCACATTGCAACCCTGCTCCTGGCTCCCCAGCACTGTCTTTCTCTCGGCCCTGCACTAAGCCATAGTGAGAAGCATCCAGGCTCTGCCGTGCCCTGCAACAGGACAGCACCAGCGGCGATGCGCCCATCACAGCCAACCAACCACCCAGAGCCTGACCCACTGCCTCCAGTTGCTATTCATTTATATTTAAGACTTTATCTTCTCATCCAAGGACGACAGCAGTACACATCTCATTGCCAGGGACAAAAGGTTGCTATTCCGTGCTACAAAGACCTTGCTCTCAGGGCTGTGCCCGAGAACAACTGAAAACGCAGGAAGTCTGTACAAATGCTCCACTCATCATCCTACTGAGATAACTGAGCCAAAGGACAGCTCCACCTGGAGCATCGCCATGTGGATGGGGAGTGCTGGGAACAGTGAAGGGCTGCTCCCAGAACCACCAACCCGTGCAGCAGCAAAGCACAGGAACCAGAGAGCCATCGTACCACACGTGTAGATATTCTCACAACTGCTTCAGAGAGCACCTAGGACAGACTGGAGCAGCTCGGCCTTGTAGGCTTTGGCCAAGAGAAAGCTCCGCACACGCTCAGCCCAAGCCGAGTGGAGCCCTCCAGGTGCACCGCCAGATCAGCCTCCTTCTTGGAGAGCAACCAACAGAGCCCAGAGTCGTGTGCCCAGGTGGGGACCGGGCAGGAACGAGCAGCCCCACCCCAACGGGCAGAGCCCCCCGCCCGCTATAGGTGTCGCTGTGGGCCTGTGCAGTGCACCTGGCGCAGCGCATCTGTGCGAGGCGGCGGGGCACGAGCGCCTGCAAATTAATGATGTCAGCCTGTCTTCATATATCAAGCTAATTTGAAAGGGCTTTAATTTTCTTAAAGGATAAAAAAAGGTTTCTTTGCTAGATTAAACTTACGATTGTCATTCATATATTGTTTATAAGGTACTCATCTCCTCACTCGGTATTTTTTTGTTTTTGATTTTGTATACTAGTTAGCAGTGAAGACTTGTCTGCGTGTATCAGAAGGAATAAAGAGAGAAATGTCCTTAACTGTCAGTTTTAATAAGAGGAGTCAACATGCCTCTATTCAGGTTAAATATTGCCCTGTCACATTTCAATAGAGTCAACAGATTTTTTTTAAAGAAAAGTCAAAAGCACTGTGTTTGCAAAAAATAATAATAAAAATCCCTACCCCCCACCTCCTTGTCATAGAGTGTCAAAGCCTTTCTTTATTTGGGGGGGCTGGGGGGGCGTGGAGGCAGGACAGAAAATTCTTTTGTAAAATGTGAAAAATTACTACTCATAATTGGCACTGACATGAAAAAGGTTGGGTTTTTTTGTTAGAAAAACAAAGAAAATCTCTAATTTAATAATCACCTGCAAAGTGTTATTGTGATGGGAACAAAAAACACACAATCAAAGTCATCTCTTTTAAGTAACTATAGTGTTTTTAAGCAATCACTGCACTTTACTGCAGCTCATACACATAAACCGATGATGTGCAAAGTATAACAAGACACTCCAAATGACTGAAGTAAAGTTTCTCAAATAACAAGTGACAGGCTACACAGAAGAAGAGCAAGAAAGGATGTGCCACGTAAAAAGCAGTCACCGAAATGAAGTCAAAGCAGGAGACTCCGCAACAACCAATACCCGAAAATCGGACGAGGCTGGCAGGGCACGAGCTCCCAGCAGCCCTTGGGGACTGCACAGGGTCCATCCTGCGTGCAGCACTTGGCTGGCGCTGGGGAGGAAGGCAAGGGATGGTCCTATGCAAGAAGACAGCCGCCCCACTGCCCTGCAATTTCAAGTTCTTAAGTCATCTCCCATTTCGAGTCCAAGACCATTATTTGGAATTACTACTGCTCCACTCCCACTGGTGAGGGGAAGCATGGACTAGAAGCTGCCTCCTGGTTCACGCTGCATAAATACACAATCACAATGGAATACAACGTCACCAGAAGGGAACACAGCAGCGGGGACCTCGCACAGTGCTGGAACGTGGCCCTCTGCAGGTCCCCAAAGCTTGTTCCAGGGGGGAACGCGTAAATCCCCAGGCTGGAGGGGGCACTCCTTTCACAGGGCAACAGCCAGGCGGCACCGTGCCCCGCATTTGTGGAACACATGGGGTTTGGCTGAAATCCCACCACCTGCAAAACTGCTTACGTGCAAAGTTCCCAAAGCAAAGCTCACATAGGTCAGTGACACCAAAAGCACCTCTCCCAGTTCAGGTAACTCAGATCCTAAAACCCAGGTGGTTCCCAAGATTCTGTTTTACAAGCCATCTGCCAGATGCTTACATTTCATTTCACAGACAGTCTAAATTACATGAAATGGCTCCAAGATTTATTTGGTGAAACCAAACCCTGCTGTACATAAAGCAGGGCCTGAGCGGAAAAGCAGAGCCGTGGCTCCATCCGTCCTTGAAGGAACGCAGTGATGGAGACGTGTTGGGATGGTTTTTCCATCCTGCTCAGAGTACGTTCCCTTCAGAGCCCACCTCGCTATTTACAAATTCGATAACCGGCGCGCTCACTCCACGCAGGCCGCCTGCCAACTGCCTGCCAGGAAGCGCAGCCGGTAAGCGATGCCGGCACACGGCACGCCGTGCTCTTCCTCCCGGCTGGCACCACCACAGCAGAGCCCCATGCTGCTCTGAGCAGCAACGACCGTCCTGCACCGTGCTGCGAGTCCAGCACTCAAACTCCAGCTGGACAGCAAGCAGCAGCACAAAGGCAGAATGGGGCTGCTATGGATCGGCTGCTGCCACTCTGCAGCGGGTACATGTCTTTGCTTAGCAATACATTCAACACAATCCTGCTCATTTCCAAGCTCACATTCAAGTAAAAGATGCTCTCAGCATTGCATTTTCTACACTTGAATTTCAGTAAAAATGGAACTGGTTGGTCCCTCCCACCCCTCGGCTGAGCTCCTGCATCTCACAGCTGAGCGTTTCCTGTCGTTACCGCCATAGGGACCTGCTCTCCTGGGAAGTTAATTTTCCTTGGCAGTTCTCTCAAATTCAGCCCTTCGCGTGCTTTTCTAAAGCAGACGTTGCTAGTGTGACTTCATATAAACAGACAACAAGTATTTCAGAAATTAATCTTCGTCAGACAGGCTTCATTAATCTGTAAATGACTCCAGTTGTATGTTAACCCAAAGGGCATAGCACTGAAATCCTGTGATGCCTTCTGACGTACAAAAGTAGTTCCAAATTTGCAGTCATTATCCAAATGAGCTTCTTGATAAGTCAAAAGCAATCACATACTTGGTTTGTGAACAAATCTGCAAAGAAATCTGCAAAGAAATCTCACTAAATCCTCATCTTCACATGTAACATACATTTAATTGTACACCTCCATAAGAAGCAGTGCTCAGACATGGCCTCAGTACACCGAGGCGTTATGAAATACCTGGCAAAGCCCACACTGACAACTGCTGGACCCAAAATTATTCAGCAGTTTGTTCAGAAAATCCGCCCAAACCGACTACATCAGCAATTAGACTGGAATGGTTTAATGGTGCGCACCGCTCACTAAGGCTTGCTCCTCAGTCTTTCCACTTCTATCATACTTACTATTTATTTTTTCCAATTTTTTCCTTAACTGACACCATTTGCATCTTTCTCATGATGATACAGAGAGCTTTTCGGAGTGTGCCTAGAGCTGAGTTATTTGAGTTTGGGGGTACTTTTTCAGTACTAAGATGAAAAATGGCAGAAGATAACCCCGAATTTCTCTCAGTGGCTATCAAACCCTTACATGTAGGCGTGTGCTCGAGCACACACACTGTTTGCAAGCAGAGGTCATTTCCTCACTGACATCCGCAGCCACAACGTTTTGGTGCACAGCTGAGTGCCGCCGTTCTTTGCTGGGTGCAGTTACAAAGTCTCATGAAAACCTACACATGTACAGCAATGACTTTTCTGTCTCTAGCAAAGCTTGGAGAGCTTTGCTTTCAGTGCCAGCACTGTTCTCATTAAGCACAACCACTTTTCCCTTTTTTTTTTTCTCCCCGGGTATGTAATATTTTCAACTTTGGAACAGCACATTTGACTCTAGCGGGAATCCAAAATGCTTTAGCAGGAACAAAACTCTTAAGAGATTACTGCCCAGCACACCCTGGATTAAATCTCACAATTAGGAACTCAATTTGCATTCTCAAAGTGAAATTCATTGTTACAACCACAACTGCGGTTGACACAGTACAATAAGCTATTGTTGAAGTCATTCCTGCAGAAGGTCACGCACTTAAACCCTTCCATTTCTCCTGACAGCCCGTCAGGAAGGAGCTGCACGGCTGCTCCATGCCAACACACCAAGCTGCCCGCTTGGCCGCAGCTCCCATCGTCACAGAGCTCGGGTACATGGCAGAGAATCCCATCCCAGCACAGCCCTGAGGTGCCACCACCCCCAGGTTTGGGTGGGAACAGCTCCCACCTCCACTGGAGCATCTGCAGGGCAGGGAAAGAGAAGCAGCTGGCCAGGGTCTGGTGTGGATTGCCTCTGCTTGTGCTCATGGGCCTTCCCCTGCACGAGCAGCTTTCCATACACCTGCTGCTGCGTCCCACCTCCTCCTGGAAGGTTCCAGGGAGGGTTCCCAGCACAGCCTCACTGTGGGCTCACAGCATCCCACCTCCAAGCGACCGCACACCCCCTCACACTGCACCAACCCGATAAACTTGGAGCTGTGTTACACAGCCCAAAAGACTTGGAGCGTGGAGTTACCCAGCCGCACATTACGTTAGTCTTAACATTATCCAGGGGTAGGATAGTCATGTTCATAAATCATTCTATCGCTGAGCAGTGAAAGAGAGGGGAACCTCCTGGTTACGGTTTTACTATAAATATCCCCTGTGGAGAAGATGCAGGCTCAACAGAATTCAGCTTTTAAATTGCTGCTAAGAATTACCTATAATTCTTCCCCCCGCCCTTTTTAATCACACTAAATATGGTCACAGAGCAGGGTGGGAAGTGTGCGGTCCATACAGCATCAGCAATAACTCCTTTCTGTTCCACCAGGCTTTGTGTCACACAGAAGGCGTAATGTCTTATTGATGAGCTGATATTAAGCTATTGCTACAGTGTCAGAACACAGCGACTCCTTTTCAGAGAATTTTCTATGCGGTTTTGTCCAAGAAAAAGCACTTGAAGGAAACCAGCTCTGTTTCACAGCCGCTGCACACACGCTGGTGATGTGCAGCTCCGTGGCGGAGCAGTCCAGGGCTTTGTCCGAAGCCCAGAGCCAAGGAAGCACTGCACATGCTGCCACAGCCCAGGGCCTGCCTGCTTCCAAAAAGGGATTATGGCCTTTAACATCTCTAGAATTATACGTGTTGCATTTTACATGCATTTTCAAGTTATCAATTAGAGATGGCTGCTCTGTCTTTTCCTGATAGGTTGATATAAAATTCCCTTCGGTGGCAAGCATGATACCTTTGTGGATACTGCTGTGATTGATATAAGTGAGTATAGTTAGTGCTGCTGCCACATGAGCGAATATCATCCTGGTGTCTTTTGGCCCTGGAACACAGAAGTATGTTTACAAACATTGTTCTCTCCTCCCCAAAACATCCTGGCTTGCCCCGCAAACCCCGTTATCTGATGAAGCTGTTGCTTATTCTCAGGTAAGATGAAAGATCCCCCAGGACCTTGGCACATCTCAGAGGGATGCAGCAGCACTTGTCCCTGCACCACCCAGGCAATGCTGCATGGTGCCACTGCAGGTCAGTGCGAGGAGGTCCAGGACTGGTCCCCTTCCCACAGACTGTCTGGACTGGATTTCTTCTCTAGTGAGTGGGAGGATTCTCACTGGGTTGAAAATCCCTCCCAGCATCTCTCCTAGGAGCACACAGGTGAACTCGGCTGCCACATACCCAAAACAGGGGTGAAATCAGTTTGGAACTGCTCCTGGTCTGCCCAGCACAAAAGCCTCAAGCCACAGGGCGCCGTGCCAGTGCTGCTCCTACACTCCTATTAAGCACACATGCTTTGTGCCAGCCTCCCACTTGCCCCTTGTTGCTTTAATATTTAGAAGCTGAAGGATTTACACTCTGATCAGGCCAACAACTGCCAAACACTCCCACACAGGTCAGAAACCAGAGGAGAGGGCCAGAGCTCGCTGCTGTGGGCCAGTTCCTGCCGTGGAGAAATTAGGGGTGGTGGCAACAGACAAAACCCCCTGATGACTTCAGAAAGCTATAACTGGGTTAGTTGGGTGGATTATAATTACAGCTATAAGCAGGTAAGGGACCTAGACTATTTAAAATACATATAAGGAATGAGAAAATTTTCATGCTATTTCGATTCTGCTTTTAAAGAACATCTAGAAATTGTCAATGCAAGGGACACTTCTAAAAACACAGCACCCTACAACAAGATTTCGTGTTTCCATTGCCCAGTGAGGAGCACAGGGGGCAGTGGTTGTGCAGTGCTCAGTGCAGCAGCACCGCCCAGCCCGGGCGCAACCACGCATGCTTTGCCCTTGCTTCCTGGAAGCAAAGGGTATCCTGAACTGCAAAAGTATTTAAAATTAGATCTGTTTCTAGAGCTTCTATTGTACATAGCTAAAATTTAAATTGGGAAAACCCAAACAAAAACCGATAGATGCATAATTTTTAAATAAATTTTATTCTGGTTTCAGAGCATGGTTACAACCTGGAACAAAATCAAACTCTGAAATATAAAATCTCTTAGTAAAAGCATTCCCATTCCTTGTTCAGCTTTATCACTTTCACGTGCAAAAATAAAGAGGAAGAGAAATAGCAATCTGGAAATAAATTCTCTATTTCTTCTTCTTTTCCCAGGGTTTTGCATATATCTGAAGTTCTATCCCAGGGCTTCAGCCTATAAGTACTTTAAGCACGGAGTGTTTAATTCTTGTCAACTTCCCACTTGACAAAATCCACTGTATTTGAATTTGACGTATATTTCTCAGGATAAACCTCACAGAATGTTTAAATGAAATGCTATCATTTTTAAAACTCCGAAGAAATCCACAGAATGAGAGCAATTAAAAACATAGTGTAACTAATAGGTTCGAGTTAGATGTGTAATTATAACTACATTTTAATTAATTTCCTACTGCATCTTAGTTATTACCCGTGTTTCACAGGAACCCATCTATGCTTATTTGCCAGCGGGGGAGGCAAAGGAGACGATGCCCAGGAAAGGAGCGGGTTTCACCACCCAGCATGGAGCCCCAGCACAGGCACGCACTGCCCCTGCTCTGCCTCAACCCAGCGGGGCCAGCAGTGCCCAGCGCCGCTCCTGCAGCTCTTCCATCACTCCCACTCCAAGTCTTCTGTCTTCGTAAAACTTCATAGCCAGTTTCCTTTGTGCCCACACGCCTTTTGACATTCTAGAAGTTAGCTGTATAAGTATGCCTTCCTCAAGGACTTCAAGCAACCAGAACTCAGACTCTTCAGATTTAAAGCACACTAAGAGGCGCCACAAATTTCACTTCTTCCGTACGGCACAGAACACACGCGCTCACCTCCTGGCATCAATTCCAGGAGTTCCTCCCACGCCTCCCAGGAGTGCCAACCCCCCGCGTGCAGAGCGCTGGGCACACCACTGCAGGTGTAGGGCACGCTGCCTGCCAGCACTGCCAGCACACCTGAGCCCGGGTACAAGTGGCAGCACCAGCAGCACGGTGCGCTCCAGAGCACCCCAGCGGTTCTGCACCGGGCACCATGCGCCGCGAGCCAGCAGTGAGCACAGCAGCTGCAGCACCAACCGCCCTCCCACCCCTCCAGGTTGTAGGGATTCTCCCTTTTATTTATGGCATAGAAAATATAGATTACTTTAAAGCCTCTGTGGATGAGTATATGTCTGGTTTTGCTATGACATTTTGCAGAATTACTGCTAGTGATCAGGAGAACGCGCTGCACTTCCCCCAGCCACACCACACATGCTCGTGCCACCAACCCCCACCTCCAGCTGGAACCGCTGCACATCCCGGCACAGGAAGGGCACAGCACCTTCACTACAGCACGGGGCTTCCCTTCAACCTGCTGCACGTCCTTCCCTGACTCAGCCTCTTTAAATCTTCTCTCCTACTCTGTGCTGCTTTGCCTTCCGCCTGGGCACAAGGGTACAATCCTTTATGCAGGACATCATTCTGGTACCCAACACACAGATTCCTATGCTCTCCAGGTTCCTAAAGTCAGTTTCTGTTGCACAGGCTTTTGCCCCTTCTGACTTTGAGTTTATCCAAGTTAGCCGTGTCCTAGCTTTGTACCTTCTCCTAGATCCTTAAGAAAAATGTTAAATTCTAAATTGTAAGTCTCATGGTGATTGCCATACATCGCTAACCTGCTGCTTTTATGTTTTTGTTGTCCCTTATTAAAAAAGTAGAAAATATAGTTTTGTTATTTATCAACTATATTATTTTTTACATGCAGCTCAAGACAATTCCTCTTCTCTCACTTTACCTTATTCTCATGGACCTTCAGAAGGTATCTGGCTGCTATTAGGAAAACCACTGCAGGAATCGCTCCTTGCCTCACAGAGCCCAGCCCGAGCCGGCTACCTGACAGCTGCTGCACCAGCAGCTTTTACTCTGACACTCAGAACAGGGAAACTAAGCAAAAATAATAGAACTGAATGGTTTGTCTAGGATATTAAGCACAAAATTAGAGCATACCGCCCATTTACATTTGAGCTCAGTACTTGCATCACACATGGGGAATGCCGAGCACCACCAGGCGTGTGAGCGTCAGACAGGTCTACCCCATCCTTACAGCACGATTCACTTCTCAGCTCAGGAAAATCAAGTCTGCTGCCTGCAAACAAAATAAATAATTGCACTGCAAGCAGCACCATTGCTCCTCTGCTACCAAGAGTTTTAAGATAAAAGCACTCAGCCTAAAAAAATAAGGGGGAAAAAAGGAAAGGCATTCCTACGAAGGACACCCATACCCCGTTCTGGATCTTAGGAGGGAAAAAAAAAAATCTATAAATACAACTGAGGCTTCTTTATTGCTGTCAAGAGCCAGGAAGGAGGCTTTTTGGACTGGAATATCATCAAGATAAAGAGCACCTTAGAACAAAAGCTTTCTGCAGAAAAGGGCAGTGTTTACTCTTCCAGTTCGAGAGCATGTTGTTTGAGGCAATCTCCCTTTTCACATTAACACTTGTTTGCACCACAGAAAGGTGTTTTTAAGGACACTGCAGCCAGGCTGCCTTTCTTCCAGTCCATCAGACACCCGGGTACCACGGGACCAGCAACAACCAGCACAGGGCACCTCCAAGCCCACTGATGCCCCTGGACTATTTGCCCTGTGCTGAATTGTTGCTTTTTTCTAACCTGGACAGGAAAGAAATGCTTCACAGGGTGGGATGAGCGGGGGACGCAGACACCGCCCACAGTTTGAGCCGGGCTCACGTTGGAGACAGCACCGCTGCCTCCGCCACCTGGTCTGTGCACCGAGCCCCTATTGTATTCAGGCAGCAGAGGAGAAAAATAGGGATATTAACCTCTAACACTGATGAAAATAATAGCCACAATAAAATAGGGATGAAGAACACAGTGGCAGTAATTATTCTGCTCTAGTTTACCCTGGAGTACACAGAGGCGGCAGGAGCTGCCCGAGTCCCCGCTCAGGAGGGCACAGCCCAGCTCCCGCCTCGGGAATTCCTGCAGGGCCGGCTCGGCAGATGGGGGGGGCTGGAAAAGCAAACCTGGGACACAGCAACAGAGCTGCGGGCAGTTCTGCGCACACAGCGGGGATACCAAAGCGCTCCCATTTGCTCCTGCTGTATGCCGTGCAGTGTGCATATGCAGGCAGACTGTGTAACCGCATCTGGATGTGGTATAAGCATACACTGCCAAACATCGAGGCTAAAACGTGCCAAGATAAGTGTCAGCGTATGGGTTTTACATGTGGAAGAGAGCCATGATCACTGCTACCAAAAATCAACTGCTTCTTTTCTCCTCCCCCTTTTTATTTTCTCCCCCTCTTTTTTTTCCCCCTCCTTTTTTTTTCTCCAAGATTCTTCACATCTGTAATTAATTTTTGACATATATGGCACAATTTCCTTCCCTGAGTTATCTTAGTTCTCCTCCAGTTTAAATGTCACTCTTCTTTGAAATCTTCTCATTCAAAAATCAAGTTGGATCTAATAAAAAATTCAGAAGGTGCATCTAATAATAATGATATAATAGCAGCAAAAAACATGCACCTGCATTCATGCCAAAGAACAAGGGATGTGAGAGACAAAAATGTAGGGAAAAAAAGAAATTAGAGGGAAAAAAATCATGATATTGCTGAAGTGCTGCTCTCACACTAAGACCAGGGGGATTGGGATAAGGCTAAAGTTAATTGCATTTCCAGATGACAAACCTCTCACCTCTGAACTGAATGGCTCTTTATAAAAGCTATCAGTAATAAACTGTAAATCTCAGCTATGATTGCAAATAAAGGTCATCCCTTTCATGCTGCCACTTTCCCAGGCCTTATTATATTCCTGTCTGAACCTTTCTTACTTCTTAAGGTGCGCTAGCTGCCCGTATAAGCAATCAGCAAGGCTTTTTGATTTTATTTTGAAAGACACAAGGCGATAGGATTTACATTCTGGCACCTCGCTTATCCAAAATAGAAAACCACTGAATTCTGACAAGAAGACAGAATCCTGCTAGCAGAATTAATCTTCATCTTATATTAATGCAAAGAAAGGCAATCCCTTTCCTCCTCTTCTGAAATTCACGTTTCCTTCTGCACTGGCACGGATGTGTGTCCCCAGCTCCGCTCCCTCCCCACGCAGCAGGGCTGTGCCCGCAGTGGGAGCAGCCAGGCCCCGTTCCCCACCGCTCCGGGCACTGGGAGCACAGAGGGGAGCTCCTGGACACCCAGAACTGCGTGGTGCTCTGCAGAGGACACACGGTGCTGGCACACACTGTCTGCACAGGAAGCAAATCCTCCAATGCAAAAAAAAAATGGCATCAGCTCCTAGAATCACAGAAGCATTAAGGCTGGAAAAGTCCTCCAGGATCACTGAGTCCCACCGTCAGCCCATCACCACCACGACCACTAACTCACACCCCTCACTGTCTCACGTGACCACAGAGAATTTTGGATGCAAAGAGCGACTCTGTAAATTGATGCTGCGAGAAGACTGACCGTTCAGTGCCAAGGTACACAGAACACTGAACAGCCAGCTCAGTGAATGGCGGGCAGTCTGTGTGCATGGCTGTCCCACCCCGTCCCCACACAATCACTTTCTTTTCAGGAAGTCTTCTACAGTTTGTTGCTGCACAATTCCAAACAAAGAAATGCCAAAGCTGACAAAAAGGACAGCAGGCAGCACATGGAAAGGTGAGAACTGTCCTTTTCCCGCAGTCCCTGAAGAATGCCACAATCAGAATCAAGCTCCCAGACCAGGAATGGTGCTTGCACACCGCCAGGTTCGTGGGCTGCCCACCAGCAGCACCAATCTCCCTCATCGTCAGCTGGGGCCAAGGGACAGTTGTATTTGCACCCACAGCCAGGGCCAGGCCCACTTCAACCCGCAAAAGTTTCAGAGCATTTGTCTTCACAGCAAAGCTCTACTCACAGGCTGACAGCCACGACAGACTTGTTAATTGAAGAGGCATAATGAAACATAACCCGCAGGTTTATAAGGTGATCTGGGAATGGGAGAGTCCAGACTGACTTCACAGAATGCTTTTGCTTGCGGCACGTGCTGCGAGAGAGCAGCAGCCTGATAAGCCTGCCGTACCCTTAAACAGGGGAGAGAGGCTCCGACTGCACAGCCATAGAAGTGACTGGTATAAGGAACAAATAAACTTGTCTATGGGATGGGATAATTATCTTCCACATCTTCAGACTCTTGGAAAATGTGACAATGGCAGATCTGAATGAGGCTTCTGACAAGTCCCAGATGCAGTCAGGTCTTTTTTAGTTTAGCTTTTAATTCAAACTGTTCATTTTGAAAGTGATATACTGATGCTCTAGTTGGAGGCAGAAGTAAGCACTTTCTGAGAGCTTGAACAATGTCCCTCACTCACAAATTGCACTAGCCCCAGTACATCATTCCCCCAGCCCTGCACGATCCTGCCAACGTCCCGCACTCCATCTCCTCCATCCCCGAGCTCCTCTCTCGGGCAGAGCACGTAGGCAGGCTCTCAGCCCAGGACGTGCTGCCACCCACAGCCATCCCAGCGCTTTGTTTCCTCAGACATTCTGCTTGCACAGACACCGACACGGCAAACACTCCCTTCTCTCTGTGAACACCTTTGGGAATGAGACAGCAAGGGCACACCACCAGTAACACTTCATGCATACAGGCTTACCTCACCTGCGCTTTTAAAACACATTTATGAAGCCGCGTAAACATCATTGCTGCACAGGAGTAAGGAACAGGCAGAAGATGAAATTAAACCCATTTTCCAAGTAACTCCTGACTTTAGGAATGCTGGTACATGGGCCATGAGACTCACTGCTGCTTATGGCTTTCACTTCCTTTCATTCTAAGCCAAAGAATTTAAGAGAGGACAGTTAGTGAAGCAAGCTGAAGTCTGAGCAGCGCAGAAGGCCTCATGTAGCTGGAAGCAAACATCTTCCCCAGCTCCGCGCCCAGAGCACATTCACCCACATTTCACCTCCCATGCCTTCTCACAATGGGGAAGTCACTTCTTGTTCCACATTTCTCCTTCATTGTTCTGTTGCAACTCCCAGAAAAATCAGGTAAGCCTTGCAAAATAGTTCCAGGCATCAGCCAGCTGCAGCACAGGATAACCAAGAGCTTCCTTACACCACAGCATCCCTACTTTGGGCACGCTCACCAGGCATAACCCTGAGAAAGCACCCCACGTTGGGTAGGCTTCCTTTCCCTGTGCTTGCAGTAGATCTCATTTAGCACTTCCGAAGTTATCTGCTCATCCCCATGGAATAAGGGAAATACATTTGGAGGTTTTTTTTTTTGGTTTTTTTTTTTACACCAAAATAGACATGAAGGATCCTAGCTTAACAGAGTTCTGGGGGAAGCCGGATGGATAGAGGAGGGCTCTACTTCCAGCCCATCTCCTGGAGCTACCCCGGCGCATGCCAGCTGACCTTGCTGTACACTCCCACTTCCTCTTTCACCTCAGCACAGCACTCCCTGTGCTGGGGGTCCCCGCTGGAAGCCCCCAGGAGCAGGAGGTCAGCAGTGACAGCTGAGATCAGCCCGCCAGGCCCTGGGGAGCGCTCGGCACAGGCATGCGTGGGTTTATTTCTGGTTTGCTCTGTGCAGACAGAGTTGCCCGAGGTTCTTCTGCTGAGGACAACTGAACGAGCACCTGGGCAAACAGGCTTAAAACCTGACTTTGCAATGAAAAGTGACTGTCTCTGTTGCGTCTAAGGCCAAATGCTCTTGACATGGAGGAGAATTAATTTGAGGTCTTACTGTAAGAGCCACAGCCTGAGAGGCTGCTCCTGACAATCCCTGTCTTTCTGCGAGTTCTCATCTCGGGGATTAGCGTGGCTCCCAGTTAGCACATTAACTGCAGCACGAAGAACAAAGTCCTCCCAGCAAGGGGCTGGCCTAGATCGTGGCATGTCTACTGCAATGAGCGAGGGCACCACAGTTATTTGGGAGGGTCACATCACCTCCCAGCACCCAATGAACGGTAAGAGCAGGGAGCCCTACCCTGGGCTGCAAAGGCTGCAAGAAATACTTGGAAGCAAAGCGGCTGCACATGACAGCCCTCACCCACCCACCCGCTTCCCACAGCACCACGCAGGCTGCGATGGGTGCAGCGGCAGCAGCCCCGCGGTGCTGGCAGAGGGACCTCAGGTGCACAAGGAGCTGGAGATGCACCATCACCCCATGGCACCAGCAGCCAAAGGGCAACGAGACACGCCTGGACACACTGCATGCTGATGTGCTTGAACCTGAGCTGATGGGAGGACAGAGCTGGTCTTTAAAAGTAACTAAGGATAAGGTAGAGCAAGCTTGTAAAGGGAAACTAATTACTTTAAATAGAATCAAAGTTACACTGTATATGAAACACCAGTGCATTCCTAAACCCTCTGGATTCACGGGACCGCAGAGAGCCAATTTAAACCTCTGCTACCAGTATATTTCAAGGCAGCAGCACCCAACTAAAATGCTGAAACATAATCAGTCAGAGGTTTTTTTTTAAGCTTAAAAATACTTCCTTTCTTGAAAATGGACACTAAAGCCCTAGGCAACATAACCACTGAGGTTTTACTACGAAGTACGTTCCAGAATAATGGCTGAAAGTCTTAGGAGCACAGAGGATGAAAGAAGTAAACAGCCTTCTTCTATCCCTTAATGATAAATTCAAAGCAGTATTTTGCTGTTCTGCCTCATTTTTTAATCATGCTGCTTTCACACTCCTATAAGTTAAGGCTGGGTAGGTATTTCCACCAAAAACACCTATTGCCACAGGTTTACTATTTCAAAGCAGTGGACATCTGTGCCAGCCAAAACAATCAGGTGAAAATCTCACTCCAAATCAAAATCTGAATTACATCTTGAGAAAAAGCACTGCCTGCTCGATATTACAGCCATGCTCGCTGAGACCTATGCCCCTCACGCTGCCTGTTAAGAAATTTAAGTAATTTCAAAATGCGGCCTTTTGGGATTGCAAGAACAATAGTGGAAATACTGCATGTGCTCTTGCTGCAGTCAGATAAGGAGCCAAATCTTAATCCTGCCATGCCATCTTGCCTCGCTGCAGATTACGTCTCTCCACATTGTGTACAAACACTAGAACAAATAACAAACACACACTTGCCTAAGAGGAGATTTACAGACTGCGATGGGAAACGGCATCAGCTGAACAGTCTCCTAAGAATTTCTTGATTAAGAGTATAGTTTTGTTTCTACTGTCAAATATGTAACACTGAAATATCAATAAGCACACAGCTGTTTAATCCATTCTTTTTTAATGACATAATTTTGATCTTCCAGTTTTGTCTCCTAAACTTATTTTCAGATGCAGATACAGTTTCCAGGCTCTGAAACCAATTACCAGCTTGCAACTATTTAATCTTTTCCCCCCAAAAAACATGCTTGCTGTATTAGAGAAGACATTAGAAAGTAAGAAGTAATAATCTTATTTCCTCCTCTCCAAATAAAGAAAAAGAAGGTGCTATGGAAGCATACAGGGAATACATCAGCTGGGAAGTTTTAGTGCAGCCAGCCGGCGCTCCTGCACAAATCCTCTCTCTCAGAGCAGCATTTGTTAACACAAACAGCAGAGCAGAGCCCAGCAGCACTGCAACAGCACGCAGCACTCCGGAGACACGGGCACGGCTCCCCTGCCCAGCCCAGCCTCCCAGTGCCACCATCACCGCCACTGCCATCCCAGGGCTCCCGTCCAGCAGCCCCACCCCACGTCCCCCTGGGAACAGCCGCACTTCGGGCCAGCAGCCACAAGTTCTTTTTGATCTTTAAAGCAGGGGAGACCCGTGTTAGCAGAGCGCGTGGCACAACCCAACACCTGCACCCCACAGCCTGTCCCGGAGCGATGTATTCAAATCCAGTTTGAGGCGAACTAACAGCAATGACAATACCCAATACATTACAACTAGTGTGCAACACGGCATCCCCATCCTGTGCTTTGTTTAATCACAGGGAGTTCTCTATTCTTTTTCACAACCATTTCTGATGTCAGAGTGCATCTTTAAGCAGTGCAGAAACCCACCCCAACCTCATGGCAGTCAAAGGCCCTCTCAGCCTCACCTCCACCCAGACAAGTCAGCAACATTAAATCAACGGAATACCGTGAGATGGAAAAGAAGAGACAACCGTGGACAAAATAAAAAGGAAAGTTCTATTAATGCTAACTACACATTCCCTTTTGGGTTTACACTGCTGCTCCCTTTAACTATCTCCAGCTGGGGACAGAGCAGCAGCTCACCGCCTCTGCTACAGAGAGGGGCAAAACCGCAGCACGGAGGGGATTGCTGGCCTCAATAAACTGAAAACAAAGGTAAGAGAAGAGCAGGAAGTGAACCGAAAAAGGATTTTAAGTAACAGCTGGCAGCTGAAGAGTTAACCACAACCTTCTTTCTTTTAACACAGCCTTCTGTAGTAGCTAATGAAGGTAATGAAATATGACATGTAGTTTGGCCCTTGACCACGGAGCGCACCTCCCTCCCCTCCGCCTCGCGAACAAAGCCAGAACAGATGGAGCTGCGGCTGCGGGGTCGGGCTGACGGCCACTGCCCCACGCGGGTCGGGTGGCCCTGCCCCAGGGTGGGGGTCTGGGCGAGAAGGGTGCTCACAGCGAGGTAGTGCACACGGAGCCCAACCACATCCATCCACAGGGCAAGAGCAGCAGCAAGGTCCGCTCCTTTGCACATACAGCCCCGAGAACACCACCAAAGTAGACACGGAAATCAGTTTTATCTGCCAGACTAGTTATCAGCTGCTAGCCTAAACGTAATAAAATGCTCTCACCAAAGTGAGGATGAGGTATTGCATGAGCAGGGGAGAGGCTGCACATTGAAAACAACCACTCCTCCAGCTCGTGGCAGCAACCCACTGCAAACACAGCATCAGTCCCTCCTCAGCAGAGCTGGAGGTGGGAGAAGCCTTCTGAAAGGGAACATCCACCAAAAGTAGTTTCCAAGTTCTCAGCTTTATAGAAGCGACTGAAAAGAAGTTCCTCACCATTCCTTGTGACCAGCCAGCCCTCTGGAGAAGAGCAGGAAGCTCCTGGCACACGTGGCCCCGAAAAGGCTCCATTTGTTTCTGCCAGCCCTGTTCAGAGCCCCAGAGCACACAGCTGTGCCCGGGCACACCAATTCATGCAGGTGACACAGCAGCCACAGCTGGCACCTGTTTCTCCAGCCCTCCTGGAGGTGCTCACCTGCTGTCTCATCTGCACACAATGCTGATCATTAAATGAAAGCCAGTTTGCCTTCTCCTTTCTCACTTAGTTGCCCATGAACTGCTCAAATTGCCAGAGGTCTAGGAAATAAAACCAAAATTAAGAATAAACCTGGAGAAGAGCCACTCGAGAAACTGCTAAATCAATAGATGCAGCCAAAGCGTCCTCCAGGCGAGCTGCAGGCTCAACACGGCCACGAGGGTGCTTGTCCCATCAAGGTACAGGAGAAGATACTTGGCTGAGAAAACCACACAGCCAGCCTGGCCTCCCGCAGCAGCTCCACTGCAGGCTCCCCAGCAATATAATTTGAGGGATTTTTTTTGTTTTTCCAAAATGTATCTATAAATAGTAATGTACCAAAAATCTAGAAAATACTATAATTAAATTTACTTTTTCCAACCTTAATCTGTCCCTCTGTTACAAACGCATTGTTATATATGCTTGAATTATATGCTAATTCCCTATCTCTCTACAGGAGGCTGAACCCATTTAGTGAGCACAGCCGAGCATGCGATGGATTGGTGTTGAATAACAAAATCATCTGCTGGTAATGGAAGCACAGCCTTGTCTGAAGCCAAATTTGGATACGTAACTTATGTGCGTGACCTTACCCGCGGTGCCTTTGTTGCTTGCACGTAAAGAGAGGTTAATTGTGATTTATGGTGGCTTTACACCACGCAAACAACACTGTATTTCACAAGGAAGATGTGAGGGTGTTTTCCCAGCTGTGCCTCAAGCACCTTAAGGGTGGGATGCGTCCAGCATGGGCTCAGCCCTGCATCCAGCGGCTGCTCGGTGGCCAGGCGGTCACGCAGAGCTGTGGAGAGGGGACAGCGGGACACGCGATGCCAGGAGCACTTCGGCCAGGCCAGGATGCTCCAGAGGATGCTGCGAGGGGACACGGGCCAGGGCCAACACAGTCACAATGGGAGCACACGTTGGGGCTGTCCCTACACACCAGCGCTTCTAAAGCTGTTGGGTTTGGCCACTTGGCTTTGCGCTCTGGTAGCCTGAAGGTGTGTGAAGCCACAGCACCCAGATGTGTGACACAGGGCACCCTGGTGACCGCACCAACCCAGGCAGCTCGGCCTCCCCAGCACCATGATGGAGCTGGAGCTGCAGCAGACAGGAGAAATCCCCACAGCCCCGGCAGCACAGAGCCGCGGGGAGGCCTGGAAATTGATAGCCAGCTTCAAACGTTATTTATCATTTGCGGCACAGACACTGACACGGGCCTTTTGAAAGGGGATACTGTACCTTTAACCTTGGCTCCGTGCGCACGGTAATTTGGGATGCGGGCCCCGGTTCACGGGGTGACCTTTCGGCGGGCGCAGGGGGAGGGGCCGGGCTGCCCTTATTTATGAGGCGGTTGGCAATTTTTGACATCACATGCTAGCCCCATTATTCACGTGCTACATGACACGAGATTGGCCCTTTTAATGCAACAACATCACATCAAAAAATTTGATTTTCTGCTCTGACAGCAGGCTTGTCCTCCTTACCTCCCCAAAATATCATCTTTCCAGGTTAAAGGCCACCGGAAAGCGATTTAAAAGCGCATGGCTTCCACCAAACATGGAGCACAGCCCCGAAGCAGCCAGGTGCCGGGGCCAGAGTGCTCCCCATCCCCACACAGAGACAGCTGCTGTGACCCCAGCACAGTGTTCAGCAGGAGGAATATCTCCTCCCCACACGTAGTAAATGCACCACTAACTTACGAAGTTTACAGACACCATTCCATCTGGAAACAACAATTCCCTGCGCACAAGCTTGAAGACTCTGCTCCGGGGTTTTCAGCGCTGTGCACACAGCATCCCGCTGAGATGCAGCGCTGCTTGCTCGCGCAGCCGGTGCACTGCCAGCCCAGTGACCGCACAACCACACCACGGAGGGAGCTGGCCCCCAGGACCGAGCTCTCCTCCTATAGAATTTGAAATATCCGCTCGTGCACTTAAAGATAATGAAATATAGTTCACAGAAATGCACTGCAACGCATGTATATTAAATCACTCACCAGCTAATTCCACGGAGAAAGGAAAATGGTTTGTATGTTTAACTTTTCCAAACATCCTTTGTTGAGGGCTGGCAAAGAGTCATTTTAAGGCAGTTGATTTATATCTGCAAAAGCATTTCTAAGATTGCTACAGTTCCTTAACAGAACTATCACACGATGATGTGAATGACACTGATACTAAAATATCATTACAAGTCAATAAATGGGGCTAATTTTATCAATATTTTTATCAGTTTCAACAACGTTTCCTAAATGCACTGTCAAGAGTGGATATAATAAGTATTAGAGAAAAAACATCTTACTAGCAATGAGTAATTTCACAGGTCCCGCAGATGTTTATTCAGTTTTTAGGGCAGAATTGTAGGTGTATCATTTACCCCTTCACCCAAGGAATCAGATCTCTAGAAGCATTTCTACATTCACCGCTATTCAGTGTGCAAACAGAAAATGAAAACCAAACCCTCCGTGCCCTGCCAGCCCTGCCCCTTTCCCTCCCAGTTCTGTGGAGGCTGTGGGACCTGACCACTTCCCAAGCCACGTAGGGCCAGCTCCAGACTGGACAGCTGTAACCCAAATTACCCTCATGGCTGTGTGGGACATCCCCAAGCCATGTGTCTGCCATGCTCAGAGACCCAGCCTCAGCTCTGTAAAGCTGGGCAATGGCACAGACGCCCCCCACCCCCACCCCGGAGCCAACTCTGGAGCTCTGCACAGAGGCAGAACAGCTACCAAAACCAGAAAATCCATGTCCATCTTTGGAATAAGTTGTGGGGGGGGATGCAGGGCATTAGTCCAACACAGAGCGAAGTTGCTGTTGCGGCAGGAGAAGGATGAGGAATCTTGTGCTGTCTCCAGTAGTCACACCCGTGCCCCACTCCAAGCTTTCTTTTCCCGCAGCACCAACTGCATTCTCCAGCTTGCTCACTGCTCTCACTGCAGAAGCACTCACGCCTCAGGAGCACCTCATTAATGGCTGACGGAGCACTGTGCAATTCTCACTGACAAATGATGGACCATCAGCATTATTTATACTTCAATATTGTTACTGTTACTTCAGAAAGTTGTAAACACTCACTTCTCAGGCTCCATGGGCTATTTATCAGCCTGTTCTGCCTCTTCTGCAGATCACCGGACCTCACACACCCTGTGTGCAGCCCAGCACACGCAGCCCTGGCCTGCGCAGGTACCGCTGAGCTGGTGGAGCAGGCAGGGAAGGGAGCAGCCGGGTTTATGAGCCAGAGCAGAGAGAAACATCTTCAGGAAAACCCTCCTCCAGGAGCGGGAGGCAGAAAATCCTAAGGCGGTATTACATTTTTACAGATTTATATGGGTTTTGAAGCCAAGTTCCAAGACTGGCAGAACACAGAGGGGGAATTATTTTCTTCTTATTAAAAGAATGAAAAGGCCCAACATTGATTTTGTCCTTCATCACCACACAAAAAAAACTCCCAACTACCGCAAGGATGACGGTATGGATTATCACAACGCCGTAAATCAAAGTGAATGTATTTATTAGGGTGACTCTCTTTGTTGTCCGTGTGTGTGCTGTTTGTTGGCCCATACCATTATTATTTTAATTTATGGGTTGCTTTTCTCCACTCCTACCTCCCCCCACAGTACCAGAGCCTGTCCACAACTTTTACTCACGCCAGTTAAGATCAGCATAATGAAATGTCACGGCAGCACGACAGCTCCGCGAGGACACCGGGGCGGCACTCTGTGGGACGCTGCCCGCAGGCGTCCTGCCGACCCGGCCTCACCCCGCAGCGCTGCCCACCATGCTGGGGACCCGGCAGAGGCAGCTAACGAGAGCAGCCGTGCGCAGGAGAGGAGCCTTTCCCAGCTTAACAGGTCTCAGTGTAATTAAGTGCAATAATTTTAAGCAATTTGCAAATCCCACCTCATCTCCCATTTGGTTATAATCACATTCTCATTATTAATAATGCCGTACTTCCGTATACTCAGTGCGACACGCGGTGGGATGATGGGCACGAGGAGCAGCACAGAGCTCCTCTCAGCTCCCATCTGCCCCAGCGTAATTTAGGCCAGCCTTGACAACCTCATCTGCAGCCGCTAATGACAGCATTGACCCCAGGGAATTCCCAGGCACAGGGATCCCGTTCTGCCAGACCCAGGCATGCAAACTTATGACTTGGGTGCTCAGAAAGCGTGATACCTCCCCAGAGTTCCTGCTTTGGGATCCTCTGTTTGCTCTCTGGTTTCTGACCTTCTGCAGTTCTTTGCTTTAACTCTCTTTGAGAATGGTAACATTTGGGGTTTTTCCTCTTTCAAAGGCTGGCTGCACACTGCAGAGCCTGGGCCATATTCCTGCCTACATGCCACGGCAGCACAGCAAAGGGCTGACAGGAGGCAAGTCCCCATCCCCTTTCTCAAGTAATTTGAAGATGTACACCTGCAGGCCACCAGGACAGCTGCAGCATAAGCCTCAATCAATAACCCACTTGTGCAGCACACTGCATTAAAACAAACAAAATATTTGCTATAACACATACATTTAAGACAGCACTTGGTCACCAGTGACCAAAACACTGACACCCCTGAAGCTCTCTTTTCTGGAGCCCCGCAGTGTGCTGCCAGCTGACCACAGCATCAGCAAACGAACACCCAGAGCAGCACCATTATCCTCACATTGCAGCCATACAAGCATTGTCCTCCACTCTTTTGAAGGGAGAAGCAAGAAGCACAATGTAAACACCTGTCCCTGCTTTGGGCAGCCACAATGCAAAAACCAAACATCCCTCTAACAAGAGAGGGCCTGACACGCGGCAGGAGCTCAAGGAGCAACTCAGCACCAGCTTCAGGAGCAGGAAATCATGCAGTAAAGAGAGGACACTGGAAAACAGCATGGTTTTCATTAACATCCATTGTTCTGCAGATGAGCAAGGGCAAACACCAACAGCCACCTCTACCTCACACATCTTGGTGCCTCAGAACAGTGCAATATTTACCTATGTGTGAAGTCACAGCTTGTTTGCAGGACACGTTGTTCACTCCTTAATGAGCATCCCTCCTCAGATGTGAGCAGCACACCTTGAGGCCCCACAGCCCCACACAGCAGCCTGCAGCTGTGCACCCTCTGAGGACACAGGCCCCACGCGTCAGCCTGAGGGGAGTAGGCCTCCACACAGCAAGATGCATACGTCCCCAGGGAATCTCAGACATAGCTGATAAATTTTCAGAGAAAAAAATGGAAAACCAAGAGAAAAACAGCATCCCATTGGATCAGATTGGGCCCGGCCCTGTGAGAGGCAGTGACAGAGCAACAGTCCAGCAGGCCCCAGCCCACAGGAGCTGTGGGGCCACAGCAAGGCCTTAACGAGCAGCTGGAGACATGGGCTGACACAGGCTGTGGAAGCTCAGCTCACCTAGATCACAGGGCAGCAAAGAACCTGAGGATGGTAGGATGCAATGTGCACTGGAAGATGTGGCATTGGTGAGCTTTTCCACCAGCAAGACCTGAATTTTGTACACCTGCCCAGGGACCAGGAGCATCTGCACAGTGCTCAATGCTGCTAAAAATGTCAACACAATAGCTGATTCTTCTAAGACTCACTGGATGTATTTTTATGAATATTATGAATATTCCTCCACAAACCAATAGAACAGTCTTGCTTTTAAAAAAATTTTTCCTCCCCTCCAATAATTGCTGCAGTTTCGGCCACTATGCAAAAAAGGATTTCTCAGGAAGAATCCACAGGAAAGCAATAAAATGTACAAAATGAATAAAGAACACTTGTAATTTCTCAGAGCCCACTTATGCAAGTACATGTCTGGACAAAAAACACGTGTGTGAGGTGGAAGGGGCAGGGGGTGGAAATCAAGAGATCCTCCTACTGGTCATCTTTTAATACCAAATACAGGGGACACCAAAAGAAACTGATGGTTTGACTTAAATGATAATCTTAAAGGTTTCTTCCAACCTAAGTGACTGTATAAAATCACTACACAATAGTCTTAGAATGGTTAATGGAAATAAGAACACTGAGTTTCCACAATATCTCTGACCATGTCCCTGCCCACGCAGCCCTTCCCCAGGAGCAGTAACCCATTTGTGTTCCATAACACTGCTGTCTCCATCATACTCCATAATGCCATGCAGGCACCACTAACAGCCATTAAGACAATTCTCAGCTCCTCTAGTCCTAACCAGAGCTCCTCAACTCCTAACACTCAAACAGAAGCAATTAAAAGATCTGGTATTGCTGCCTCTGTTAATTCCAACCTCAACAGATGGATGAGGTGCTCAGCACCAACCCTTTTTCCCTCTTCATCAAGCATATACATGGCACAACAGCACTGCTGGGATACTTTCTACAGACAGTTCAGCTGAGACACATGGAAAGGGTAAGCACATTTTATGAGAGCCCACAGGCAAACGTGCAGTTGGGAGAACTGAGTCCAGGAGCTCCTGGCTCTGGCTTCAGTCAGACTCTCCCGATTTAGGAACCAGGGGTGGTAACACTTGGAATTCAGCATGCCAGGTCACATAAACCAAAATATTTGCCCTATCCATGTACTCCACAGCTACACCGAATGTAAAACTGAATGAAGAGGGACCAGTATGTGAATACAGGGCAAAAGAGCACAGCTGGGCAACAGAATTTGCTCAAAATAGCAGATTCACAACAAAACTGAAAGAGCAATGCAGGAACAAAAACACACTTGCTAACGTAACTTCTAGTATTACTGAGTTTACTTTGCTGTTTGATTTTGGTGGGTTTGATTTTCTTTTTTAATGAGGTCAAAGGCCTGGGTTCGTGGAGCTCCTCTGCTGCCCAATGGCTGCCTGTGCCTCCGCCCACAGCAGGGCTTCCCATGTAGCTGCTAATCCACTCGGATGCTCGACAGCAGAGCCTTGAGTTTTCACGGATTTATGCCCTACACTGCACACAGTTCCGTCTGTTTCACGGTTATTGTTCTCACCAAGTCTACTTCATCATTTAAATTATTAACAGCAGAATTACACCAACTGAGATCTCCTGGAACAGACAGCTTTAAAATACCAACGCTTGTGCTGTATTGATACATATTGACTGGAACAGATAAATTGGAAGAAATATTGATTTAAGGGTCATTACTTCATCTCTATGCTTTTTTAATTATTTTTTTCTTCGCATAGGAAAAACAGAAGAAAAAGTTGGAAAAGCTCCTGTAGATGGCCGTATTTGAACGTATGTTACCTTCATGTAAACAGTAGCCTGGAGCTGGCCGATTGATGTGCCACACATCAGAGCACGCACCATCTTCAATGCTTCTTGCTTCACCTCAGCATAAGCTCAGCACTCTGTGGCATGGTTCAGGCAGCAGCACCCAGCAGTTCCTCCGTGAGCTGCAGCCAAGGCACTGCTCTTTTACCAAAGGGGACTACGACAACATTTGCAAAGTACGGACCTTGTAGCAACACGTATTGCAAAGATGTAAATTGCACACCAGTGTAAATCAAACCCAGTGACCCAGGTGGGTGAAGGAGGAAAAGGAGGACAGGAACACAGAGGAACTTCTAGGTCCTAGCTCATTGATTCCTTCACTGTCACTTTCTCATTAGGAAGAGAAAGTTTCCCACCAGCCCGTTACACTGCTACTACTGTCCAACCATTCAGAATATTAAAAAGAAAAGCAAGCATTAGAATCACAAAGTCTCTGTAATTCATAGAGTTGCAAGCTAATTCCCCTCCCTCCTCTAACTATATTTTCTGAAGGTAGCAAAGTGACTATGAAAAGCCACTTGTGTTTGAAAAAGGAGCAGAAAGCCACCTGCTGTCAGGGACAAGCCCTGCGTTGCCCCAAGCAGCTCTCCCCAGCCCCAGACACTGCCAGCAGAGGCAACCGAGCTGGTCCCAGAGGTAACAAAATTCATTAATAACAGACTAGAGAGCGCCCACGTTCAGATCACGCATATGGTTTGAATACAGGGAATTTGCTTTTCCCATGCACTGCATTACACGTTTACACTGAAATAAAAGCCATTTTCTCCCCCAGCTTCTTCTAGCATAATTGACAGATGGATCCGATTCAGAAAAAAAAGCAATCAATGTATTCAAATAGTTCCTACCCATGCCATGTTGCCTAGTCTTCAAATATTTTGTTACAGACACACTTTTTTAAGTAGATAAGTTCCATGCAGCTTTTCATGGGAGATTTTCTTTTGAAAATAAGACCTAGCCTTCTAAAGCAATAGTTTCTCCTCAATTAAGTCAACATCCAACAGTGGTTCCACTAAGCTAACAATGAAAGCCTCATGTGCAAAGACAAGTTCTTTTCAAGCCAAGGGAAAGCATATTTTGATTACATCATGTACCCCAAACCACACTGCTCTGCTGCTCACTCCGCCTGGAGAGGTCCAGGTTACAGCTGGTTCAAAGCAGCTCCTCACAGCCACCAGGTGCGAGCAGCACCTGAGCACACAAGTTTCATTGCTGGCAGCACACAAGGAATCCATACTAGAAAAATAAATTTCTTACTTACACAGTGGGGAGGAGAAGATGAAATAATTGTTTTAGAGGGACTTTGTATCATTATTCATCAAGCAGTGAAGATTGAGGTATGCTCTTTCACTAGTACAAGGCATAAGAAGTCTCAAGTCACAGCTGCAGGTTCCCCCCAGGAAGCCTCCCAGAACTGCCCAAAGACACCAACTGCTCACATAGCAATGCTTCCAGTGCTCCAGAACACAATCCCAAGATAGCCAGGCTAAGAACAAATCACTTCAGAGAACTTAAGAACAAGAAAACCTTTAACGCTTAAATGATTCGCATTGCACAAAGGTATTTCATAAGCGATTACTATGGAGAGCAACAAGAGATAAAAATCCAAACATACCTTGCTTGTGTCAGCACAGCTCACCCTCTCTGCTGGCTCACTATTATTCATGCTAAGCAGTCCCAACTGCTCTACCCTTACTTATATTCCCTCCCTCCTACCCAAATGACCTTTCTGATAAATTGCTTGAGGACCTGCTCCTGTGCAGTATCAGGTAATATTGATCCCATCAACTGTTGTGCTCCAGCAGCTGATGCTTGCCTCATCAGCCAGAAGGCAGAGGAGCTGTGTGTGGGCCTCTGCTCCAACAGACCTAGCAGCAGCAGCAGCAGTAAGGCCAAAGGAATCACTGAACCCCAGAAATGCAAAATCCAAAACGAGCTCCTTTATGGGTAGGATTCAAACATCAGACATGCACAACAGAAATGTAAAGCGTGATTCTTCTTTACTTCCTGAAAAATAGCAAGCTATTCTCATCTTTACCACTCTTCTCTTTCCTCATCTCTCATAATTAGATATATTACATCAATGGCCAACCGTCAGCTCTCAGAAGATCTAGCAGAGAGTGGGTTGCTCAATGCGTCACTCATCTGCCGCTGAATAAAGCATTCTTTCTCCTCCAGTCCTAATGACGCTTCCAGTTGGAAATAGCTATATATTCTCAGAATAAATCAACCCCCACAAAACACCCTGCAGAGGCTTCATTACAGAACCACGGAGCTGAGCCTGGAAGGCATGTCTGGAGGTTGTCTGGACCGAGTCCCCTGCTCAAGCCAGGCCACCTGCAGCGGGTTGCCCAGGGTCGTGCTCAGTTGGGTTGGAATATCCCTTAGGATGGAGACTCCTCCACCTCTTCAGGCAAATTGTGCCAGTGCCTGTCCACCTTCACAGAGAAATAGGTTCTCCTTTTTGAAGTGGGATGTCCCATGTTTCAGGCTGTGTCCATTGCCTCCTGCCCTTCCTCTCACACACCGCGTGGCCCTGACGGCCCCCAGGCAGCTCCCAGCCACTTGGCAGTGGGGCAAGGGCACTGCTGGGAGTGCGGGGCGGACACTCATGTGTAAGCAGATCATTCCGCTCCTAGGAGTGCCCTTCCAGGCACATGGGCTCCTCAGTTTGCTTAAATTTGGTACTAACTTTGAAGAGCTGAATCTAAACAATTCCTTTATTTTACTGTTATCTATGCAGGGGGCAGTGGCTGCTCTGTAAGAAGCCTTACGGCTGGTGCAGAAAGGAGCACGGGCCAACCATGCTCAGAAGCTCCCTGTGGGAAGTTCTGCCGCTATTTGCTTTTTCCATCTGTGCCAGAATACATGCACTTTTAATTCAAACGAGCATCGGCACACAGCTCTTCCCTGAGCACACGGTTAAGTACAGAAAAGGTTCTGCAAGTGACAGTGGGCAGTGCCAGGGACGCTGCGAGTCCCAGCGGCAGCATCGCTGCGCTAAAGCCAGCAACGGGAGCTCGCCGTGGAAAGTAACCTGAAGTCTATCTGTGCATTGTTCTCTTTCACGTCAACTTTTCCTGACAGTATCTGTAACAAGAGGGGCAATAATTAGTTCACACGGTCCATTCTATCAGCACTCCCCGTACTGCCCACAAGCTCAGCATTAGCGCCGCGCTGCACGCAGGAGGCAGAGGGCCACCACCACCGGGCTGCGTGCCCACCTCCCTCTGCCCCAGGGGCCGCTGCAGCCGGGAGCACGCGCAGGATCACAGCACAAAGCATTAGACATGCTCTGGAAACCCTTTGCCCAGCTGCTCATTAGTACTGCATTAGTCTGTAAACTCGAGCGCAAAGCGCCTAGTTCAAGTTGCTCTTTCTTGATGTACTTGAAAGGTCCTGTGAATTTATGGCAGGATAATGCGGAGCACAGCACCTATTTATGAGTTGATCATTTGTACGAAACCCCCCTCAAAGCGCCGAAGGTTACCATTCGACCACGAGCTGCACTTAGCTGCGCAGAGGGCAAGGAAGCCAAGTATATGAAAGTTAAAAGCATTAATAAAAGTGTGACTTATAAATTACTTCATCTTTGTCACCCTTTTTGAAATGGGGTGAGAGAGGCCAGGGTAAATTTATTTTTTAAGTGCTTTCTGAGACCTGCAAGGGTCAGCCCTGAAATGCTGTACTCTATAAATCATTCCATGCGTATCTGATAGATGTGAGTGCATCATAACATTAACAAATATTGATTTGTTTATCATTTGCAACAGTTTATAGCTAAATGCAGACTTTGTAACATTTTTAGGGAGAAGAAACTTTAATCTGAGAGAACGCAGAACAGAAGGCGAAGGCGCCTCGGCCGCGGGGGGACAGAGCTGCCTGTTGGTTCTGCCGCCCGACCGCCGCTCCATGCGTGCTGCGCTCCTATTACGAAACCAGTTATTTCACCAAATGACTAAAAATTTCTGGCATTTCACGAAACAGCTTGTATCGCCGCTCAGGACAACAGTGAAACCCTGCATTAGGGGTGCTCTGCTGAATCACAGCCACAGAAGCAGAAAGAGGCGTCTGCGGAGAGCAGCGGTGCGCACGGATGCCAGCCCTGAGAGCGGAGCTGGGGGAGCAGGCAGCACCGCGTCCCGGCCACCACCACCCAGCCTGGCTCCCACCACCGGGTGCTTGTGAAGGCCAGAAGCCATCTACAGCCACTTCACACAACATCGCCTGCTGGTTTCCACCCATTTCATGGACTTACCAAAATCGGTCATTTCACCAAAGGACGGGATGTGTAACTCACGTGCGTCATGGAGCACTGTACATCAGGCCCTGGAGGCCCAACAAGGACACACTCTGCAGCACCTCTGACCTGCTGCCAGCGCTGACCGGGGCCACCCCCATGGCCAGCCCCAGATTTCTGTCCAAAATCCGGGACCCAGGTGCAAGGACCGGCCCCAGCGCCCTGCGGGCAGCCTGGTGGGCACGGGGCAGCGCTGGTGTCTCTGGCCAGCACCAGCCACCAGTGGCCACTGCCACCCAGCAGCACAAGGGATTTGCTCCTCCAGCACCCAGCCTGTGAGACTGCAGACCTGGTAAAACACAGCAGCACCCACGTTTTTGTTTTCCACTTAGTTTAATATTATGCAGCAGGTTGTAAAGGCGGGGAAGACACCTGGAGCAACAGAAGCAAGTTGGGAAAAACTGCAATAAAAATCTCATTAACCTAATGAGGGAGACAAACTGTACGAGTCTCCTCCTGATGCTTTGCATCATTAGGCATTAGGGTAAAAACAAACTTTTTCATTAAGCAGCCACATAAAAACTGGGTTATTTTCTCTCCCTACCCCCTTTTTTGTTTTTTAATAGCACAACTCTTTGCTTTTATTTATTTTTGGAACTTGACAGGCTTGATATCCAATTTCTATGCAGAACCACCCACTATTCACATCTCAGAGAGCTAATGAAGTGTAATAAAATTGCCCCAGGAGACATGTATATGGAGACATGCACAAACTTTTCACGGGAATACTAACTGTGATTTCTTCAGGTGGGAAAGTAAAATTATGTAAGATAAATGAAAACAAAATCAAATAAACACCAACCATCAGCAGTGAAACTCCATCTGCAAAGGAGGAGCAGCTCCTCTCCTGTGCCGCCGTCAGTCTCGCTCCCAATTCTGCTCCACTTTTCTATGAGCAGCCCCTGCTACGGCAAGCACAGCATTTCAGATCCCCGTTAGGAAAAGTGAAGAGTAACAAGGCCAGGTGGAACGGCGCTGCAGCAGAGCAGCAACCAAGCGCCAGTAACACGCGTGCCAGACGGATCGCCAGGAGCGGCAGCACGGCGCGGCCCCGGCTGCAGGAGGTGACACCGAGCACCGTTCTGTGCTGCACTGATGGCACCGGGGCTGCGGCAGCGCCCACACCGAGCGGCTCTCAGCCACAAGACCCTCTCCTACCAATTACAGGTCGTCAATATTGACTATCTGAGGGATTTCCATGCTCAGGAAGCAAATTAGAAACTCAATACCTGAACTATTCCTAAATGCAGTTATCAACTTCAGAGTTTTATCTCATAAAACCAATTCAGCTTAGAGTTTAATTCTATTAAATTAGGGCTTAGAAATAAGATTTGCTCTGAGAATGAATGCATCATTAGTTTTAAAATGCAGTATACTGAATCCCAAAATGTGCAGCACTACAGTTTGAAGAATAAATGAGTCGAGATGGCACCCACATGTGCTTCCCCCTAGAAATATTTACCGGCCTTGGAAGAATGCGCCGGCTCGTTAGGCCAGCCAGGCTTTCGGTGTGTGGGACGTCCCCCGTCTTTAGGGAGCGATAATCCTCTTGTGCCTCTCCTTGGCACAAGTTTTTCCTTTGTTCTTAAAACCTTCTTATTTCAGCAGCTGACAGAGAAAAAAGAATCAGCATCCTCTTTCTTAATAAAAATGCCACAATGAGATCCTGTCGGGCTGGTGCCAGGCATGTCAAAGGAGCAGGTACTAATGCAGGAAACCTCAAGAACTACCCGTTTGTGTAAGTTCCAGCCTATGGAAGAGTCACGTAGGGCTGTTTTTTTAAATCAGACTTCCAGTACATGAAAAGTACCCTTCCATGGGGTGCATGTAATCTCTGAATAGGGCCCTTAGTTTCCTGTGGTATTGTATTAAAACGCATGTTTGATACAATAATACAGGGATAGAATATGTTCAGAGGAGGACGAGGTAGCCCAACGGTGCCTGTCCCCTTGCATTATGAACCGCTGCGCGTGCTTTCATGCCGTAGCGGCCGAGCAGAGCGAGCCCAGCGCATGCCTGCAGCGCTAGGATTACGTGATTGAGAGTCGGGAAAAAGCAGAAGGAAAAAGGCACGGGAAGTCCACGCCAGGAGTAAGATATTCCAGTGATACGTTCCACTGCAGCCTTTATTCCAGACGTGGTATTTCAGACGACCTAATGAAAGCAGGAGGTTCCTCTCAAGCATGGCCACCTCCTTCTGCATTTAAAAAGTTGCTGTTTCAAAAGGAAATAACAATGTCTCCAAACAGCACTGCCTTGTGAGTGAGCAAGCTGCCCTGCGCTGCCGTACCGTCATAAAGTAATTGGTAGCCCATTGTCTCACATGCAGGCTGGGCTAAAGCTTTTAGAGATGTACTCTAATACACGTTAATTTGCTGTTTTTATTCAAGTAGACTATAACAGTTCTGTTCTAATAAGAAGTACAAAAATAAAACTAACTCAAATGATCTAATTATGATTTTTGGTAGCAGAAAACTCATACGGAACATGATTAGCACTATATAGCCTAAAACACTTACCAGTAAGCATTTAGTGTAACAATTAATTCGAAAACGCGTGCCAGAGCTGTGGAAGCACAAAAGGCAAAATTCCCCACGTCCCTCTGGCCGGTTAGCGAGGCAGCGGCCACGGGGTGCTGCCCACACCATCATCCTTCCCCCCCCACTTGGGATCTGGTCTTACAATATTGAGCAAGTGCTCGGGTAATCACGTTTGTACTTTTCCATATGATTTTCCTCTTCCTCAATTTTAAAATTGTATTCAGATTAAAACAATTCTTGTATTGTATGTGATTAAAACTCCCAGCCTTTCCTTCTCATATTCCATCTTCAGCAGCAGCAAGCAGCTTCCCACGTGCCAGCAGCACTCCACCAAACAGCGCATAGCCGTGCTCCAACTGTATCTGCCGTACTCGCTTTCCATTCAGTAGCACGATCTGCTCCAAACAGTGAAACCGAGCAGCTCACCTGAGATGCTGCAGGGCTGCTGACATTTGGAAGACTATTTTCAGTCCTGTTTCACATACATTTCCAAAATGTAGCTTATGAGAACGCAAAAACCAGTGAGAAGAGAGGCTCGCCAGTGTCTCTGGAATGCCCATGGCCTACTTGCAGCCATAAAGAACGGGAAAATTGCACCGCTGTCAGCAGCAAAGTTACAGGAAGGAAAGAGCCGACCCCAATACCTGCACAGGTGCCCAAGGGGACTGGCACCGTGAGCGGGGCCTTGTGGAGGGAGCTGCAGCCCGAAGGCACCGAACCACGCACCGCTGTAATGCAGATGCCCAGGGAAAATCCTCCAGGCTGAAGCGTGGCTTCTTTCCCTGACTGTTCGTAACGTGCAGCAAAACAGCCAGGAAACAAAGTGGTGAGATAAGCGTAGCACAGGGGTAAATATTAACTTACGCATCTCTTAATGATGTGCTGTGCAAAAATCTGTAACGAGAGAATTGGAAGAGCGGGAGGAACACAGCCTCGAAGTTTTTCAAAAAAAACTTACAAAGAAAACTAATCAGAATTAATCAAGGCATGACCTGAGTGGAGGGATTAAAGGAGAAAAAAAAAAGCACCTGACTGAATTTAAGGCTATTAAAACTGACCATGTTTGTGGATAAGCAACAACCATAAACTGCCCATTGATACTTTACATTCGGTGCGGCTCTTTCAGCCTATAAACAAATTGTAAAAGATGGCAACAGCTAATTTAAAAAATAAAAAGCGAAGTGTTGTGGCAGAGCCTAAATTGAGTCTGACAGCCAAGGTCACGTAACTTTTCACTTTTATTTAAAGACATTGCTTTGATTACTGAAAAATATTGCACGATGCACACGCAAGTGTGGGGTCAGGACAGCCGCCTGCGCGGGCGGTGGTGACGGCTCATTGTCCGCTGCTTTAAAAGGAGAAACACCAATAATTGCTTAAATTGCCAAACGTTGCCTAATTACCAAGCTACAGAAAATCGTCAGAAATCAGTGGTATAATTTTTTGGAATATACTCTGAGCGTAACCGCTATGCACCGAGCAGTCCTGCTACGCCTCAGTAAGTGATTCCCGGAAATGTTAAGGAAACGCTTGCTGCTTTAGTTTGCACACATGAAAAAAGCCTTCGCTGCACCATTTTTAATTATTTAATGGCATTTATATCGTTCCGAGCCTTTTTCCACAAACTTTGGGAAAAACCCTTAAAGACAGTTCTGAAATTCGCTACCTGTCAGGAAATGAGCTGGGGCTGCCACGCGTGTCCTGTGCGGAAGCACGGCAGGCACAGGAAGGATCTCCCGTCTGCCGCAGCAGCCCTGCCGGGCCCATTAAAGCCTTCGTAGGTGGATCTCACTTATATCTTTGTTTAAAAGAAAGAAATATGGGTTCTGAACAGAGCTGGAGCCTATTTGATGTTCAGCCTCTATTGTCTTCAAGGCATGAAAAGCATGAAAGCTCGGAATTAAACAGCCTTTGAATATAGTTTTCATGGAGATCATTGGAAGCGATATGAAATGAACAGCCCGGCACGCGGGTCTGGCTCTGAGCCGCTGCCACACTTCCCCTCATCCGTCCGCTTTCAAAGTTTATAAAATGATGATAACCATTTTGTCACAGAGTTTTCATAAACTATGGGCAGCAATCGGCCGTTTTCTTTTCTTTTTCAGGACCTGTAGCTTTCCTGGCTTCTTCCTTACTGCAGTGCACAAACAAGTTCAAACACTCGCATTTCCCTTGCTCTTTGAGAAACAGCTCCTGGAGAGACCAGTCCTGCTTTAGCCGGGACACAAAGAGCAAGGAGCTGGAATTCTAATTGCACAGCAAGGTGATCAGTGACATCACAGCTGCCGGGAGCAGCGGGAGGTTATACATCACACCGGGGAGCAGGGGGCAACCACCTTGGCTGCCACAGCTCCAACAGCATCCCCAGCGCTCTCTGTTCGACGCCTCCCATGGGTTATGAAGCACAGGGACTGGGATACAGTCAAAAAACTTTCAGGCCTAATAGCAGGTCTCTATGCACGCACCTTGGCTTGAATCTTTAAGCTTAATGCCTTTTTTTCGTTTCAAACAGCAAACAGTTTCAAAACGTATTCTTTCACCGCTTACTATCCTTCTCATTTTACACCCTTCTTCAGGATGCGTGGGCTTTGCCACTCTTTGTTACTGAAATGAGCCGCCCTGCAGCAAGCCGGCACATTGCTCTGCGTGCTCCGATCCCAACACACGAAGCCACGCACAAGGACGGGGAGCAGGAGAGCGGGGCTCCCTCACACCACGGATGGGAAAACAAAGTGTGAAGGAACAAAAAGAGCTTTTTCCAGGACACAAATAACCTGAGGTGTATTTATACCACGTGTGGTTAGCACAGGTTCCTCTGTCATTACGTCTTGTGGTCATAGAATCATAGAGTCATTCAGGTTGGAAAAGACCTTTGCAATCCCCAATTGCAATAATTTAATTATTTAATGGCATTTAACCAACCCCAACCCACCCCACCGTGCCCATAGCCACGTCCCTCAGTGCCACATCTCCGTGGTCCTTGAACACGTCCATGTCCTGCGCACACCTCAGCTCCACTGGTTCAACCCAAGGTTGGAGCTACCCCACTCCCTCCAAGTCCTGGCTCCGTGCCGAGCGCACTGCCCACAGCACAGCCCGAGCCCTGGGCAGGGGACACGCGGCACAAGGGCTGCACGGAGCCTCGGGGACGGGCGCTGAGCATCACTGCTGCAAATCTGCCCCGTGCTCCCCAGCTCCCGGGTGGTCCGGCTTTGGAACCCGCCTTGGACCGTTCCCATTGTTTTGTGAAGCTTTATATACAATTTTCTTCAGATAAAATTCTTACCCTATATGGCTTATGAACAGTTAAAATTACATCAATATTTTAATTCAGACCAGTGATACCACTATTATTAGAAAAAAATAATTGCTATCCTTATTGCTAGCAATAGTTTTGAAGGCACGGGAAGCAGACACCCCGCAAACACCGCAGCCGCACATCTCCTCTTTCCACCTGCAGCTGCATCACTTGTACTAAAATTCGGAGCACTATCTTTCGAGGAGGTGCATTTAACATTTTTTGTAACTGCATTTAGGCAGAGCTGTCACTTGAGAAGATTATTTTAAAAGGGGATCATGAAAAAAACCACTCAGATAAAATAGAGCGTCATGCCAGACTCATTGTGCTAAATATATTTCTCGCACACTTCGCAATTTCGCTTCGCTGTTCTTGCACCGGGGCGTGCGGTGCTCTCTCGCTCGGCAGCACTCCCTGCTGAGCCTGTGGCAAATTCCAGAACACAAAGAACACGTGGTGCCAGGGCGGCACTGCAGGAGGGAACACCCCAAGAGCCACCAATCGGTGCAAAAAGTCAGCTAAAGGCACCCCAAGTGCCAGCACCGGACATGGCAGCCCTGCAGGCAAGGGGCGAGTGCGGCATCTGCACCTGCAGCCCCAGCAGCACCCGGAGCTGCCACGTGGGGACACCAAACTGCCATATGGGGACAATGAGTGGCCATGTGGGGACTTCAAAATTCCATGTGGGGACACCGAGCTGCCACATGGGGATACTGACATGCCATGTGGGGACGCCGAGCTGTCACATGGGACATGGAAATGCCAGACAGGGACACCAAAATGCCACGTGGGGACACCAAAACGCCACGTGGGGACGCTGCCCTGCCACGCGGGGACACCCTGTCACCATGCAGGCACAGCGGCGCTCCCCGACTGCGGGCACGGAGCGAGGCAAGCCGGCAGCAGTGGGGCCCGGGGCGCCGCCAACAAAGCAGCGCCTGCAGCCAGCCCCGCAGCCGGCCGCGCGCTATTCATCTCCTTGTTCAGATGAAGGCAGGATGCATAAAGAGGAGCGAGAGAGAAAAGGAGCAGAGTTATAAAAGGAAAAGGAGAAATCATAAATTAAAAGAGAGACAAAAAGCTCTTCTGGACATTTTTTTCTGCGCGAAGCAATATGGGAGGAGAAGCGTCGAGCATTGCTGTGTTTCTTCATCTAATGACACAGAAAAAAAAAATCTTTCCTGCAAATAATTCAGGTAAACGATCTTCAGAAAACACAAACAGCAACACCAAATTTCCTGGCATTAGCCGAGCTCCCAGAAGTGCTGCTGCTGGAGGCTGCGCTCCCAAAGGCGCACTGGGGCCATCTGTGCGAGGGGAAAACGGGAGCGGGCAGGGAACCCGGCGCCGTCCTCCCCCAGCGCCGCTCACCTGGAGCTCAGCTCACCACAAAGCTCATTTCCGAGGGGAAAGTCCCCGGGACAAACCCACCGCGGCCGAGGGCCACTGCCGACTGGGAACAAAGATCTGATGCACTTTAACTTGCCAAACACTTTGTTGCTGTTTTACATGCACCGCATCCAAGGAAGGGAAAAATAAAGGAGAGATTTTTAGGTCAAACGATTAAGGAGAAAAGGGATTTAAACCACCAATTTTTTAAAGTTCTAATTGTTTGCTTATTGACACCAATTTACATGGAGCCTCTTAGCGAATAAAGGTTTTCACAGTACACGGCACTTCTTTATGTCAGTTTTTAGCCATCATGTCACAGCCCGGCTTGAAAAGAAGAAATGCTGAAAACTCGTAGGCCAGAAATGAACAGCCTATTAAGATCTGAAAAGCTGTCATCCCCACTGAAAAGACTTGCGTCAGCCACCGAGGATATATTTTAAACCGCCTGTCCGCAAGAAAACTTTAATAATGCAGCCTTGCTCTAATGTCTTGTGAGAGGAGAGGCAATTTTACTTCTTCTATTAACCCAACGTGATTACAATGGCTTATTTCATGGAATATTAAGTTCAAATTCTGCTCCCTGGGAGGACAATAAAAAAAAGAGTGTGCTTATGACATTGCCCGAAATAGCCACAAGGACCGCAACTCCTTGGTGCTTTTAATGCATCCAAGCAGTAATCCACCTTAATTTGCTAATGGTTAAGTAAATTAGCAACAAAATAATAAAATACAAAAAGGTATCGGCGCAGAGGTAAAGTGCTTTCCTCTAAAAATATTAAAATAACAAAATGATGTTTGTGCGGAGATGGCGGTGGCCGTCAGCCCTCTCCTTCCCCCCACCGGGCTGGGGGACAAATAAACTCCATGTGTCGGACGGGCTGAGCCACGAGGCAACGGGACACACCGCAACCGCAGCTGGAGGCTTCATGCCAAGGGAAGTGTCCGTCACGGCCAGAGCGAGCTGCGGGCTGCGGCTGACGCATGTGCCACAGGCTCGGTGCAGCACCATGCTCCAGGCATCCGACTGCGGGCATCACATGGTGGGCAGCGCGCTATGGGCAGCACGCTATGGGCAGCATGCTATGGGCAGCGCACTATGGGCAGCACGCTATGGGCAGCACGCTATGGGCAGCGCGCTATGGGCAGCAGGATACGGGCACCACGCTGCGGGCATCGCAGCACCGGAAGGCATTGCCCATCCAAGGGGCTGAGGCCGCCCACTGCGCCCCACGTGCAGGAGCCCCCGCACACCATCCCGACGTGGCCGGCACCCCTGCCCTCACAGCTGGGCACCGGCACCGCTGCTCGGACCAAACGAGGAGTGCTGTGGGTGCACGTGTTCCCCTACCCCGCTGGCCCCTCGCCGCCCCATCCCGCTGCGCAATGGCCGAGGCCGGGCACGGGGCAGCAGAGGGATCCCCCCCGGCGCAATGTGCTTCACCACACGTCCTTTCCTTCTCGCATATTCTACCTACAACTTTTTCTTTTTTTTTTTTTCAAAGGTGGAAAAAGAAATCATTTTTTCATTTAAAAAAATTAACGTGTACATGAATGTATGCAAATAGCTGGTGCAATTCTAAATCGCCACCATTTATTTTTTCTACCTACTGCAACCATTTCAAAGCAAGAAGGCGAACTTAAAGAAATACATTCGACGTTGCCTGCTGTGTAACATGAGGAGACTCCATAAAAGCAGAGCGATATTTATTCCTCCTTTCCCTAACAGCTCCCTGCTTTATTGGGCCCGTGTTCCAAAGCGATCTGATAAGAAGGAGCGAGGCTAAATGGCAAATGGCAAACATCCCAAATCGCAACCTGATGTATTTCCCCAGCCCTGACCTTCAGATAAAAATCACAGAAATCTGCAAACCCACCAAATATGCAGCGCCGCATGCTTCCAGCGTTTTCAGACACAACAGTCAGGGGCAAGAAAAAAAAAAAAGAAAGAAGGGCGTTGCTATTTAGAGCGCCCGGCCTTCCCCTCCCTTAGAATTTAAGGCTTACGGTGGAGTGCGGCACATGCGGGGTGCGCAGAGCCTCCGTCGAGCCGAAGGGTTTCCTCCATCTGCGGGCACGCAGCTGCCTGTCTGCGGCCATCAGAGGAACGCGCTGCGTGCAAAGAATATATCCCACTGCTACATTATAGGTATATTTAGGGAAATACTTCAAACAGCAAAAAATTTTGCACTGTGAAATTAGCTAAAATCATGACAACTGTAAGAAAAAAATTATACGGACAAAATTTGGGTCTGGTGGAAGAATTCTTTGATGTCTGGATTCCAATTTAACCCCGACTGAGTTCTGAGAATCAAACGAGCAGAGCATCTCTCACACCCCGAGCCTCCCTGTCAGTGCTCGTCACCGTTTCATTTCGATCCTCCCAGCCCCGCGCCTGTGCAGGACCCGCTCCGACATCTCCTCCTCTCTGGGCACGGCTGCTGCCAGCTCCCCATTTAGTTTTTCACCTAAACACGCGTGTTGGTAGCACTAAATACACATAGCAATATTTTCTTCGCTGCGCACCTACATTGTTCCATAGCACACATGTAGGTCGGATGCCGAGCGCCGACTGTACAGCAACACGTGCGGATCTGAAATTTAAAAAATATTTTTCATCAAAAGACTGTGCCAAGAAATGCCGCGCCGGTGCCCGCGCACCATCGCACTGAGCACGGACAGCGGCACGTCTCCTAAATGAGAGCACAGGCAAAGAACAGGACCCGCTGCAACACACTCGGACGCTTCGGGTCACGGCGCCGAGGCAGCGCTGCCCACGGCAGGGGAACCACGCGGCACGGACCGACAGCTTCGTGCTGCACACGGACACCGGCACGGAGCCTCCGCCAGCCGCACACATTACGCGCAGAATAAATAGCTTCATCCCTTCTGCCGCTGTGTTTTGCATAGAAATTCACTTCTTCTTCAGGTACTGAACCGCTTCATCCTATAAAGTGAACCGAGCTGCAGGATTTTTAAAGCGGTTCTAAAACATTAATAATATATCTGGGTTGTTTAAAGAATATTTCCAAATAACATGAAATATTCAGGCTGCCCCCCCCGTCCCCACCCTCAGCACCATAAAAAGATAAGATTTATCATGAAATGTTTGAGGGATAATCAGCCATTTTTGGCCAATATATTTTAATATTTATATACCTGACATAGCTGAATATAAATGATACATCAGGATTTTCCATAGTGCGTGGAATTTATACAATTAACCGAGCGATCCCATGGCTTTAGGGCACGCAAGGTGCAAACAACGTTGCAGCGCTCTGCTGATTATTGTTATAAATCTTACCAACCACGCAGACGTTCAGGTGCGTTTTGTTTACACCGTTTCTTTTCAAATATGATATAAAACAATGTTATTTATCATTAAAGGACTTACACTTTCCCACCGCGTTTATTTCACGAGCTCCATTTATATCACTATCTTAAAATACAGTTGGCAAAATACACGTCTGAAATCTGTAGCAAAATTTGACCATTTTCAAGTTATTTCTAAGGATTTTTCACTCCAACAACAAGGAAAGGTTTTAGCATTATCTGTATCCGAAATGTCTGATTAGAAAGAAGTTGGAGCGAGAAAAGCATTTGCCCGAGCTGCAGCAGCAGCTCTCAGAGCCGAGCACTGCTGTCAGAGCACCCACGGCCCCGTGCTGAGCTCAGCCCCGCTGCTGCTCGGCCAGCGATTCTCAGCCATACCTCAAAAATCAAAAATACCTACTTTGAAAAGCTTAATCTGGCAATTTTGTAGAGGAAGAAGCACACGCAAATAAGCAGGTTTGGATTTTATAACGTGAATGCATTTTTCCTTGGAAATAGCTACATGCTCTGCGTTTTTATTCCTCTTCCATATAAATGTAGGATCGCTGAGGGTTTGGACTTACAAATAAAAATTCCTAAAAACGTGCCTGAACGGTTGCAATGCTACAGTATTGTTTCAATTATTTTCATTCGGCTGTGCCCGTTTGTCGAGGTGCTGGAGCCACCGAATGTGAAATGTGAAGCACAAACGGCTCCGAGCTGAGCTCTGAAAATCACGGGGTTGTCCACCCGTTAGTAAAAGGGAACGGAGCGCTGCAGCTGCTTATCAAATCAGTTTTATGTTTCTGAAATGAGTTCCTGCTGCTGAGCCTGAACTCAGGGACGGTCAGAAAAACCAGATTGATGGAGCCCCAAACAACCCCTCGGAAAGCATGTCCGAGGAGCTCCCCGCGTACACACGGACGGATGTGACAGAGGGGCATCTTTGTCTTACACCTCTGGAATCAGAGCGCGCTGCCTGCGTGGCTCTGTGTGCACATGGGTAGAAAATCCTGCCCCAAAAATTCGAACTCGGTACATTTTTTCCGCAGATTTTGTTTGCTTTTCCTCGAGTAAACAAGCAGCGTCCCTCCTGCTCGCTCTGCAATATCGGCACTCGGGTGTCTTGCTGCTATTGTTTTTCATTCAGAAAGCACATGTATTGCTTGCTGAGCACAATTCCATTTCTTCTTAAATTTACATTTTTTCTGCAGTTAAAACAATTGAAGAAATAAAAAGAAAAGGACGGCGTTGCTATTTACCATCCTTTTCCACGTTAATATGAAAGCAGCCCAGTGAACGACCCCGAATTTTCTTTTCTTTTTAGTACTTATCGACTCGTTCAATGGTTTCTTTTAAATGCACCTAAAATATAGCAATACAGCACAAAAATGCAGAACTGTGTGCTGCCTTCAGACATCGGCAGTGTTCTGTTGCAAATGTGAAGGTGTTAAAATCTTATCGGCGGTGGGAAACAGCGCTAAATAGGAGCTCCGCAACTTTATTTTTAATGACGACTTTAAGGAACGGGGATCAGCGAGGTGAATGTAAAGACTGTTAATCTTAAATTTCTACAACCCCCAGTGTCAGGGCAGGCATGTATGGTGCATCAAGCATAACAAGACGAAAACGAGGAGGTGTTGGCGAGGAGGGGGTCCGCGACACTTGCTTTTCTTGAATCCCTCTGAATACATTTCACAATTCATCAGTTTTTGTCTTTCCTGCCACGAGTGAGGACAATCAGACCAGACACCCATTAGATTTTTCATGCAATTTTTTTTTTCCTTGTTCGTGACATGTTGGCAGGGAGGATGGCAATTCTGAAATCTTACCAAATGAGAAAAATGTCAGAAACAGAACTGACAGCTCGTGGTTACTATGGTGATAGGTGATATTGAAAAAAAAAATAAAATAAGACTCAGTTAATTCAAAAGGAATCAAGTTCAGTATTTTTAAGCCAGCTGATACAGATGAAAACTTAATCCCAACACCGGGATGTTATCTCGTTTTAGCTAAGAGGCAAAGAAACCATTTACTTGATTAAACAATTAACCAGCTCCAACTAAAAATATACAATGGATATTATATTTGAAGCAAAAATTAAAACTGTACATATTACGGATGTGTTTCTAAAAATGAAACAGACATACTAGAAAGAGCAGATTAGGAAAAACATTCTGCCCGTGGGAGTAATGCAGGATTTCTCCTCCATAATCACCGTTACCTACACGGGGCCGGCGTTCTCGTGTCACTTTTAGAGAGAAAGAAGTGGTTTCATTCACTGACAAAGACAGAGCAGCGCGGAGGTAAGCGATGCTGCAGACAGACGGCCGCGCAGGTTCTGCAGGAACCTGAATATCTCCATATTTGTGTTTATGTATTTTATGGGCTTTTTAAAAATTCCCCGGGGAGCTATTTACCAGGCCAAAATAACGCGAGATCTGGTGTTCTCCTGGTATTTCCAGCTAGGAGCTGAAATACTGAAATACCAGGAGAACATCAGATCTCGTGTTATTTCGGCTGCATTAATGGCTCCCTGAGGAATTAACAAAGCCCGTGAAAAACAAACACAAATATTTGAGGCAGAAATATAAATGCTGGAGCATCCGCCGCTCCCCCAGACACCCAGCGCACCGCGCGCTAAATCTGCCCTGCCCTTCCCTGCTGGATCTCACATCTCAAAGCCGCGTCTGTGCCACCTGCCACGTGTACAATTCATACTAGATGGCTTTTTTTTGCCAACCACCTCTGTGTGCTGGTGGAAATTCAGCTGGTTTCCTCACAGTCCTCGAGGAAGATAATTTTAATGCGAACACTTGTGAAGTTTTAGGGACGCTGTCACAAAAAACAATTTTCCAAATGCCAAAACCTCCAAAACAAATTGAATTTTGAACGTGGTCCATAGGTGGAACTGTGAGGAGCCGTGTCGGGAAGCACACTGAGATAAGACAAAAGGCAGCTCGTGTTTTGGAAGTTCATTGTATTTCCATATATGTGTGTTTAAGCTGAATCACAATGCCATCCCACATTTGAAAGGGACATTTAACCAGGCTAGAGGAAAGCACTAAAAGAAATCGGGTCCTTCCAGAACAGCGAGTAGGGAGAAAAAGCAGCATTCTTATTTATAACCGTCAGTTGGTATTTAATGATGAAGGGGAAAAAAAAAAGAGGAAAATACCCTGGAAAAATGCAGCAGCGCCTGACAGGTTAGCAGCTCTCGCCGCGCACTGGGCAGACTGCATTGCCATCTACTGGGAGAGGGAAGGCAAAATCCCACTAAAACAGCTTGTGTTTCAAACGGCTGAAAATTAACTGGAAAAAAAGCCTGATCCAACATTCAGCACCAAACAAAAAGCAAAAAAACTGTCGCTGGAACATCAGTTCCTTTATAGCGCATTATGTGCCGCTTCTGCCATCTCCTCCGGCGCTCTCCTTAATTCCCAGCCACAGCCTGCCCCAGCTCTGGCCTGCTGCTCTGCAGAGAGCCCCAGCACTGCCGGCAGACCCCAGGGCCACCAGGATGGGTGGGTGGGATGCAGGCCCCGGGCAGGGCGAGAAGACGCAGCCCGGCCAGGCCCAGCGCCAGGACAGGAGCCGGGCTGAGCTGTGCGTTGCCAGAGCGCGGCCCAGCCCCAGCAGCACGGACACAGCTCGCACCCAGTGAAGCCGGGCAGCTCCCACGCTCCTAAATCACATCAGTGCCTTTCACCTCCCATCTTATCATCTGCACTTTGGAGCCCACCCCAGGGTTCGCCACGGGGAGCGGCAGACGCTCACACAGGGCACGTCACCTCCTGAGCACGTACCAACGCAGCGCACCAGGTAAAGAGCAACAAGGGGGAAATCTGTCGTTCCCCTACAGACGGCGCGCTGACTGTAAGGGCAGCCGCTCCCAGGCCCAGCACCTGCAGCCCCCCAGCTCAGCTCGGCCATCGCCCTGCAGGACGGTGCCCAGCACCCACCGCGCTGCCCATGCCAGGACCGCTGCCACCTGTCCTGCAGCGTTCTCCTCAAGGACACACAAAAGCTTTCAGAACAGTGGTGGCCTATAAATAAAAATTGTTTCTGAAAGAGTCTCAGCCTACACCCACAACACGGATCGTTCCCTGCTCACCGCAAGGAATGGAAACGATGCCAGCCTGCTCCCATCCCTGAACACGGGAGCAGAGAACGCTGGAACTGTGGCTGGGTTGGATGAGCCCCGCTGTCCCCTCGCTGCCAAACAAACAGTGCCACAAAGGCCGGACGCTCCCAGGCCAGGCCGCGCTGAACTCTGTCCCCATAGCTCAGTCCTTTGGAGGCAGCAGTTCCTCATGAGGGTTCTGCATTTCCAATGCAAATAGGGTTTCCATCAGGATACATTTTCATCCCGGGTCTTTGTAGACAAAACATCTCCCCTAATATCAGTGACGGCTCCCACATTTGATTGCACATATTACTGCATAAAAATGGTTTGGGGGGAACATCAAAACAAGTTCTTTTATACTTGCACTAAAAAACCTTGTCTAAACAACAGAATTACGCTAAGAGTGAAAAACTGCCATTTTAAAACAATGCAATTCCAAAAAAAAGGGATCTGGGAGGTAAGAGAATGATAAGGTAAATAAACCAAAAAGACAAGATATCACAAACCTCATTTTCAAGATAAAAACCAGTATAAATAACTGCTTGGGACTGTTTCAAACTATCGTTCATTATATATGAAAAGTAGAGACTGTTTAGAATTGGATGCCTATGGAAAAATACAGAACAAAACTTGAAATTTTGTACCATGTATCGACTGAACATGGCAAATTCAGAGCAAGCCCGAATGCCAGCAAGGAGGTTTGTCTGCCACACGCCAGCCTGGGATCTGTAAAATGGCTGCGTGCACATACATACACATTGAAATGGAATCTATTTTTACATAAATTTCAATAAAAACCAAAAATGCTATTGTTAATGTGGTCTACAGCATCGATGTCACTGGACATGGATACAGAGGTGGAGATGACAGCAGATAGCTAATGTTAAGTGTTATTAGAACAAAATGAAAGCATTTTATTTGTGTCTCCTTTTCCCTTTACAAAATTACGGCAAGGAGTAACACTGCCATAAAACTTCACTGGCGTGGGGGGTTACTAGTTATCCCTCGACATTTTTAATTTCAAGCCAGACATTGCCTTTTTTCACACAGAAAATACGATTTGGAATTCTGGAGAAACAGGAGCCATTACAACCTATTGTTTTCATGGACACATATGTATGTGTACGCACACATGTACGCGTCACAACGGAAAGCACTGGAGAGGGGCAGGCACTGCTCAGACAAACCCACGGCATCACTCAGACCGAGAGAGAACCAGAGGTCAGAGGAAAAGCGGGAGATAGTACGGAAAGAATGAAATCACAGTTAGAAACATGTAATCACATAAACTGACTGCACGTGAAAGTAATGGCTTCAAACTGTTTTCATGTATGTTTGAAGAAAACAAAAGCAGAGCTCCGTTCCAGCCATGCCTCCCGACGTGTCCCGCCGGCGCCGCGCTGCCACGGGGAGCCCAGGCACCGTGGTGTCACCCCACGCACACCTCGCATCGCGGGGTTTCGCTGTCGCTGCTCCGGACCACACATACTCGCTCATTCAGAATAAACCTGTACGAACCAGCTCCAGCAGTTTCAAGTGACGCTGCCTGTGAGGTCTGCTGATATCTCAGAGAAACAAGAAACTATTTTCACATCTCATTCACATAATGGATGAGCTGCAGAGCAGACGAACACTCTGGAAACTGTTCAGTTTGTCACATCTACATGAAAATTCTTTGATACTTCTACATTAAGCTTTCAAAGCGGAGCTATTTTGCCAGCCCGCTTGTATACATTAGAGACCACGATGGTCACAGAAGGTCTTTGTTGGTTTTTTTCGTGGCAAAAAGCATTCGTAAGTAACCCCGAATGAGCAGGTCAGTGGTCGCAGGGTCAGAGCGGGGCTCTGTGCCACAAGGACCATCCCGGAGCGGCCCCGGGGCAGGCGGGCAGCAGCGCCTGGTGTTCTGCTCAGCTTCTGCGCGTGGAGCTTAACCAGCCCTCCAGAAACGCACACACGTTGGGGTCTACTTCTTATCTTGTTTATACTATTTCAATACAGCCGAGTTCAATGAAATTAATCCTGATTTACGGCAGCGAGAGAGCAAAATAATGGTTCTAAGTGGTGTAACCTTTTACCATCTTTCAGTTGCCAAAGTCTACCAGCTGTTAAGTCTATCAATTTTGCTCTTTTCATTTTTTCAGGCACGTTCCACCTCCAGTTTCTGCTCAAAACTCAATTCACTTCAATGGGATTTCTGTGTAAGGAGCACGGCTTGAGCGCGGGCGCTGCGACAAATCTGCTGCGGCTTTCAGGCGGCGTGAGGCCGAGCTGCGGCCCCGGGAAGGGACAGGGGCAGAGGAGGAGGTGCCCGTGCAGAGCCCCCCACGCAGCAGTAACACGTGGCGAGGTCTTATTTATAACAATTCCTTGGTTTAACAACGTGCACAGGTCTCTATGGGCTATCGTGCCGTTCGCTTCCAACGTCCGTCGCAGAGTAACCTGAGTTATGAGTGCTGCTGAGCTGGCTGTGCTTGAAAACCCGTACTGACCCCGTTTCAACGAAAGCAGGGGTAAATTAGTGATGTCATCAGTGGAAAGCACAATATTTTTGCTGTCAAAGATGCTTAAAAAGCTATTTAAACAAAGGCAAGAAAAACACCTAACTGTGAAAGTTATATAGAAACATGATCACCGAACTTTACATTTAGGAAGAATTAAGCTTTTAAAGAGTTTTTTTCCACTGAGAAAGCCTCTAATGGTGGTTATCCAGGTGGCCCCTGGATTTACTGTTGGATTTCGCTTTGACTGCTATGGAGTTCCCAAGGGGACTATTACGTCAATAATTTCTAAGGCAACATTTTACTCCAGGTAACTGAAATTCCTCAAAAGATGAGAGCTTCAGCTTGGAGAATCTCAGATCCCATTTGAAATCACTCATACTGACTACAGTAGAAATTTAAAAATAAATTATTATATAGCCTTCTGCTTTCAGCTATGTCTACAATCTCTTTCTATGTATTTATAAACATTCTTTATATAACAATCCAGAACTTAATTCCCCTTCAAGCTATTAAAACAACGCATTTAATTACGTTCATAAAAGAGTTGCCCGGGACACAGTCAAAGCCTACCACGACTTCAGCGTGTATTTCATATTAACACACTTTCCTATTCTGAAAAATTAGTAATGTAGGTCAGACGCTGTCTTCGTTCTGGAGCTCCCTTCAGAGCCGGTCAACAGCCCTTATTTATAAGGTCTGGGCTTTTGTGGAGAAGTCTATAATGTCTATTTTTGGTCAAGCTTAAAAGAAAAAGAAAAGGCACAAAGGTCTCCTGGTTTCCAGCGCACAAAGCACATTTCGCTGTGAGGAAAAGCCGAGTACGACTTCTATCTAGACTAAACAAATTTCAGTATAAAATGATAAATGAATCGAGGAACTTACACTCTCAGATCCTAAATTATATTAAGTCACTGATTTCATGAAGGCAGAAAAAGGTCGTTTCGTGATACTTACAGCTACAGTAAATAACCAGAATTTATGCGATATGATGATTTTAATTGTTAGTGTACTCAAAACCTTGAGAATCAATACGACTGGTAACAGATCAGAGAAGTTAAACTAAAATGTCATTGTTCCTTATAAGACCTATTGCGTGTAATATCCACTGGCCGTGCTTGTTCCACAGGGCACGTAGAAAAATAAATTTGCTGTATTTCTTGCATTTGGTTAAAGGAAAGCGCCTAATGACACGTGTCCAAATCCCCCGAACGCTGTCCCCGTGCCGGGGTCTATATGGGCTGCCTTGCATAAACCAAAAGCCATCTGTCATAAATAATAAACACATAACCGCATTTAAACCCACCGCGGCCCCCTCCCGCTCCCCAAAAAGGAGCCGTGCGAAGCAGGGTCTGCCCTGAAATATTCCTGTGAGTTGCTAAGTGGATATAAAAGAACACAGACCTAAAATAATCTGCAAATAACTGTAACATAAGCCCTGAAAAATGCTTTTGGAGCCGGAGAGAGGGGGAAGGAACGCTTCCAGAGCCCGGAGTCAGCCCAGGCGCCGAGCAGGGGCGCAGCGCTGGGGGATACTGCTGGTCCCGGGTTTATTTTGTAAATTTGAGAGATGATTGCTACAAATCTTATTTAAATCAAGCTTCCTTCTGAGTATTTTCTTGTAATTGAACAAGTGTTGAACTGCACCGGGCTGTCACAGCTGTTACAATACATGAACCACACGTACAGTAACAGCTTTCGTTCCACATTTTTGCGGAGCAGTTTCCATAGCACTATGATCAGGCCGCGCATATTGTTTCACCACTTGCAGATTGGAAATAAACTCTGATGTTTACGTCGCTTTCTCCAAGTGCATCTGGTACTTACATTTCCCAAAAAAACACAAGCGGGTGACTCTGATGTAGGACCAAGCTGCCGGGCCACGACGCCTCGTTTGACTTCTTAGAAAGTTATTCTTAGCCTTCATTCTCTTAAAGCCATAATTAGTATACTGGACGGGAAAGCTTTGCAGTATGCGTCTGTGTTAATCGTCACCCCGAATTAAACACTATGGCAAACTTTCCTGTGCACAACAAAAGGCACTATAACCGGGCTTCCCTTTGCACGGTCACGGTGCCTCAGCCAACGCGTGCAGCAGGCAGCGAGCAGCGCTCCCAGCTCGGTGTTGCACCGCAGCCGTGGTGCTCAGCACAGCACCTGCCAAACCGCGCCGCTGGGAGCGGGCAGAGCACGGCCACTGTGCCACTAGGAAAAGAAACACGGCCGTGCCCACTGTGCCACTAGGAAAAGAAACACGGCTGTGCCCACTGTGCCACTAGGAAAAGAAACACGGCTGTGCCCACTGTGACGGAGAAGACCTAACGAGCGCAGCGTTTGCTGGCACGGCCAAGGCGGCTTGCAGCTCGCACCCTGCTGCCTCCCATGGACCCGGGTGTGCCCAGCGCGCTCCCACCCATCCCCTCCGAGGCAGCAGGTTGGGAATTAGCGACATCCAGCAACGCTGTTCACTTTAAATTTTAATAAGAAACAGAGACATCTTCTCTCTCTTTCTTTCGCTGTTCCTCCCTCTCTTCTGAGAACAGAAGGCTGCCGGTGAAAGGAATGGAAATCTGGAAAGAATTTGGGGTGGACTGGCCAACCCCCTTTCATTTCCTTCAGATGTTTACAATCTAGCACCTTTCTGAAGACAAAGATGGGAAAAAAGCTATTTTTCCTTTTGACTGAAGGGTGAGACAGGGGGGTATTAAAAACTGATCAATGTAATTTTTTTCGCAGAAGTATTTGCACATCTGTGAAATAATGTAATTTATGAAAAAACTCTTTTTATATGACATTCATGATTACAGCCTGATCTGGAGAATTATTCAAATATAAAATTAAATACTCAAAAACTAGCTGTGCTGTGGATGACTGAGCCTTTCCCAGCTGTGCATCACACTTCTGTAATTCTATTCAAAGTGCAGGAGCGGGGCTCTCCGGCTCTGCCTGAACCTCTCTTAAGAGGAGTGCTGCATTTCCAAACAGCTCTGCGATCGGCCGCTTCTTGTTTTGTCTTCGTTACCATCCCAGTTGCTGGGTACGTTTTATCAGACTGTCCCCTCCAAAAAAAAAGAAAAAAAAGAGGAATGTGTTCGTACAGAAAGCACCCTATAAATTATAGCGTATTTTATTATCACAGGGCTTCGGGAAAAATTGGCTCTTAAGAAAGGTTAGAAACCTTTAAAGTGAATTCTTCTGTTTGGCTGAGCTGGCTTTGGTTAATGGGCTCCACCTGGGCCGGCTCCACCGTCCCTCGTGCTCCCAGGTGTCGCTGCTCGGGAAGGGGACGGCTCTGCTCACTCCCGTGCGTTCCCTTCCCGTTCTCAGGGCACTGCTCACTTCCAGCTGCCACAGGCAGCACTGCACGGCCACGCTGCCCAGCGCAGGCACAGCTCCACATCAAAGCTCACCCATATCCCCTAACCTGAATCACAACGCTCGCTATAGATCCTCGGTGGCCCTCCTATTGTCTACAGGTTACAGAGAGCATCATCTTGAAACTACGTGTTCTTTCCCATGTGATGAGCCAATATTTTGATTAAAAGGGAAAATACCATCCTCAAACCAACCTAAACGCCGCGGTATAAACTGGCCATTAAAAGGAGAGCACCAACAAAAGGCCACGTCAGTACCAGGAGGATCTGCAGCTGGAGTTGAGCAGGGAGAGAGGAAAATAAGGGATAAGATATTGTTTCTGCTCCCTAAGACAGACGGACTTTAATAACACTTAACAGAATGATGCACATTAACGATCTCAGAAAGCACTTCTTATGCCTCATCCATCATGCGGAGGAGAAAATGAAGCCTTCGACAGCATTAGGAATTATTCTAGATCTTGTCAGTAATTCGCAGCTTCTCTGTAGTATCGTAACACAAATTTGTGTGTATGAGACACTGACCATTAATCTAAGGGCTTTTTTTTCCCTCGCCACGGCGTGCCGAGAATGTATCAATTGTTTTGTGGGGAAATCTCACAGATGAAGCCTTACTAAATAAAACACGGAAGAGGAAAGAGATATAGACAGAAACATAAACAAGGGGAACTCGGAGACAAATTATTGTCCTTAAAACAAAAAACACAATAAAATCTCCATATATGTGTTTTCTGAATGAGCGCAGCAGAAAGCAGTCGCAATGTGCATGACTATAAAGTTGTGCTCGCACACACACGCAGACTTGCACTGAATTTTCTGGGAGGCTTTTTCCCCCTTCTACCCGAGCGCAGGAAAACCCTCATCCCCTCCCAGGAGAGCCGTGGATTTTTACACACAGCAGCAAAACAAATTTCAATACAAAGTGCCACGCGGTAAATAAACAACGGCTTTTGGCAAGCCTCTCCCGCAGCCAACGCCGCTGCTGATCGCAGAGCTGCTCCACCGCAGCCTGCACTACAAAGGGAAAAGTCCATAAATATTTGTACAGCAAACTCCTCAGAAAAACCCCTCTGAGTACACTCCAAATTCATTTCTACACACGCGGCGTGAAGATGAAAGCTAATGAGTTATATGAAGTTTATGATAAATTAAAACTGTTCCGCTTGCAGAGCCCATACAGCGAGCAGATGGATGTTTACATCGACGTGATGGAGCGCTGCGCAGCACAACACTTGTCAGACGGAATGAGGCGACTCTCCTCTGCTGAGCAGGAGCCGAATCGTCTCAGGAAAATAAAAGGATGGGATTTGATCAAATACTAATCAGGCAGCAATAATCAGCCACGCAGTAGCCTAAAACATACACTATTTTATCTCTATTGAAATACTGACATGTATCCAAAAAGCCCTCAAAGAAACTTGGATTTAGATAATATATTGTGATTGCAGCAGATCTGCCGGATTAAAACCGTTCTCCATCTTCAAACAGAATAAGCGTGTATAGTTCTGGTTACCGCACGTACATTTCTATGTAAAAGATATGACAAATAGTTTAGGTTATTTAGAAGCCCACATTTCTGTATTTTCAATTTGTCCGGACCAAAGACCGGGAAAGTGATTTGACAGTCACAGGTAATTACAGATTAAACTCATTAGAAATTATAAACACTCATACAGTCTGCTAAACCCCCGGACAAAACCTGGAGATCAGAAATCCAATAACGGAGCACCCACGGTCTCTAACGGCCGGACAGATGCTGCGCCGCACGGCGCGCGTGTCGGGAGCGGAACGCAACGCTGGAGATCACGGCTCGCATTAAATAACGAGGCACTGCTGTCAGATCACATCATTCGTACGAGCTGGTTTAATCCATCTTTGCCATTAAATTACATTCTTCGATAATTGTATAATTTTGTTGTTTATTCATTTTGCATAACATGGAAAAAAAAAAGAAAATAAAGATAATATTCAGATGAGAGAGACTGCTCTGAGCCGCTCGGTACAGCCCTCCTCAGAAAGGATCACTGTCCAGCTGATATATACAAGCAGCCAGGACTGCTGTCACAGAATACAGACGTAAATAATGTTTTCAAATAAAATATTATCAGCGAGCTTTAATTTTAGGCTTATTTAATTAAATCATTGAGGGAAATATTGCAGGAACAGTCACCTCACTGACAGCACCCAGAGAAATCCCCTGTCCGGGACGGCAAAGGGACAGCGCCCGCGCTCCCCCGCTGCGTCTGACCCGGGAGGACAACAAAGAACCTGGCATGAATATGGATTTTTATAGAGAGTGCTGCTGGTAAACATACCAAATAAAATAGAGTGGATTATTCTCAAATAGTTTCTCCCTGACTCTCCATATGTTTAATACAATGATCTGAAAACCTGTATATAAACCAGAAACGCGCTCGGCCCGCACAAAATTCTTTACAGCGCAGTAAAAGGCAGCCAGGCTCCAGCGGCAGCACACAAACAAGCACAGCGCTCCTCGGAGCTGCCCTGCCTGCCTGCAGCCCGCGCTCGCCAGCGCCGAGATAAAGACCCAATCTGCTCATCAAACACCTCCGGGCTCGGCCATCTAATAGGAACAAATTGGCAATGACTGCCCAAGCAAGTAACACAGGCCCACTGATTTGTAGATTGATACTGATGCCTAATGATCCCCTTGGGCAGATCAATAGCAACAATCCTCATCCCTGCCTTTCTTCTTTATTGGCACAGAGGACCAGGGGAGTGGGAGCCGCACGCTTCCCAGCGCAGCCGTGGGGCAGCGGCCGCCTCTGATGGTGGTGGAGGCCACGCGCACCCGGGGGCTCGGGGGGGGGGGGAACCATGCAGCCCCGCTCCCAGCCCTGAGCCCCAGCCCTGCTCCCGGCAACCCCAGCCCGGGGCCTGCTGTCACCAGCCCTGGGCGCTGCCACCATCGTGCTGGGACAGGCCTAGGGCACGAGTGCCGCGTGGCAGCACCCGAATGCCGCAGGTAAGGGGAAAACCAGCACTGCCAGCAGCACCTCTTAGAGGCTGGGACTTCTGAGGGCTTGAGGGACACGTGGTGTTTCAGCGGCACAGAACAAGGCCGCGGCCTGGTTGTTGGTTAGGAAAGCAGGGCGTAGAGCAGGTGTGTCTGTGCTGCACACTGCTGTGCCGGTGTCACACCGCACCTCTCCCCACGGGGCTCATGCCTTCCCCTTCCAGCCGTGCCATCGCCCAGCACACCATGGCCAGTGGGCAGCTTCAGTACAGGGCTGCCGGCCGGTCACCGCCAGCCACTTCCATCCACTCCTTCCCCCCGCACCCCTCGCAAGAATTAGGGTTTCTCTGTTTATTTATTCATCTAGTGAATACAGCTAACCCATTAGCAGATCCTTTTAAAGTCCCTGGTAATACCCAAGAAAAACGAATCGAGTTGCTTTGCCTTCCTTTCTGCAGTGAATTAACGGCGGTGATGCTGTGCAGACGTGGAAGCGGCCACTCACAGCGCGGGCTGCAGCTCAGCACCGCGTGGCAATCCGCCACTGCAAGAGCCATGGGCAGACCACGCTGCCAGGGATACCCGACCACCGGGTAAGCAAACAGAGCGAAAAACCATCGGAAAGTTTTCGCCTGCCAAAGATGAAATACTAACCTCACAATTAGGGCTGTGATGTCACCCGAGGGCCCTCAGCCCTCTGCACGCCCCGGGGCTCAGCCCCGGCCCCGCTCAGCACAGTGCCGTCGCCCCGCGCTGCTTTGTTCGGGTGCTCTGTCCTCGTTAAAACGCGGGGAAAGCAAAAGGCAAAGGGTAAAGCTAAATTCCGCCTGCCGCACATTTCTAAAACACCCCTCCAAGAGAAGATTTTCTTTTAATAACAAAACCGTCTTTCCCATCTTTTCTCCTATCTCGGCGCATATTGGCAGGTCAGCGGGACCGCGCTCCGATCCCCGCCGCTCACGCAGGCACCGAGCCCCGCGCCGCGCCGCTGAGCGCACGGAGCTGCTGCGGGGGATCACGGCACCGCGCCGAGCGCCGCGCGTTTAACATTTAAATTTCCCACTCGGAGCGGCGCGAACCCGCAATCAGCGCCGCTAACGAGGCGCGTCCCGCCGCCCCCGGCCCCCCCCGGCCCCGCACCTCGGCGCTGCCACGCGCAAACGAGGGGGGACCGCCCCGCGCCCCCGAACCCCGCGCGGAGCAGAGCGGGGACGGAGCGGAGCGCGGCGGCGCGGGGCCGCGCGGCGCCGGGAGGTGGGCAGGGAGCGCGCACGTGGCACGGAGCGGCCCGCGCCCATTTGCATATTCACATGAGCGGCGCTCCGAGCGCTTAAGCGGCGCCGAGTTCAGGTGCGCTCCCGCCGCCCCCGCCCCGCTCCGCGGCCCCGACGCAGCGGGAGGGACGCGCCGAGGGCTGCGCTTACCTCCGCCCGGCTGCTGCTCGCCCGGGGACCCCCCCGGAGCCGCCGGGGTTTTTGAGAGCCATCCTTCGGGGTTCGGTTCTCCCTTCCTCTCCTCTCCTTCCTCCTCCTCCTCTCTCGGTGTTGTGGCTTATAAAAAAAATAGCGAAGACAACTCCATGTTGAGCGAGCAGTCAGGGCACGGCGAAGTCTGGGGCTACGGGGGGAGGGAGGAGAGGAGGGAGGGTCACAGCTCCATGCCTTACAAAAGGGAGCCAAAAGCCCGACATTTTTTTAATATCCGACACAAACGCTGCCGTGCGCACACACGTAACACATGTGCGCGGGGCGATGCGTGCGGCGCTAATTAGATTTTTGCCAAAAACCAGCGAGGTTTGGGGGAACGCAATTAACACAGCGGCACCGCGGTAATGGGGGGACGCTGTCCCCAGGCTGTCCCCGCAGCCCCACGCAGCCCCGTGCCACGCTCGGCATCACCCACGCCGCTGCCCCGGACCCGCTCATCGCAACCGCGCCGGGAGCTGAGGTGCGCAAATTAATTGCCATAGCTCACAGTTCTGACGATGGCAGGGACAGGGAACCATGCTCCCCGTGCAGCCATCACCCCGCAGCGTCCCCGTGGCCGTGCTCAGGGTGCCCACGGCACAGGCCGGCGTTGGGTGCCAGCATCCCGCACGGCCCCGGTGCCAGCGGCCTGCCACGAGGCGTTTGCCCGCACGCACAGCGCACACGTGCGGCACTTCTCCCAGCCAGCACCGTCCCCAGGAGCGACGCAGCGCTGCACTGCTGCCTGGCACGAGGTCTGGGAGCAGCGCTGTGCACCTCACACCGTGATCGTAGTGAGAGGGTGAAGAAAAATGGGCTTCCTTGCACTACTTTTTTTTTTTTTTTTTTTTTTGCATAGAGAATATTAAGGAAGGGTTACATTTATTTTTGCAATTGCCAAATGCAAATTTGCTTCCAAGTAGAACCATCGCACACCACGCTTCGGCCCGGAGGACGTTTTAATGGAGAAGTCACAAAGCGCTGACGCTGGGACCCCGCGGCGGGGCAGCACCCGGGGCTGTGTGGGGCTGTGTGGGGCTGTGTGGGGCTGTGTGGGGCTGTGTGGGGCTGCGGTGGGGGCACTGCGGGTGTGGGGGCACCCGGGAGGGAGCGGAGGGGGCACCAGGCGGGGTCAGCGCTCAGCGCAGCCCCAGACAAAGGGCGCTGCCCTGCTCTGACGAGATCGGGGCAGACACGCTCCGTATAAAAAATAATTTCTCTGCCTTTGTTTCTCTTCTTCTCCTTCAAAGGGAGTGGGAAAGCGGCCTTTTGTGCTCAGCCTGGCTGCCGGGGAAGGAAGGGGATTTAAGGACCTGACCACCGAGCCGAGTTGTCCTCCACCCAAAACATATTTTAAAAAGAAAAGGAAAAAAAAAAAAAAGGAAAATTTCTTTGAGGAGACTCAAAGGGTCCCTGAAATAAAGAAGAAAGGAAAAAACATCCAAAACATTAGACACAGAAACATTATATTTCAATATTATCATATGAATTAAATGTAATCCTTGAAGCGACTACTCCCAGGGGTCACATATTAGGCCATTTTTTTCTTTTTTTTTTTATTTAATAGAGGTCATCCAGGCTGAAAAGCAGAACCCAAATGAAAAGCATCTTCAATGTGGTTATAACATGAGCTGCGCGAGGTCAGGCAGTGTCTTGTATGGCCTCATAAAAAATACATAACCAGACAGCCTAATAGTATTTCTTTGCATTCATTTTGGGATGGGAACTGGCGGCTGGGGGAGGGGCGGCGCGGGGCTGGCGGAGATAGGAAAACCCACACGTACATTTCCATAATGTGCAGCTTTTAATACATTTCTGTTAGGAAAAATGAACATTCGTTTTAGCAGATGCCTCAGTGAGCTTTTTTTAAAGGAACAACCGCAGGTGCCGTCGCTGCGGCCCTAAAAGCAGAGGTGGCACTCAGCGTAACCCCGCACGCAGGCACAGCTCCCGCACCGCGCACGCATGTAGGGCACGGCGCTGCGGCCCTGCTGGCCTTACTCCCATTAAGCATTTCTACGGCACTCCGTTGTTTGTCCACACACAAACGCTGCCCGATTCATTTGAATTATTTCTCTTCCGAAAAGAAATACGGATGGAGAAACCCTACTGCACGGCTCCTGCTTTAATTCACGCTCGCAGGGAGGGCTCTGCTCTGCCCAGCGTGGATTTCTGCGGGCTGTGGAGATGCGCGGGGTGGGAGAGGGCAGGAGAAAGCACAGGGGGAGCGAGGGGCTGCACAGCAACACGCAGCACTGCAGCCCCAGCGCTGCCCCCCGGGAGCGGTGCAGAGTGCCGATGCTGCGAGCGCTGCGCAGGTGCGCCCGAGTCCGGCGCTGCGGAAACAGCTCTCCTTGTTATGGCCCATCCCCGGCCTGAAATTTACTGCTCCTTTGCATTATTAAAGAGACAGCTCGTGTGCGCGATGGGGGAGAGGAGCCGGGCGGGATAAATAACTGCACGCAATTTTTTTAATGTTATGTTTGTGCTCTCCGTAGTCTTTATATTAAGATTCTGAGCATTAAAGCATGCTGGGTTAATAGGTTGTTATTTATTATTTGAATTATTTTCAAAAAAAAAAAATCTGGTTTAGAGAAAGGGGACTTTTTTCCCCCACGTTGAAAGGCAGGGAGGGCACGGGGCAGCGGCCGCCCCGTGGGATGGACCCCCCAGCAGCTCCAGCAGCACCGCTGCATGCTCGTGGCACACGCTGAGCGGGGTGGGAGCAGGGATCCACGGCTGGGACAACCCGGCCTGGCTGCGAGGGGACCCGTGGGACAGAGTGCGTGGGTGTCAGGGCACAGCACTGCTCTGCGCCCACGGCGTTCTCAGATCCCACTGCAATTGCAGAGAAGGGTACCACTCAGAGATGGATGTGGGTGGAAATCAGCAGTGTTTGTGCCTGCTCCCCAGACCTGGCTGCCTGCTGCCCGCCCCAAAGCAAACCCAGGTGGGGTGCGGCTCTGTGGGCGCTGCGTGCATCTTGCAGCCGTGGGGTCAGCACCCAGCTCCACCACCAGCGCTTCCTTTGGCACAGCGCAGACCCGAGGCTGTGCAAACCAGCTGAGCTGCTCATCCAGGTCACTGCCACCTCTGAACCATGGGGCACCAGACAGCTTATGTGAGTCCCGGACCATGGAGCAGGACCCCGATCCCAGCCCGGTCCCAGCAGCATCAATCACAATTAGAGCTCAAGTATTATTAACTCTGCAGCAAACCAGCTGACTGCTCATTGGAGACATCTCTGTGAATAGTGATCAATGATAAAAGAATCCTCCAGGTAAACCCAGAGCAGCACAGAGCAGCTCACAGTGGGCTGCAGAGGCACATGTTGTTTCTGAAGGGAGGAACTGGGCAGGGTTTGCTGTGTCTCAGTGTTTTATTATCAGAGATTTCACGCAGTCAGTCACCGGAGAGGTTTGAGGGCGCTCTGAGGAGAACACGAGACCACAGCAATGCTTCCGCTGCCCACGCCAACTGCTTTTTTCCCCAGTTTCAGAGACAGGTGCTCCCTGGAAAAATCCACGTGGCCGGCTGCTGGCAGACCCCGGTTGGCAGTGGGAGCCAAAGCACAGCAACGCGATGGAACGCACAGAGCTGCTGCCACACTCCAGAGCAGTGCATCGCGCCCGTCCTGCTCAGCGAGGGACCAAGGGGCAGCCCAGAAACACTCTGCATGCACGTACAGTGATCACCCAGAGCTGCAGCCCAGACAGCATCTGAGCTCTGCTTGTAACTCCTTGAGCCACGCTGTGCTTATCACAAACCGATCCCAGTGAGTTTTTACCATAGGTGCACAGAGTGAATTTCAATACAAAATGTCCACATATTTTTACAGTAGTGAACAGCAAAGTAAAACCATTGCTTCAGGGCAGAGGGACAGCTGCCAGCCAGTGCAGGAGAATGAAATCCAGATTTCTGATAGGGCCAAATATAAACAAGGAATTAACACAGAGTCCTGGACAAGCAGCAAAGCAGGAGCCTCGCTGACCCCGCTCAGGTATTCTCATCCCGGCATCTTAATTTCCCAAATCATCAAAGCAGCCAGTGAGGCCTATCAGCACCTGAACATGCGGATACCCGTAACCGCGGTACGTCTATGTATGACCAAAGTATAAAGTTGCTGTTATCAAAGTACAGCTGGTCTGGCGTGCAGTGTACGTGACCATTTTTGCATATACATAATGTTAATCAAATGTCCCTCCTGTAAGCCATGATAATAGCAACGACTGTGACACTCCACGTTCCGGTTGGAATATCCAAAAGTTTTCGGGTAAATCCGAGGTGTGGAGGCTCCCAGGGCCGTGTTAAGCAGCTCTTGTGCTCAGCCTTCAGGTGGCAGAGCTTAAGTAACGAGAGTGTTAGAACCGTGACAACACTCTACTGGATTTAAAAATACAATTTTCAAAACTGATTGCCAAACTCTGATCTCAATAGCATGCCAATTTTGTCAGCTCTGCCAGCTGATCCCATAAAAAGTGTCATTTCTCCATATAAACCCAGGCGAAGTTCGGCATCCAGAGAGGAGCGGTTTGACTCGAGGGTCCATAATCCCCACAGCTCTCACGCTAACACTGAGTGTTCTCTTGAAACAACATCAAAAATGCAATTATAGAAACAACAGCCAAAATTATTTCTCGCATAACCGGATTGTATCAGCTCCAGTCTGCCACATTACACACAGCGGTGGTAAGCCTGCTCTGCGTTTAGCTCCGTATCTCCTGTTCAGACTGCTGCAAGCACTCTCCTCCATCTTGGCTGTTCTCTATACCACACTTTATGAACCCAAGATTTGCTGCTCCTGCCCTTCTCACACCCGGAGAACATGCTCAGGAGGAGCCTGTTCAGTCACGACAGCGGATAACCCCACGGACAGGCCCATCTGCAGAGCACAGCCAAGCAAACCCGTAACAGCCCTGTGCGCGGTGCGCAGGCAGCCGCTGGTGGCTGAGCGTGGCAGCATGTGGGCAGCAGGGACAGGGACGTGCCAGGTGACACCGCCTGCAGGCAGCAGTAACCCAGCCCAGATGTCGTGCAGGCACAGCCAGAGGAGGCGAAGGTTACGCTGCAGGGCTCCTCTCCTCCCACAGAGACCAACGCGGGGCAGGGAGAGTAAGTGAGTGAGAGACTGAAGATGCAGCAAGGCTGGGAAAAGAGGAGGTCGGTGACACACGCCTCTCACCTGGGAACAAAGGGCAGGGCTGGCCGAGAGCAGCAACCAACTCCACACCCCAAAACCACTGCGTGGCCCCAAAACCACTGCGTGGCACAAAGCACCCCATGTCACTGCTGTGCGCCTCCGCAGTGCCCCTGCTGCAGCCCCTGCACTGCCCTCTGAACACAACAGCAACTCACAAACAGAACTTCTTACAAAAGAAAAAAAAAAATCAGTAACTAAGATATCTGTAACAAACGTATGGGTGCATTTTAAGGCATTCTTTTGGGAGTCAGAACATTAGCTAGCTTTGTACAAAACAGAACTTATCCAATAAATTTTCTAAGTAACATCTTTCTCAATTATTAAAACACAGCTCGGGAGGCTTTTAGCACCCAGAAAAGTACCTAAATATTTTAAGTCTCCGTTTGTGTCCTAATGAAAGTGGTGAAGGGGCTTTGGGCTCTTGTTGGCTCCCCGCTCCTACCGCAGAGCTGTCAGATGAATGGGTGCCCCCAGCTGCCCTGACCCCATTGCCCAGTACCTCGGTGGGACGAGGACAGTAATTCACGTCTACCAGGACCTGTCTATTTTCACTATTCAAACCAAAACTCTCCAAGACAGGGAGCAAAATTTCAGCTTCTCTCAAACCAGTGGGTTTTGGCACCAACTTCAAAAGGAGAATTGTAGGCTAAACAAGCTCAGGTGTCTGAATAGCAAAACACCGATCTTGGCTGTGGTCTCTAAATGCTCTTACAGTGCTAATAATAAGAATGTGGTGGCATATCCAAGACTACACTGCAGCCACAAAAATGTAAGGTCTTTGTTTCCAAACATCTGACTGCTGCCAAACCCGCCTACATGGAAAAATGTGCCAGCAGCTCTGGGTCTGGTGTCATGGAAGCGCTTCATCCTCTCTACTTCAACCAGAGGTGCTCAGTAGTGTGTGGAGGAAGAGCAGAAGGAAAGCAGAGATCACAGCTGGGGTTCAGGCCCCACAGAATTAAAACTGGAAGCTAGAGCTGCAGAGAGCAGGAGCCCCAGCGTCACTGCCCCGGGGAAAGCTGTGCCGTGTGGCTGTCTGGGTGCTGAAGCATCTGCAGGACAGCCCGGCTGGCATTAATCCTGTGTACGTGAGGACCCTGCAGGCATGTGTTGGGCACAACTTTCAAAATCACTTTTAAATCTAAAATATTCCACTTCAGCTAGTACAACAGCACTACCGTTGTCCTCCTATCTTCATGAAGGATGCGGGTGTAGTTCTGCTCTGTAAATGACACAGAGTAATTCTGATTGGATTTTGAAAACACTTCTGAGCTGAGGACTACCTTAAAAAAAACAAAGGCATGGACATGAGACATCCACAGCTGCGACTCCCCAGATGACCTTAACTTGGAATAAGAAGCCTTGATTTGATGCAGTGCGGTGGCTCCCTTGGTTAAGGCCAGCAGCCCACCATCCCGCGGTGGAATTTCTCTGAGTCACCTTGCGGAACCACGCAGAACTGACTCATTCATAAATTTTACTGTTTCGTGTAATTCTATAGCGTACAGCTTGGGAGCCAGCGGTTTAGTTTACAGTATTTTGAAGAAGTCGAACTAACCCAAAAAAGCCAATTATTCCAGATGAAGTGATTCATCTGTAGAACTGCAGTGGTGTAGGAGGTGTAACTTTCCTACATAAACAAGTCCCAAACAGCACAAGTCCTCCTGAAACTCAATGGTACTTGTGTTCTCAAGTCACGCAGATGCTTTGGAAAACACACACATCCATTTTATTCTTGCAACTTCTGAGGCTGTTGAAAGATACAGGGAAATAAAAAACGGCGGAGCACCCGGAGGACAGCCTGGGCTTCCTGCTGTGCTCGGAACCACCCAGTGACCCCCGCTCCCTCCCTGCCGCCACCCAGAAGCACCGGGCGAAGCAGAGCGGCTTTATGGGAGGTGCCAGAAAGCTTGGAGTGAGAGCACTTCTGCAGTGAGAGCTGTCCTGCGGTGTTACGTCCAGAGCCAAATATATCTCCAGTAAAAGTCAAGCAAAAAAACACCACTTCCAATGGCAACAGCGGTGGGGAGGGGGATGCCACGGGCCACAAACCACTTCTGTGCTTGCATTTATGTCAGTGAACAGTCAGCAAAAAGCCGCATGACTCCACGCCCGGAGCACAGCGCCCTGCCCTCAGCCCGCTGCTGTCTGCCCAGCGCTTCCTCCCCGCCTCCCGCTGCCTGGCCACTGACTTGATATATAACCTATAGGAAATAAACATAAAACCGCTCAGAGGGGAACCAAGAAGGGCATTCCAAGAACAGATAGTCAATTAAGCATTATCTGCAACTGTTGCGCTTACATCTTCAAACAGGAAAGCACAAAACTTTCCCTTTAAACAAAACAGCAGCTTACTGGTGTAGGTGCTGGCTGACAAGTCTCATGCACCACCAAACAGATGTGCTAACAACTAGATGGTCGGTCCTGGAACTGTAAATACTGGAGGGTGTTGGCACTGCATCTTTGAAGAGAATTACAAAATATACACACAGCACATACGTTCTACTGCACAGTTTATATAAGCTAGAAAGTCATGGCATTTGATGAAGTCAGTTTTTATACAATGACATGGAAATGTATACAAAGAAAAATATTCCCCAAAATAACGCAAAGCTAGATATGGTTAAACAAAAAGCCAACTGCAATATATCTAAAAACTCCTGAAGACCACCGACCCTTTAAACCTCAGTGATCCGCCCTAGATGACGGAGGTGATAACGCAACAACTTCAGTCTCACCGAGCTTTTTCAACTTCCGAATGCACCAAAGTAACAAAAGAACGCTGACTTTATTAAAAAAGGTACTCTGTGTAAAAATGATTGTTTAAATGATTAATAAATACGTCTATGCCGTTCTTTAAACTTTATATCAAATAGGATTGTGCTTGCTTTCCATATCTTTGATTTTTAAATGCCTGGGGAGACCAAGAGCATGCTGGATAAGAATTCCCTATCAGTGGCAAATGCTTTGTGTTCATTAAGCTGAAATACAATTAGCAGAGCTCAGCTGCACTTCGGTGAGCTCCCGCTTCCACAAAGCTGGGAAGTGCCGAGACTCGGCCCGCCCTCCCGGCAACACGTCCCCATGGGCTGCTGGCCGCAAAGCCGAGCACGGCACCCGCAGCCGGTGATGGCGGAGGAAGAGCCCGCAAGAACCAATGCTGCCGGCCATCCAGGGAACCTTAAGACACGTCTTTTCTTTCAGAAGAATTAAGACCTTCCCTTGGTTTTCAGAGGAACTAAAAATGTTGCTGGGTGAATTGAGCTCTCCCCGATCATTAACCACGTCTGCATTTCCGACTCCACCACCACTACTTTCTTCAGCATTCCCTGCAATTCCCCTGGGAAGGGATTATCGCTAACGTTACCAATCTTCTACTTTTTATCATCAACGAGATTGCCTTTGCAGGAGTCAAAAATAGCTGGGCTCTCAAAAAAGATTTCAAGTGAAATCTGAATTAAAATCATTCTCTTAGCATTTTTCTACTTCTGCATTTCACTGCTAAACTTGTACGTGAAATTCTCTATCTTTGAGGTAATTAATCTGAATTGGTTTGTTAGATACTATATTTACACCTCGAAATATTACTTACCTGTTACTCAAGATTCAGAGCCCCCCCTCACCTCACGCACAGTGCAGTAAGGGCTGGGGGATGCCAGCAGCTCCCACGGCCCTGAGCCACAGCCAGCGCTGCCTGCTGAGGAGCTCTGCGCGGGGGCCTCTACAGCAGCAAAGCAGCTCGGGACCACTTTGCTTCATTGTTTCTTTGTGCGTGGTTAGATCATTAGCATTTGTAATCTGAGATGGTAAACCAAATATGAGTTTTATCTCTGACAAATATCTTTTCTAATTAATTTGTCACGAAAGCAGGAAAGATTACCAAAAGCCTAACTTTGCTTTGTATTTTTCAGAAACGCTTCCCATGCCCTCACCAAAAGTTACACAGCATAGAATTTTTCATCAGCATTTATTTTGTCTATCTGACAACCTACAAAAAAGAAAAAAAAAAACCCTCAGGTACGCATTGCTTCTGTTTTCCTAATGGTAATAACATACTCTCAGAGTCCCTTCCCACTGAGACCCACTGGTTGTCACCTGTCCTTCTTTTATTCTAGTAAGCAAATCCTGTGATTCTGTAGAAGGCTGTTCCCATCAGCCAAGAAGTTTAATTCCTAATTTCCTCCGTTAGCTTTGTACCCTTCCTTCCTGCGCTGGATTTGGGATAGGCCTTTTGGCTGTGAAAGGAGAACAAGTTTTTACTCGAGGCACTGAAAGTAGAGAATATGTGGGTTTAGCACCAAATCACTCACATCTGGAAACCTGAAGCCAGGACTTCAGGAACTTTCACCTTACATTTGACCCAATACATACATCAAAATTTCCAAAGTACGCATACGTGGTAATTCCCAAAGCTACAATAATTATTTTAAAACTGATCAGAAGAAAGGATTTCAGAGGAAATCAAGGAAACCCGCTGAAGAAACATACTGAACGTCCAAAAAGGCAATTCAACAATATAGAAAGGCGACAACTTAGGCAAAAAGGTGCCCTGGTTTATCAGCAACGTAAAGTCAGCCTCCATCCTGCACGTGCAGCCCTGTGCCCCCCATGCCCCCTGCACCGCGCCTGGAGTTTGCCCCCTCCTCCTTTGGGTGAGGGCCGCGCGGCCCCAGAGCTCGTAGGTTGGCTGAGGACACAGATAACAGAGATTCTGAAATGTCTCTTTCTAAATGCGAGGGAAGTGGGGGCAAGCAGGTATCTCGGGCCCGAGGAGTGCAGGACGGCACCAAGCCCCAGCCGCCCCCCCCCAGCCTCCATTTCCCAGCGGCTGGCCCTGAGCTGACACAAAATGGAGGCGAGCGGAGCAAGGAAGAGGAAGGAAGGGAGGAAGAACGGCGCCGTGATTGGGAGGGCAGCAGAAAGAGAGAGATTGAGCGAGACAGGGAGAATGTCAGAGCTCAAGTCTGGCATTTGCCTATTTAAATTCAATCATGCAGCCCTCGCGGAGCTGGAAATGGATGGCCTGCGTTATGAATTTCTGATCAGACGGCTGATAGGTTATGAGCGGGGACGTAATCCCATTGAGGAAGCCTTTTTTCCCAAGCAAGGGCAAGCAATAACTGCCCTTCAGAGATGGCTCTTTGCTTTGCCCTTTTTATAATTTTTCCTTTTCTTAAAAAAAAAAAATCCAAATAAGCATTTTTATGATGATAAATGTGTAATAATGATTCATTCTGCCTGCATCTGAAATGGGATATGCCTTAGCAAATCAGACACGCGCTCAAAATAAACTGCCATATTTTTTCTTTTTTAAACCTAATTAGAATTCTTTCCTTCTCTAAGCTCATTTTGTACCAACACTAGTGATCTAAAAAGAAAGTGAAAGGAATGAACGCATGTGTTGGGGCTGGTATTTTTAATGCCCCGTAGGGTTTTCAACATTTTATAGTTTGCCTTTTTTAACACGATGCGTTTACATAAAAGGATAAAAAAGTGTCTTCAAATGGCAAGAACTGCCAACGTACAGTAGGATGAGCCAGAAATCATTGCACAAGCCAACATTTTCCTACGTCTGCCGCTATGACGTCCTTCAGCGTTGCTTCGTGTTAAGGTGAATGAATCGAACCGGCTGAGGACACAGATTTACAGCAGCCACGTTCCTCGGTGAAGGTAGGACGTGCAGCAGGCTCAGCATCGCACACCGGCACCCGGCCCCTGCGGTCGGATCGCTCGTGATGGCTGCGGTGTGCGGAGCTCTGCTGGGCCCCAGGCAGCGCCAGCACTGTGCTGCCATGCGCTAAGTCCAGTGGGTGTGGGGAGACGGGCATCCTCGAGATGTGAGAGACCAGGAGGGCTGAGCAGTATCATGGCATTGGTGCTAAGCAGAAAGTTGCTCTTGGAGTTGCGTCTTTAACGTGCTGGAAACAGCAAAGAAAACTGACGAAATAGTTTGCATGTCTCCTGATACAAGAGGTATGCTGCAATTCGGTAATGCTGTGGAGTCCTACACTCAGCCCAAGGAGAGCAAAGAATCACAGAATCATGCAGTTGGAAAAGATCTCTGAGATCCCCAAGCACAACCCCACCCCACCCCTGCCAAGCCCACTGACCATGTCCCCAGGTGCCACATCTCCACATTCGTCCAGGCATGGTGACTCCACCACGCCCTGAGCAGGCTGTGCCAGCGCCTGACTGCTCTTCGGAGAAGAAATGTTTCCTAAAATCCAACCAAAACCTCCCCCGGTGCAACACGAGGCCATCAGCTCTCGGGGCAGAGCACTCCTGTGCCCATAAGTGCCATGGGACTGCAGAACCGCAGCTCACAACCTCTGAACGTCAGTCCATTTCGTTCACATTTTTCCCTGATAATGCACTTGCACATGGACCAGCACCCGATGCGAGCACGGAGCGTGCTCAGTCGCCCGCTGCCCCATTGGTGGCTGCAGCATGCCAGAGTGTGCTGAAATAAAAAAGGTATAAAGCAATTTCCCACCCATCTGATGGCATGTCCTAAGTGCAAACACCTTCTGAAATCCTCCATGCACAACACGACGCTCTGACGGAGCTCCCACACCGCAAGCATACGGTGTGTGCTTCCCAAGGAATGCAAAAAGCCGATAAAGCAGTGCTTTGCCCGACTCATGTGCTCCAAACAGTTAATTTTGCTCAGTATCCTCACACTGAAATGGGCAAGAAACCTCACAGCTGATAATTATGAAATAACATGGCCACAGGGGAGTTCCCTCCCCATTACCATTGGTTAGGGATTGTCTTATGTCCTGGAGCAGTAGAATTTTGATTATTTAATTGAAATTATATATATTAGCACGGATGTTCTTGTTAGCCATAAAATAAAATATCTAATACTTTCAATCTTGTTGCATCAACATCTTGTGGCAATGAACTCCGAGGGCTAAAAGCACATTATGTGAAAACATCATTGTTTAAATTTACCTCCTCTCAGTGTCACTGCCTGGATTCTGCTGTTAGAGAAAGAAAAAGAAAGTGGGAGGCAACAAATAAGCGCCCATTGACCTTCTTTCTCTCTTTTTATTTTGTGTTCACAATAATTTTTTTTTAAATGCATTATCTGAGGTAGAAAGGTATGATCAATTATGCAGCATATCACGAAATTTCTTTTCCCCTAACTGCTCTAAAATACTCTGTGTTCCAGCAGCAGACCTTCAAGCCAAGTGTTGGCATTCTCCGTAAGGGGATGGGACAGATGAGTTCCCAGTAACCAAGGAAGGTTCCAGAAAGATGTCTGTTTAATTACCCACGTTCTAATCAAACACAGGGCTTCCTGAGTGATTACAACCACTGCCACTCGTATTTGCAATATCTGCTTACCAGATTTATTTGGGAAATCAAGAATAGGGGTTAGCGGAAGAAGTAAACCTTCAATAATGAAGTGTCTTCTTGTAAAAAGCTTTTAGTGTTTTTGTTAACTTATCATTAAATTTAAGCTCATTTTTGCTAACTTTCACTTCTGCAGTTAATAACATTTATATAGCAATCCTATAATTACATGAACAGAAAAGGTGAATTTCCCCCATTTCTCACACTATTACCAGTATTACCACATTGCCGGTATATTAGCCAGTAAAACTGCAAATTGGGTCAACTCATCTTCCACTGATAGGGCACAAATTTGTATATTAGGCATCTTTGAGGTTTTCTGGTGTTTTCTGTGCAGCTCCAGGAACAACTGCCCAGAGAACTAAGGAAGGGCAGGAGCACGTGCTGGCGAGAATCCCTTGTGGCTGCGGGGCCGGGACGCAGCACTCGAAGCCCCACGTCCCAGCGGGCGGCCGAGCAAAGGGAGAGGGGCAGGAACTTGGGGTGGAGGGGATCTCAACAATAGCTCCAACCATCAAACACACATCTTTGGAACATTCGATTTATGCAGCGGGAAGGAGCCATCAAAAATGTTCCATTTAAGAATTGTAAAGACTTCCTGAGCTAGTGGAGCACAACAGAAACACTCAGTGATAAAGGACGTCACAGCCCTTTATAAACTGAACCGGTGGTTTCCCAAATTTAATATGCATGAACAGTGCATGTGAGTCCTCTTAAATCCAAGTACCAAACCCTGCCTGTTTAATAAATCTCGCCAGTACTCCACTATTAGACAGGGGATTAAAACTAATCTATCAATCCCAAAACCAAGCACAGAGTGGATTAAAATGCAAAACACATGAGAGTATGAAGATGCTTAATGCTAAATAACAAACATTTCAATCACAGAAATCATTTTTATCTTCTTGTTTATGCTAAGTAGATACTATTAGGCTTAATATCTGTATTAACACAAGTGGGGGAAGAAACAGTTTTAAGGAGACCTAAATACTTGAACGCGACTGTATTGCTTGCAGCAGACGCTCTCTTGTTGAAAGAGAGTGCACCACGGCGTTTAAAATAATTGTTTACTCTGCGAGGCCAGCTCAATGGTGCTTGACCTGCTTCTATTTTTTTAACCCAAAGCAATGCACCCATAGGGTCTTAAGAAAGACAGAACTCAAACCTGTTATTTGCATCATAATATCTGAATATCGCATTACCACCACTGCTGGTGATGTCACAGATGTGACTCTGCCATCCTGAAGTTCAGTTCAGCTTCTCGATGGACTGTGGGCTCGGGTGCTTTGTATCTTTTTTTTTTTAAAAAAAAGAGTAAATGAAAAAGAGCTCATCCAACCATGGCATAAATGCGAGAAGCAAAGATGAAGGGAGCCAAGCACAGTTCCACCCCCTCTATCTGATACAGAGGAATGACCCAATGCAGTTCACCCAGCGGTTCGCACCTCACCCAATAATTCACCATTGTCGCTCCAAGTTCACAACCACGGGCTGAGCCCGCATTTCCAAAAACTCCTCCATGCCGAGAAGCACCATATGCCTGCCCAAACCCACCCGTAGCTGGGAACATCCCAAACCTGCAGAACCAGACCTCCATCCTCCATATCCGAGCAAAACTACCCCTGAACCGATGAGTTATCACATGATTTGATATGAAATAATGACCATCAGGGATTTGTTTGAGGTCGCACGCCTCTCACTCGTAGGCATATCGGGTTGTGAACTGATGTCTGCAGATGTGAAAGTGGTGCATTAACCCGGTGGTATTATCACCGGCAGAATGTATAATGAGGGGAGGCGAGCGGCTGGCGCGTGTGCGAGGCCGGATAATGTCGGGCGGGCTCAGACTATCTATAGCTGGAGAGGGAAATTTGGTGACAGGAGAGAAATCAAGAAAAGCCACCCAACCCCCACCTCCATACACTGACTGGTGCTGGTGGTGATTCCTCCATGGGTCTTACTTCTGGTGCGGCAAGGGGCAGTGGTGCTATTCAGCTGAACAACACAGGAAGGCTGCACGGCTCGTGTTTATCTTTGCGCTGGGAGGTAAAGATTGGCGCAGAATGGTTCAGTTCTGCTCTTTAGAGGCATTTTCATTTTCCCCGCGTAATGTAATGCTCAATGCCAAAGCTGCCAAGACTGAGGTGAGAAGTCAGCATCGTTACAAATAAACAGCTCACGGTTGTTAACAAAGGCTGTACAAAATGAGTTAATGACATTATCATCAGTAATTGTGGAAGCGCTCATCAAAACACCATTTGGAGAGAGGAAATACCTTTGGCCATGGTAACACAGCTGGGAAAAGAGCTGCTGGGTGGGTGGGCAGCCCGTGGGCGGCAGAGGGGCCTGGAGCAGAAGAGAAGCAAAGCAGCACAGTCACGTCCAAGCACAGAACGCACTGGAACCTACCAAACGGCCCCACAAAGAGGCAGGTTATCCAAAGCACCACTCAGCTTCTCCCAGTCAGCTCCCAGCAGCAAACTGGGCAGAAGCTGTTTTCCCCAGGAAAGCACCTTGCAGCAGGCAAACTGTCAAATGCAGCTGAAGTGACTGCTGCAGGTGTGCCCACGTGCACCCAGGTGCAGCACTGAGCCACTCACTCACTGGGCGGCAGCACCCGCACTCGCATCTGCTGTGTGCCCACGTGTGGATCTGCAGCTGTCACCTGTGCATTTCCTATGCGTTTCTGCAGAGCTGCGTGAGGCCAGGCAGGGGTCCCACAGCACCTGAAGCCGGCTTCTTTCAGAACCAGCTGCACAGCCCCTGCGCTTTGGGAGCAGAGCATCGCACCCCAAAACACGGCACAGCATCCGCTGACCCTGAGCAGCGCGGCCCCAGGGATGGCCCCGTCCCTGCACTGCAAGCCCGGAACAAAGGGGCACGTGGGACCCTGCTCCGCTGCCGGAGGAGCAGTGCAAGTGTGGCAAAGGTTTATGAGATTAATTCTTATCTCTCCGGGCAGTGGGTCAAGTCAGAACCGTCATTCAACCAACTCTATGGATAATCTCCCTTTATTACTTTCAATCAAACTAAGTGTCTGCAATCTGCAGTATGGTTACTAATTTATTGAAAGAAATTACTTGTAGGGCTTGATTATATAATAGACAAAATAGAAAATAGTCTGGGGGAGCAGCCACCGAGTTTCTCCATCTCCCTGCAGAGCGGAGCTCCCGCAGCCGCCGCTGGCACCGGGCAGCGCCCCGCGAGCCGCTTCCCAGACAGAAGCAGACATTATGCCCGTCCACTTCCTAATTAAAATAAGAGAAAAAAAAGAAATGTGATTAAGCTTACACTTGGTATTGAATCTAAAAATTTGCCATTTGCAAATATTTAGCAAATGCATTTTGTGAAAAATCAGATTTCCAGCCTATTCTTGTTAATGGAATTCTGCGGCAGCCCCTGGACAAAACAGCATAAAGCTGCCGGGATTGCGGAAATCATTCTCCTCCAGTGATGGATAATATAGCATGAGGTTTTGCTTGGTTTGATTAATTTCAGAATATTGCAGAGAAGCTGCATAATCCCTCAGATAGCACAGAAAAGAAGGAAGACATGATGAAGGAGGATAAAAGCGCGTCGTAATGAAGCGCAGGCTGTTTCATATATTACAGAGAAGCTCAAAACTAACGTTATTTTGGCGAGTAGCAACCACAATAAGGGCCAACACTAGGATGCACTTTGCTTATGCGATTACATGATCTGAGCGGCTTGGGTTTGAAAGCGGAGAAACCTGCTCACCATTTCCCCGGCTGCGACCGGAGACAGAGCAGAAATAGAAAATGCACGTTTCCTTTTCTCTGTTCACAACAGCCATTATTTATACAAGTACTGAATATGGAAAAGGCTCTGACAAATTTACAGTGCTGTAAATGGATGAGGAATGGATGAGGATGACAAACGATTCTATGAGGGAGGCAGAGGATTCCCTTATTAAAGCATCAAATCTTCCCCTAAATATCACGCAGACATCTTCGCCTCAATCGCTCCGCTCACGCCAAAAATTACCCAAACCGATGAAGTCATATTTTGCTCATAGATAAAAACTGGAAAATTGTCTTCTGTTATACAGTTAATTTCCACTACGTAACTTGGCTTTGGTTTTGTTTTGTTTTGTATTTTTTAATTCGGTGCTTTAAGCCCATTTGAAAGATGAATTTATAAAAATAAGGGAAAAAAATACAAAGCTGAAATGCGAAAAACAAAAACCCACAAACGCCTCCGGCCCCGCAGCGCTGCGCGGCCCCGCAGCCCCCACTAGCGGCCGCCGGCACACGAGGCAGCCCGCTGCCCGGGGCTGGGGCACCGCTGCGGCTCGGGGCCCACGCAGGGCTCGCTGCCTGCGCTTCTCTCGCCCGAGCCCCTTCTTGCCCCACCTGGCCGTTTCACAGACCGGAGGGGGATGCCCGCATGACGCGTGTCCCGTGTCCCACGTGCGGCCGGGGCCGCCAGGCGGGAGCCGACCCCAAGCGGAGCCCGGCCGGCACCACGGGCGAAGAAGGCGACGAAGCTTCGGACCCCACCAGACCGACCCAGGAGAAAATGAGAGCGAAGAGCTCTCCCGGCTGTGCCCCGGAGCTGAACTCGCACCGGCACGACAAAGAGGGGCCCATAATCCCCGAAATGCAGTGCGGGCACCGAGGAGGTGGCAGCTCCGATGCAGCAGCGCGCTGGAAGAGGGCACAGCAACTGAATCCCTCTGCTTGAATCCACGATGGAAAGCGAGAGTAGAAATTATTGTAATGCCAGAAAAAGAAAGTTAGAAGTAGTTATTAATGGGTTTTTGAGAAAGTTTTAGCGCTCAGCGTCAGGTCTGCAGATGAGTCATTTCGGTTTCAAAATGTTTCATCCAAGGAAGTATGAACGCATTCACCGACCACTACAAGAACATCACAGACGGCGAGCGGGACTTTCTGCTGTGCAAATAAAGCAGGAGAGCCTCAAAGCCGCAGAGAACAAGGCCAGGCCTCGTTCCTTTCACCGCGTCCTCGCAGCCCACCTTGGGGAGTTTCATAGGCACAGACAAAATTAGAAAGGGACCTACATTTAAAGTGTATTCTTTACATTGCAAGGAAGTGCACAGCTGGAAAATCCAGATGAACAGAAGAGCGTTCTGTGTGGGTGGAACAGCCCCGTTCTTGGGGCTTCGCTCATCCCCTGCTACCAGCACCTGTCCTAGTTTGGGTGGTGCTTACTCAAGCAAACTGTAAGCTATTCATTCCAACCTCTCTCTTTATTTCTTAAATAACAGTCCTTCACCTTTCAAAATGCATAAACAGGCAAAAAAAAAAAAAAAAAAGTGAGATAGAAAGCTGGCCATGTCCCTGTCACAATGCATGAAGGAAACAAAGCCGAGCAAACGAAGGGCAATCCCAGCTGATGCTCTCTGAAGTTCTCCAGAGAGACCAGCACAGCTGTTAGGAACTGGGGACACAACTGGCAGCAGAACTGGCTTCCCTCGTCACCGCCATTAATGGTGACAACGCACGTCTGCAGCCACTGGAACCGAGAGCAGAACAGGGAAGAAAGGCACCGCGTTCTATGGCTTCAGCTCGATGGTGGGCAGCGCTCACCCAACGGGCTCCTCCCCACGTCAGCTGCCATGCATCAGCACAGAAGGCATTCGGCTTTTGGAAATGGACTGGAGAGACAGGCAGGCCCTTAGCTGCAGCTGGAGCATCCAGGGAACCCTCTGGCTTCAAGCTGTAATGAACAGCTCTCTGTTGGGGCACAGAATTCTGTTCTGTGCTGCTAGGAAAAAAAACTAAGCCTAAGGAAATTTCGTTACTGAAAATATCTCAGTTCGTCACTTTACTCATGTGAGCAGCTCCTTTGAAGTCAACACGATGACTCGCATGTGTAACTGTTTGCGGGATCAGACGCTTAGTTTATCATTTCTCAGTTCTGCTTCAGCACTGAAGGATGATGAAAGTCTTTTGGTGGCACTGATTGGAGCCCGCGAGGCCTTTGGAAGGAGCTGGCTTTGTGGGAGGGGTGTATCAGAGAGGGCAAAGCCACCCCAGCCATTGAGCAGAGAGAATCTTCCGGGAGCAATGTGTGGGGCCAGGACCGCGTCAAGGAAAGCTGCCAAGGTGGGATGTTAGAGAGAGTGAGGCTGAAGCTCCGTGGTCAGAAAAGAAGTCCTGTCAGTTATACACATTGACTACATTATCTATTTTATAGGTGGCCCAAGACAATTCCTCTTCACTCAGTCAGCCCAGGCAAGCCAACAAGTTGGACACCCATGATGCGTAGTATGACCAACCAATTTCAAACATAATAATGTATAATTAGAGGTGATTCAGAACAAACCATCGAGAACGATTAGGGGTATGGAAAATCTCTCACGTGACAAGAGATTGAAAGACTCCTTTAAAAAACCTTAAATAGGCAATAAGTCAGAGGAGGCGTAACAACAGCATAGAAGATAATGAATAACCTACAGGGGGTAGATCTGCTCCTGGGCTATCTCATAGCACGAGTACCTGGGCATCCTCCACGAAATTAAAGATGATGCATTCGAGACCAATAAAGGGAATTTCTTTCTGCAAATGCAAATTAAATTTGGGAACTCCCCGACTCCAAACACACTGAGCAGAGGAACACATGAGGAAATGGAGTAGGCATTTATGCTAATATGAAAAACATACAGAATTATAGCAGTCGGTGGTGGGGCTTGTTTGTTTGTTGTTGGTTTGGTTGGTTTGCTTTTAAACAAATATTATCACCCTCAAGTCCTAGCTTAATTCACTTTCTGGTCATAGGGAATCCAGAGGAAAAAGCCGTCCAAGGGCAGCGTCCATGGCTGATGTGAGATCTGTGTTCCTTTCTTGCCGCGTTTGCTGCATTCATGCAGGACGAGGTCCCGGGTGAGGGCCATGCCCGGCTCTGCAGACCCAATGGGTTTGGGCACCCGTTTCTCTCCGCAGCCCGTGAGCTTCCCGTCCCCTCTCCTGCTTCACCTCCAGCCGCCGGGTGCCGGCACGGCAACGCGCACTGCAGACAGCGCTCGGAATCCCAGGAAATGGGATCCACATGAGAAAACATCCCCCTAGCTGCCTTTTTATTAAAGCTTGTCAGAAAGCATTTTCTCTTTTTACTTGTATGGAAAATAAACCCCTGTCCACTTAGAATTGTTTTGCTCAGCTTAATCAAAAATGCAAAAAGAAAATCCGCTTTCAAAAATTAGTTGCTGTTTTTCATGTTTTTGTGTTAAAGGTCAACGATTTTCTGTCGAGACAGATTTTTAGGCAAAAAACTCCATTTTCTCATAACACCATGTGTAGCCTGGAACAAACTACGAGCAAAGCCTTTTTTTCCAACCATTTCTTGCTCCTCAGCTTAACGAGCTCCAAGGGCTTCCATCGCTCGCAGCGCACAGCACAGGACACACAGGCCTTCCCCGCGGCCCTGAGGCCGATCCCACTGTGCTTTGGCAGGGTTTGCTCCAGCATCGCTGCCGCAACGTGCGCGGTGCCCACCCCTCGGTAAGCAGAGCTGGAGGTGCTGCTTCCCCCGGCCAGGCACCGCAGCCCCACCGCTGCCATGCGTTAGTGGGGATATGAAAGTTTGAGAAGAACCTGCGCATGGCAACTCAGCCTTACTTCCACTCTCCCAGGAAGCATATGACTTCCCTGCGCCTCACCAGGGGAGATAAATGTATTTTCAACTTGTCACAGCTGCGTATTGCTTCCCAATACCCATCCATACACGTTATACACTCTGTATGCCTGCAGCACGTCTGCAAAGACAAAGTGCTGCCAGCAGAACCCCAACAGCAGCAGCCAGCTGCCGCACCGTGCCACACACGGCACCGGGCCCTCACTCCAACAAGAGCTCCATGAGCTGGGGCCTTGCCCGCAGGCCGCTGCCGTTTGGTTGGTTTTGCTTTTGTCGGGAGCGCCCTCGGCCCACAGAATGAACCCCGGCAGAAATAAACACGTAAGGAGAGCTAGATAAGATGCAAACCTGACTTCCATCAGTCTCTTGCTGGTCTGCAGTTATATTTTTGCACGGAAGTCAGTAGAGTTCCATGCAGTATGCATTTTCTGGTGGATGCAATATTTCAAAAAAAAAAAAAAAAGCGATAAATAAATTATTAGTTGGGTAAAGCTGCATTTGTTCTTAAAGGAGAAGAGGATCAAAGTGAGACAGTGCAAGAGAGAAGGCAATAGATGTGACTAGATTAGGCTGCAAACACCTTTAACTCTCCTTTTATTACTGGACCTGTTAGATTCATTTTTAATGATTTTTAACCTTATAATTTTGTATTTTAAGCCTTTATTAAATCACATCCACCTCCCCTGGGTAATGCATTTTGATATCTTTGTATATTCACTTTGGCACCTGGATGGTTGTGGTAAAAAAAAACCCGTCCGTGGTGCATTTAACGAGGCAGAGTCTGGAAAGCAAAAAGGCTCTCTGCAAGTCAGGTGGAAATCCCTCGGGTTTGGCCCCAGAGCCACGGGGCAGCGCCCGCTCCAGGTGAGCCCCAGGCATGCGGGGCTGTGAGCACCAGAGCCCCGTGCTATGGGCGTGCTGCTGGAACCGGGTGGCAGAATGCAGCCCCATCGAACACAGAGCAACGCAGAACAGCCAGGGGAGCCCTGAGCCCAGGCTCCGGGGAAGAACCTTGCCTGGTTCATAGAATCACCTAGGCTGGAAAAGGCCTCTCCGGTCACCAAGAGATCATCAAGAACCATGGAGATGTGGCACTGAGGGACGCGGTCAGTGGACACGGTGGGGGTGGGCTGAGATTGGACTTGGTGATCTCAGAGGTCTTTTCCAACCTGAATGATTCCAAGACTTCTCGTGCCACGGTGGGCAGATGGGCCAGAGCATGCAGGCCAGCCCCAGCACACTGAGCCCACAGCCGAGGGGTGGGAGCGATGGAGGGGCAGAGGGACTGCAGAGCTGTGCTGCGGAAGGCTGGAGAAGCCTCAAGCAGTGAGTGGAAGGAAGCAATTTTAGTGCTGTTTTTCAGAAGTACGGCAGCTTTGTCTGCTAATAAAGGCACTGCACCGCACACGGAGGTGGCTGGGGACACGCAATGGCAGCAGCAGTGGCACAGGACAGCAGTTCCTAGTACTGCAATCCACCTCTTCCACCTCTACTTTATTTTTCAGAAGAAGTGGTGAGAGACGAGTCGAAGCCTCCTCGTCCCTCCCAGTCCCACTGTGCGCTGAGGGGCTCAGCCCTCAGCCAGGCAGAGCTCTGTGAGCCCACCTGCAGGGCTGGGGAGCCCTGGGCTGCAGCTCCGCGCTCAGCCCTGGGTATGCTCTGACAACACAGGGAAGTAATTCCCCTCGAGTCCTACAGCCTTTCTATAGGCGACGCATCCAAAAAGGTTTCTAAATGTAAGAAAACAAGTATATAATTACATAATTAAGCAGATGCACTGCAATTTTTCTTTTATGTTACCCTTTATATTTTTAAAAGGCAACAGGACAGAGCTGTGCTAAAAAGCAATAAAGCACGGGTAATTTAATACCAAATTACATCCATATTGAAAAGTTTACATGAAGTTGAGAGCAGACAGAGGTCAGGTTTTCAGCAGGACTGCCTTTAATTGCGGCCATCAGTTTTAGCAATCCAGATCTCCGGATCAAAGAAAAATATAATGCGTTTCCTCAACACTGAATAGTGAAAGCAGACAGTAAGCATGGCACTATCTTGCACCAAAAGGTCATAAAAAAGATTATCAGAGGGGGACTATGTCTTGTATCCAGCACACACGCACCATACTGTATATTTTTAATAGTTACATTTTTCAAGAGAAGTTTTTTAGTAAGCGGGAACGTAAATTACAAATTTTACTACTAGTTCTCAAGCACAGAGGGTTTTTCCTGTCCTCTAGTAAATGTGCCATCTTTGTCTGCGTCTTTTTAATTTTTTTTCCTCATAACTCTCAGCCCAGTGAAACAATCCCTCCTTCCTTAGGGAGGAGATAGGAGCTGAGACACTGCCTTCCTTCCAAGGGGGAGGAAAAGAAAAAAAAAAAAAGGAAAAAAAAAATCAAACAAGGAGTAAATTATCGGCAAATCAGATAGAAACAAGTTTCCTAGATCTGCAGATCCATTGTACAAATGAAGCAATTTCATCTCCGCTGGCTCTGGGGGGTGGGATTTAAGTGGCCAAGGGGGACCGGCGCGGGACGCGAGCAGACGGAGCATCACAACATTTGCATGCATAGACCACTCCAATCTGCACCAGGAGACTACTTGTGAGAATCCATCTTTTTTCACTTAACAAGATACAAAATATAAAACACATTTGCCTCTTATTAAGCCTTTCTCATAAGTGGTTCCAGGTCCACCATTTTTACAGAGGGGGAGAGGGGAGCTGGGTGCTCCCCCGGGAGTTTCACCGGAGTGACTGAGATGAGGTGCAGGCTGGGAGCCTTTATTGCTTTTTTTTTTTTTCCCCTCTTCTAAAAGCACAGAAGGAATAACAGTTTAGATCATTAGCATGTACTTCGTGCCCGTGCTTCTCTCCCCGGCCCCCACCCCGCTGCCACGCACTCACCCGAGGGCTGTGCTCCCCTTGTGACGGTGCTGTCAGAACTGCCCTCCAAACCCATCTGACCCCGACAGAACCCGAACCCACCGTTTTGTTTCACATACAGAGAATTCTGCTCGTGTGTTTATTAGCACCTGGGCCTGCAAGCATCCAGCACACTGAAGTTACTTTCTGCTGTAGTGGCAGTTTCTGTTTTGCTTTGAAAATATATAATAAAAATAACACAACTCTAATCTGTTAAAGAAAAAATAAAAGGATTCGTAGCAGCCTCCATTCAATTCACAGTTCTGTCACACAATCAGTAGCATTTTCATCGTTTCCATGCTTGTTAAATATTAGATGCAATATTAAAATATTGAAGAGAGAAAAGGAGGCTCAGCCGGGATTTATGGCACAGGCAGAGGCGGAGGTGAGTCAGGGCTGCGCGGGCAACAAACAGCGGCGAGATGCTGCTCGCTCAGCTCAAAAAGAAAGAAAAACCGAGCTGCTCCTTCACCTGGAGATGAGGTGTTAACGAGAGCTCTTCAGAAATAAACCCAAACAATTTCCACTGCAAACGAGAGGCGCGTCCTCCCTCCCAGCCTGCCTGAAGGAAACCTGGGGCGCAGGCGCTGCTTGGCAACTCAGGCTGAGAAACCTGGGCCCGTGCTTCTGTGCCAGAGCATCGCCCCGACAGCGCCGAAAGCAAGAGGCAGAATGCTGTTATCCTCCTCGATAACAGTCAGAGGGATGGAAAACAGAGTACGTTTTGGAGAGAGAGAAAACAAGAAAAGAAAGAATGCAACCATCATCTCTGCTGCGTTTGGCACCAAATGCTTTCGGGCATTTCCAACGCATCTTTCTCAAATCAGATAGCAGCACCACCAGAAGGCTTTTTTGGGAAACAGACCCACAGTGCTACCTGGCCGAGTGCACCAGGCTCCAGCAGCACAGACCCTGCTCACCTCTCCATTACAGGGGAGAAGAGCTGGGGCACACAGGGACATCACCTTCCCCCCCCCCCAAATACAACACCCTCACCGCCCGCGAGCACACCTCATCTCCCCCGCGCGCTGTCCTCCACCATCAGCCTCCTTCCAGCAGCCATCCTCAGCTCTGGGTGGGAGGGAAGCAGAGCTCTGCCCTGCAGCTCAGCCACCCCGCCAAGCACCCACACAGCTGCAGGAGGCCCGGGCTGACAGCCGGCACAGCCCCACCTGCTCCAACAGCAACGAGAGCACCCAGGTGCTGATCTCCCATAGCCACACCAGCTCACAAGAGTTGAGAAAGATGAAGGCAATTACTAATCCCGGTGAAGCTCTCACACAAAGCAGCAGTGATGGTGTTATTGCAGACTCTTACCCAAGTCTTCAGCTGCATCATTATTTTGTGCAGAAGTACACTCTTTTTCTCTATCAAGCTTCCTCTATTCAGTATCTTAGTATCATTAAATTGTTCAGCATGACTTCAAAACTGGGATTTGCTCCAAACACTGTGAGAAACCAGGCTAAAACAGATGAAGATACCAACTGAGGGATACCAGCACAAACCCCAGTCAGTGGGGCTTCCCTCTGACCCCTCGTGTTCCTTTCTGTCACCCTACAGACGCTTCAGAACCCGCTCCCAGGGCTTGTTGTGTGCGGGCACTCACACGATGCTCAGGAGGGTTTGGGGCAGTGGGGACAGAATAACCTGGGCAGGACACAGGGCTGGGAGTTAAATCCCTTTGTGCCTCAGTCACCTAATCCATAAAACAGGGTAATAATACCCGCTAATCTCAGATGGCTTTAATTGATTATTTGTTAAGATCATCAAGAACCTTAGCAGGAAGACTTTAAAGACCCGTGAAGTCTACTAATTGTTTTATCATTATAATTGCTGACATATTATCGGACTTTCTCCCTTCTCCTTTCTGCCTCGTACACCAGGGATGGTCTGGATGTTCCAAGGCACACTTTCTGCCTTCCTCCATCACCCAGCACTAACACCACGAGGCCACATCCAGGCTGAAATCTGGGGGTGGTGTAAGGAATACGCATAGTTTTAGCAGTAGATCCATCAGGGTTGTGTCCTGTTAAACTCGTTATAGAGAAAAAACAATGAAAACAATACGGCAGAGTCCTCTGCTGCAGCTAATGACAGCAAGCAAGGAAGTGCTGTATTAAAATGAATACAGCAAAGGGGAGATGATAATGTTGCTAACAGGGGGATTCTATCTGCAGCTTTTCATCATCAGATCTCAGAGCTCTGCAGCAGAGCACAAGCTTTTCTGCATTCTCTTTAACATACAGGTAAAGGCAATGGTGCAAAGTCAAGTGGCGGAGATCCAAGCTAGTCCCCAGGTCAACCTTAATGAGGCATTACTATAAAAAGCTACGGCTGTTTATCACCGTTAACACAGTAACAATTCCACATTTATTAATATAATACATATAATCATATTCAAACCATATGTTTGTCCACACATGGATTCATAGATGTTTTTAAATCACTGGATCCAAACTTCACTGTAACCGCACTCTAATAACACTCATCCTTTGAGCTCTAAGGCTTGTTGGAGCCCTGAGCAGGGAGCGTTTCCTGCCCAGGTTACAGATAGCCTGAGATGAAGAATTTACCAGCTCCTCTGGTAACCTCCCAGTGGGAACAGCCACCATTGAAATACCTGTGCCATGTTCCCCACCTGAATGTGGGGATAGGAAGCTGAGCTTGCTCCATGCAGACACACACATCCCTACACAGGGAAGAGTTCCATGTGAACTTAACTTCCGCTAAAAGAAAATTAATAGACACCTTCTGTACAGTGCTTTGGGCAGCTCCTTCTGCATGATATTTTAGCGCTTATAGACCCAGAGAACGAACGACTGCAGTTTGTCAACAAAGCCCACCTGGAGCAGGACACTCCGGTGCTCCAGAGTGAAGGTGTTTGCATGGTTATGGCAGCACTTGGTCACTCCTCAAAGCCTTGCTTGTCCAGTACCAGAGAGAAGCTGTTTCATGGCTGGTGCATTAGGAGGAAGCATTACCTGAATGATTTCTATTCACATTCAGTCTTCTCACCTCAGGGATCCGAAGTCCTCCGTGCAATGGCCAACAGGAGCACCAATGGCTGAATGCAACGTCGGCGGGGCTGCGTGCAGCGGGCGCGTGCTGGAGCCGTTCCTGCGCATGGCATTCACACCACGCACACACAAGGGCGGGCGGTGGAAGATCTCATTTTATTATGGCCTCAGGACACCAAGCTAGAATTGGTCTAGCAGGAAGGGAAAAGTTATTGAGCCACAAGCTTTCTCTCAGATGGTTTTCTCTTCAGAAGTTTACTTTACCTCCCAAATTAAATTTTTTGGTAATATTCAATACTTTTTTCTGAAAAACTTTAAGTTGTAGCAGTGTGTCCACAGTTATTTATTACCTGCCTTGTGGTCTGAACAAATATGATTTTGTTATTCCATGTTGTCAATAGAAAAAGCACATATGGTTTTGGTTGACAAAATTATGATAAAATTCACTGTATCCTAAAAAATGATTGAAAAGTTTGCAGATGGTTTCTGGGCATAGGAGGGAGGGAGAGGATTGAGTTTCAACAAAAGACGTGCCAAATTTTTTTCTCTTCTTACTGTTCACCCTGTTTCCACATCCCAGATTTTTTCTTATTAGATACTAGGGTAAAGCAGGTATTCAATCCAGAAGTCATATGTTTCTCCTTAGCTTTTGGCATTCCATCACACTTTGTCATGTTCACATTATGTTTTACCCAGGTTCATTCACAGATAAACATGAAATGACATCATAAGCTTCGAGTCACAAACAGCAAAACACAATTAACGGCAATCTAAAGAGCGACAAAATTGCACTCAAAAAATTTCAGATTTGAGGAATGCTAGTTTTAGGCATACGCTGAAGGCTTAAAGTCAATCTAAACTTCATCTTCTTTTTTTTTTTTTTCTCCCTTAAAAACTAACTTCTGTTCTTCCACTTCCCAGCGGACAAAAAGGCAGGGAGAGGGCCAGGCACTGCCTGCCCAGGTGAGACATTAGGTTAGTTCTTGATAACACTGGTAAGCCCTTTCTCATCAGCTCTGCTCAGACAGTAAAGCCAATGCCTTCTGTGGGCTCCCACTAGCTGCTCACAGCACTTGTACACATCCGTAAAACAAAAGACCCACATAAGCTGTGCTGTTTGCGTTTCATCTCCAAAACATCATTACAAAGAGAATCACCTGTCATTTGGTAACATGCGTTTTTTGTCTTCTTCATCTTTCCAGAGACAACATTTGCTTCACTTTCTGCTCGTGCCTGAGCCCTGCAGTGATGGTCTGCAGGCTGGGACGGCCCTTTGGGCGTTTATGGGAATGGGGGGATTTTGATTTCACCACTCTACAGCAGGAACCGAGCCGGTAACTAAAGCAGCTCCTATGTGTGGGGTTACGACTCACCTCCTCACACTCTCCATTAATTTGGGAACAGACTTCCACCTGTCGTGGCCGATTTTCTCTCCCTGACACTTATGGCAGCTGACGATCTGCTACATCACCACTTCCACAAGGTGCTTGTGCCTCTATGCACACGTGTGCCTGGAGGTCCATGCCTGCACCGTGGTCTGGAGAAGGGAACCATTTCTGCTGTATAATGATGGATGACATGAGCTGCTCAGCACTTGTTTCACCTGGCAGCACATCCTCACCTCTGCTGAGCCCAGCGGTGCCCATCGGCTGCTGCCCTGCTGCCCGGGGACCTCTGAGCAGTGGCAGCAGCCCCAAGAGCTCTGACCATTGTGGAGGGAAGAACATCTGGAAGGTGTCATCTGAGTGTTAGTAGTGCTCCCTGCCATGAGCTATGCCCAAACATGCTGATAACTTTTCCAACGTGGAATTCATTTTTTATAACAGGATACATGTGGAAGTTCATGTTTCAGTGGTGGATGGAAGTGGCTCTTTTCTTCTTCAAAAAGATTTGTGACCTCTTCTCCAGGCTACTGTAACATGATTTATTTGGGTCTCCATTCACAGGCCACGGCATTACCGGATCGTGCTCAGGCTTTCGGCTGCGAGTTAATGAGGGCTGTGCTCCACAACCAGCTCTCACAACCAGGCTGCCAGGAACGGCCGCAGGGCTCCAAGCTGGGTGCCGGGGCCATTGGAACTGCACTGCTGGGATGGGCAGCAGGGTACATGCACTGCCGCCCACTGGGCAACGCTCCACATTTGCAGGGCAAGGGCGCTTTGTACCAAGGTGCAGAGGAATTGCCAGGAAATTGGACAACTGACAGACAGCTGGAAACAAGAAGGGAAGGAACAGGAAGCCTGGGGAGTAGAGGAGCAGAAATGAAGCAGGAATGTTGCGAATGAGAATAAAACTGCACCAAATCTCGTTAAAAAGTTTTTAGTTTACTTTGAGAGGGAGTGGTGAGAATATGCTTTGCTCCCATGCTGCACCCATCGTCATTGCCCCCAGGAAGCCACCACATGGCGTGGTGCCGGACACACGAAGCAGGCTCACCCAGCCACCCTGCCCCATCCCAAGGACCCCGCGGCACACGCAGCGAGGCATGCTTTGTGCACAGCTGTTCATTGCACAAAGGAAAAAGTTTCCAAGACCTTTGCTGTGCCTTAAGTGATCACAAAGCAGCACATTCCACATTTCCGTGCTTATTTCCAACACAGAACGTGACCTATGTGAATTTTATCTAAATCTATTTTCTTATTGGAGCGCTTATTAAAATAATCAGTTTAAATATCACAGTGGTTCCAGACACATGCGGCAGCTGGAAGATGTTCGGCAAGAACTCCAGGAAAGTCCTCATGCAACACCACGTATCGGACACATCTCCAACACCGCACACGCAGAGGAGCTCGGCGACATTCCGAGCCCTTCACCTTCCCAAAGGCAGAGAGCACTTTGTTCCTGCTGCCGCCCGGACCTGCACTGGTGCCCTATCTCAGCACAGTTCCTTGGTGTGGTGCTGAAGCCAAGGGCTCGCAGTTCAGAGGGAAGAATTCTACCCAATAAACCTTTCTGACATGCAATAAAATAACACATTTATTTACTTGCTTGAACCCACCAATGTGCTGTTCATTTCAGTGATTGATAGAATTGGGTTATAATAAGCATACTTTATTATTGAAAAATTTAATTTAAGGTTTAAACATAAAACAAATGGTATTTTGAAATCTATTTTAATGAAGACTATCAAAACCATTCCATTGCCATAAGGGAAAAATTCTGTCTCCATATCTGTTATGTATATATGCATGAAATCTTCAGCCTACAACTCTAAGTCGCCTGTCCTTCTATCAATCCATCATTCTGAAAATAGAATACAGAAAGCCTTATTTTTTCACTTAATTTTCATTAGATTCTTGAGGGAATTAAAATAACACAATAATGGGCAAATTCTGCCACTACAAATCCAAATGACAGCAATGAATCTACTTATGGGCGGAATTTGGCCAAAACTCCAGCTAGGACTGCCAAATACAGAGCAGATACCAATAAAAGAGTACTTAGAGTTCAAGTATGTCAGGCAGGTAAATAATATACTGTAAGTTCATACAGGAAAAGGAGTGCCTTTAACCCCTCACATGGAGTAGCAGGCTGCCGGCAGCACCCACAGCACCTGGCACATGATGCCATCCTCCTGCCAACGGCCCCAGAGAAGTTCTCCTCGTAGAGGAGCACAGATCTCTGGCACAGCATGCCCAGAGAAGTGTGGCTGCCCCCTCCCTGGAAGCGCTCAAGGCCAGCTTGGATGGGGCCCTGGGCAGCCTGATCTCACGACTGGCACCTGCCTATGGCAGGGGGGTTGGAGCTTGATGATCTTTAAGGTTGCTTCCAACCTAAGCCATTCTGTGATTCTGTGATACAGTGCACAGCCAAGTGCTCACCACTGCTTTCTCTGGAATATAAACTTCTTCCGCTACACGATTAAGGAGCACCTCTCCCTCAGGAGCAGGCCCAGTTGTACCACCACACCGTACACCAGGTTGATGGCCTGCTGCTTAGGGCCAGGTGCATTTGGGCAATCCCCAGGGTACACTTGGAAAGAATATTCTGGAGGATGCGCAGAGAAAAGGACTTGATGCAACTTCCCCCCGGCGCTTCCCAGAGACCTCCCTGCAGGCAGTGCCGACTTCGTTTCCCCATCTCTAAAAGACAACACAACAAGACCCGGCCCTGGGAGCTCCCCGCTGCCAGCACGCGGCTCCACAGTCGCTGTCCCGGGCAGTGACCCCAGCGCGAGGTGAAGCCTCTCTGCCCTGCGCTGGCAGGGCTGCCCGCTCTCCTCAGCCCCCTTCTTGTTCTCTGATTTTTGGTGATCGGCAATACATTTTTTAGCTTGAATTCATTTTAAAAAATCATTTGGGTCTGCCTGCTCGTTATAATTCAGTGTGTAAGCCAGGCGGTAGCCACGTGCTGAAGTTCAGGGGGTGGGAATAATAGAATTGCATTAAGGATGCTGGGAATGCTCTCGTTCCCGTTTTCCTTAAATTTTTTAAATCACCTCAAACCATGGCAGAACATTAAAAGCAGAAGGTGTTGGCCGGATTCCTGTCTGATAATTCTTAAATGATCGCCTCTATTCTAATTTGGAGTGCTCACCACCTGGCTAAACCAACAGACTCACTGCTCGGCGGGTCAGACCCGCAGCGCATTTTGCCTTTTTGCGGAAAGGAAATTTATCTTTTGAAATGACTTATTCTTCCCCTGGATGTTCCTTTGATGCGGGTCTATTGTTTCAGTGTAAAGAAAATGTATTCCTTTAACAGGTTTATGCCTTCAATGGAATTTGTGTAAGTAGGTTCCACTGCACAAACACAAAAAGCCCTAATACATGCAGGCTGGGTCTACATCACGCCGTCAGATGTCAAGTTTGATGGCTGATGGTACTTACACAGATTTACACAACAAAAAGTACATTAAAAGGACGTTAAGATTGTGAGTCAAAGTCACAAAAGCATGGAAATTCACATCTCAGGATTTAAACATCCAATATTGACATGGAATGCTGAATATTAAAATGGTGTCCCATTAGAGTTAAGGTACTGAATAATTTTTAATCTAGACTATTAATTTCCTGAAATTTGTTGTTCTCTCTGCCTCTTAAGGCTTCCACATTTTTAATTAAGTTTTTGTTGTGTGTATGTCCTTGTCTTGTAATTTCAGAGTTGCTCCTTCAGCGTCGAGTATAATTACATAATATATGCAGCACGTGTGATAGCTTAATTAGAAACGTTAACCACTATATGTATTGAAATCATAAAAAGCTTCATGAAACTTTAAGAGTAAATGTTTCTACATATTTACTGAGGCTTACAAATGGTTGTTTCCAGTATTATTCTCTAATAAAAACAATTACACCCAACATCAGCTCAACTCGGAGTCAAATTATGAATAATAACGATAATTAGTACTTACAGAATGCTTATCACCACGGTGTTACCGTTCCCAGATGGAACAGACAGATTTGGGGTAAGGTAATGTGCCAAAGGGCTCGCTTCAAGGCAATGTAAAGGGGGAAAAAAGCCACGCTCAGAACGGCGCGCTCCAAGCAGGCTCAGGCAGCAATATTAAACTGCTCGCTTTGATCGTTTGACCCCCCTCCCCCATGTGTCTGGCATTATTCTTACAAAACCCTGCAAGGATCCAAACCTTTCAGGCGCTGAATTGCTCTTAGGAGATGGTGGGCACTAAAATAAATGGGAATGGAAGGTGCTTAGGAACACGCGCGGCCGGAATGATGTCAAGTTAAAAATAATACAGTAAATTGTGTTTTGAAAATTTTTTGTAACGTGCAAAAAAAAAAATGATTCCCAAGTTTACAGCTCTATGCCAGTCCTCACCCCGGTATGAATTCTGCTCAGCGATTTTATAAGCCCTCGGAGCAGGAGCGTGCAGCAAAACAGCAGCGTGCTGTAACTGCAACCAGCAGCCTCGCAGCCCTGCGATGGCAGCAGAAACGTGCGAGCGAAACCAGTGGATAAAAACCCCAACGTGATGACTGCTTGCTGTGCTCAGAGGGGCTGGGATAGCTCACGAGGAGAGGAGCACCCAGAGAATGGTGCAGCGCACTGAGATAAAGCAGGAACCGCCGCTCGGAGTACAATTTACGTTTGCTAATTCCATTTCTATCTCACAGAAGGAGGCTCCATCTTACACAGCGGCGCAGCCATTTTGAGCTCACCGGGAGCGAACTAGGCAGCACAGAGCACCTTCCTCCAGTAAACCATGATGCTGGCTCAGATACTCAGTATTGGCCAGTAGATAATTATGGCCAACATCAATTAAAAGAGGCATTTTCTTAATATCTCACAACCACTCTGCAATACCCGGACCAAAGGCATCGCTGCTCTCCATGAGTGCCCCGGTGCCAACATTTCGGTGTGCGAGCACTACGAGCAGCTCTGTGGGGAGTTTCTGCAGGGCACCTCATAGCCATGAGTTGACATCCCCTGCCCCTCTCTGGTCATTTCTCAAATATTGTCTTTGGAGGTGAGGGGACGTTGATTAATACTTAAAAACAACTTTTCCAAGGTGCATTACATAGAATCACAGAAGTGTTCAGGTTGGAAAAGACTCCTACAATCCCCAAGTCCAACCCCAACCCACCCCACCATACCCACTGACCACGTCCCTCGGTGCCACACCCCCACAGCCCTTGATCACCCCCACAGACAGTGACTCCACCACCTCCCCGGGCAGCCCGTGCCAACACCTGACCAGTCTTTCTGAGAAGAAAGTGTTCCTAATATCTGAGGGCACTTTATTCCTTCCAGGTGTCCCTCCCTGTCTTATTTATGGTCTCGCTTTCCTCCTCCATGTGAGAAATCCTAGCTTTTAGCCAGCTGTAAGAGATTGGTAGGAAGCATTTGTAAAGGAAAAAAAAAAAAACAGCGGCGCTTTTTTCTGACCAACCTTTGCCCACCGTATTAGGGGGAGCATTTCCTGGTGCACTTGGAGCAGCCCCGCAGCACCTCGTGGCTGACCTGTGAGCAGCACACAGTGCGTTGTTACAAAAGCAGCCGAAACGTGGTCACATCTGATAAACTCGTGCTGCTGCCTGAGCCTTCCCATGGGGTAAGGCAGAAAAATGTGAATTTCTGTTCTCACGGGCTTTGGGAGAACCACAGCAAAAAGCCCAGAACCAGCAGACCCCCCATCATCCCTGTGCTGGGGGTGTCGGGGCAGTGCACTGCGGGGTCCCCCCACGTGGCACCGTGCAGCTGCTGCAGTGCTCCCTCTCCCTCCAGCTGTGTGCAGCTGCTTCGTGCCATGCTCCCGGCGCAGGGCACAGCCCCCAGAAGCATAAGGCCCTGCAAAAGTTGCTTGAAAGAAAAAGAATCTCGGGTTTATCACAGCGCGGTGTCAGCCGGCTCTGTGCGTGCTGGAAGCTCTGCCCTGCCTGGTAACGGCAGCTTATTTCTTTCCTTACGCTGTCAACCATTGTTACTGATTGTTAATAGCATTAATATTTCCATCACTTAATTTATTTTATTAATCCCATTCAGGTTTACCATTACAGCATATGAACTGTAAATAGCAATAATAATGCCATCAAGGTTAATATCGCCGATGCTGAAGGGTATTATGCAAAGCGCCGCGCGCTGCAAACCCGCGAGCTGGGGGGGTTAAACAAAGGTCTCGCGCAGATTTACGGAGCGGCGCTATCTGGGGAAGAGGTGAAGATTTAATACCAGGAGCCTCCTTTAAATTTCCCATAATGTCCCTTTCTATCCCCCGACTGTAAAAATATCGCCAGAGAACGTTCTTAAGGAACGGCGTTTTTATCTTAAATTATTAAAAGTCTAATGGTGGCTCCAGCTCCCTCCAAACAGCACAGGCACTGGAAATGGGCAATTTGTCAGCGCTCAGAGCACTGCACGGCGGGGGGGGATGACACACACAGCAGAAGGTAGAGGTCTGTCTGGGGCGAGCAGAGTCCCCTCGGGTCTTGATGGCACAGGGCACTGCCACCTCCCGTAGAAACTGTGGGTGAAAGTTTTCCAGCAATGAAAAGGTCAAAATACCTCCATGTAAGAGTGGCACTGGCACTGGGGGAAGCTCGATGGTGAAGCGAGGGGATGTGGCGCTGAGTTGGGCTGGGACAGCACGAGTGCCTGCCTTGCAAACACCACTGGGGGAAAAAGGGGGGGAAACTCAGAATGAAAATGGAAATCCTACAGAAAAGCAGGGAGAACGCAGAAGGCCCTCAGACAGAGGGCACTGAGCACAGCACTTGGGGGAATTCTGCAGTAAGTCTCCATTTGCACCTCGGGGATGGATTTCTTAAGGCTACAGCCTGCGTCAACTTCCTGCGCCTGGACAGGGTGATTTAGCATTCACACCACTTTATTTGGGAGGAATCTGTAAAAGAGTTGGAGCTGCAAAATACCTTTCTGCTCATTTTTCATTGCTGCAGTGGCTGTTAAAGGCACCGCTCGCAGGGAGAAGGCTTCGTCCTGCGGTGGGAAGTGGCCCGCCGGCACGGCCCTCCTTCCTTTGTTACATCTGCCTCGCCTTCCTCCAGGAATTAAATTAGATATACAGGGGAAAAAAAGAGAGGAGAGGGGGGAGAGGGAGGGCAAGAGCGGGAGGGAGAGAGGGAGGAAAAAAACGGTGCAGGCAGGCAGGAATATATTTCCTATGTCTGGGTAAGGGGAAGGATCCGAGGTAATTGCTTGCTTTTCTCATTGTTCTCAGCTGCCAAGCCGAGATTCATAGAGTGTCTGCAAAGATCGCTCTCTTTTTTCTTTTCCTTCTAATTCTTCACTCCCCCCCTCCCAACCACCAGACCCCCAGCCCCGATCCCTCCCCTTCCCGGTGCTTATTCCACCCCAGGAAAAAAAAAAAAGTAATTTGTCTGCTTTATTTATGATGCAATGAAGGTATGCTGAACGCATCGGGATAACCTGACACTGGTCAAACTATCTGTCAGCAGAGAAGAACTGCCTTCATACTCCAGCGAGTGCATAATTTAACCATTGCTCCTCCGCGGGGCAGTGCGGGGCCATCCATTTATGGGAGCGCTTCTGTCACCGCTCCGCGCACAATAAAAATCCGTTCTGTTGCACCCCGGCAAAAACCGGAATTTGACATGTTTTCAATCAACCCTTTATCTTCTCATTTTCGCCAGTCATATACAGATTGTCTGCATGTAATAAAACTTCTGCTTGGAAAAATATAAAATGATTTGAGATATTCATAGGAAAGCCGGGTCCCAAAACAAGATGGAACGCACAAATCTGCCAGCGATGAAACCAATTCGGGATGGATTTAGGACCCAGAGAGATGCAGACAATTGGAAGCTGAGCGCAGGAGGAAGCAGCAGTGCCGTGGGTCGGAAGGCTCGGGTAATCCTGCGCTGCCCCGGGAAACGCAGCCCATGGAGCGCGGGGAGACCTGGAGGAGGAGGGAGCGGGAAAACTGCAGCAAAAATATCGGCAGTGCAAACCACGGATTGAAAAAATAAAGCAAAATTAACCACATCGGGGCTTAAAAACAATAATAATAATAACAAACAAACAATCTATTCAAGCCCTGCTGAAACAGGATGGAGCAAACAGGGCAATGCAGCACTGGTTACGCTCCTCCATTTTCCAGCAGTACAACACCGCGGTGCCCGCTGCCACATCCACCAAGTCCTGCAGCCCCCATGGCCCCGCTGGCTGCTCCAGTTCCGGAGCTGGGAGCAACCAAGTTTGAACAACTCAATTTTTCATTTTGCCATAAAAAACAATGGTGAGGATTAGGCCCCGAGCCGCAAGCTCCTGCGCCACGAAGCCCCGCCGGGCAGGATTTCCTGAATACGTCGGATTTGAGCGCACTGAAAATATTCCAATGGTTAATAGATGACAGAACAAAATATGGAAAAAAAGATTTTGAAATATAATGCACTGCATGCAATAGGGATCAGAAAAGGAACTCCAGGAAATAAGGGGCTTGATGAATAGGTTCTGCTTATGATCCTATTTATTTCTGATGCACACCAGCATTTGCCTTGCAATGTAAGAAAGCAGAAAGAGGTTTTATGAATGGGAACAGCTACAGCACGGGGACTGCGGGCGGCGAGGGGCGGCCAGGCTGTGCCCTGCACCCAGGGACGGCTGCCCACAGCCCGCTGCCCAGCCCCAGCCCCGCCTCTGCCTCCTGGGCCCATCTGCTGAGACATGGGCATTCAGAATTGACCTACGTTTTTCATGTTAAGATTGCTTAGGAGTCAGTCCTTGTGGCTATGTTGTATACTTTCTCATGACTAAAATGCATGTTAAGATAAGAACAAATGTATTCGGCAGAACAGAAAAGCAAAGATATATTTTGAATATGAGGAATCCCTTTATGAAAGAATAGATCCTGCAGCAGATCTATCTAACAAGACACAACGCTGTTTGCGCTGCGGTTCCGGGAATCCCACTTCTGCACAGACAGATGAGCATTCATGCATCTGTTACACCAAAACCGCTCTGCAGCAGTCAGTGCGGTTAGGAACGATCCCCCTTTGCTTTCTTGTTCCTCTCTATTGTTTCCCTGCAGAATGAAGAAACAACACAAAACTGCGCTGAGCCCACACCTCTGTTAATCCACAACTGTTAAAATACAAAAACACAAATATAGATAAATTCAGCAAGCTTTAATGTTATTGTAAAATTGCAACTCAAATTAAAACTAGTTAAAACAATTTAAATGTGTTACGAAAAAGCCACAATGAGACTGAACAGTCCTGAGTCCGCTTTTAACTTGAGCCAAATTCTTCAAGCTGCCACAAACCTGCAAACAGACAGTAATACCTGAGACACTCGTGCTGATTTAAACCAGAAGCCCAGACACCGCCATCACAATTCCGGGCAGGTTGTTGGATCTCCTCACACCCAGAGTGAAAGCTGGCCCAAATAAAACTGCGGGCCTTCCCTCCAAGCAGCGCGACACCGCTCAGCGCTGCCGACGGCAGAGTGCCGTGCTGGGCGAGCACCATCCGCCAGCACGCGGCTGACCCCGGAGTGCTCTCGCTGTAGCCGCGGCCCCACCTGGCCCAGCCCCGGGGCGCTGCCCACGTTAAAGCAGAGCAGAGCGTCCCAGACGCGCTGTCACCATACTCCTCCCGTCCCTCCTCATCACAGAGTGAAGGCACCTCGTGCTGATGTAAGGAGATTTGCTGCAAATCATTTTACTTTAATAAGTGACATACAGCAAATGGAAACCTACTCTGGAAAATAAAAGAATTTCTGCCCCCCTTTTGAAATGCTTAGATTTTAAAAGAAAAGGAGAATGCGTTTTCAGAGAAAAATAAATGAGAGAACAGAGCGAGCAGCAAAGGGAAACTTGAAGAGCAGCACCACAGCCCCCGTTCCGGACGGAGAAGGGTTTGGGCCGCCGTTCTGGCAGCGCCCCGAGCCGCGTCCCGGGAGGTGGCCCCTTCGGCCCGCGGCCGTGCGCGGCGGTGGCGTCGCCGAATCCAACGGCACAACGGCAGCGCCGCCGAGGACGGACCGCGCCGCAGGACGCTTTCGGCCTTCGACGCCTTACGGACAGGGAAAGGCGCACGGTGACCGCGGGGCGGTCCTAACGCGGCTGCGGGCCGCTCCCGCGGGGGCACCGCGGGACCCCCAGTCCCCGGACCGCTCCCGCCTCCCCCTCCCCCTCCCGCCGGGTCCCGCGGGGCGCAGCGCAGCGTTGGTCCGTGGTGAGCGAGCGCCCCCTGCGGGCAGCGCTCCGCCCCGCGCTCCGCGGCCCCGACCCCGGGCCCGGCCTGCCCCCGAGCGCGGCTCCCGGTGCTCCCGGCACACTCGGCCTTCAGATGGCGCGCCGAGCAGCGGGGCCGGGCTGAGGAAGCGCGGGGTGGGTTTTTTTCTACGTTTCTCTGAAAACTGCTCTCCCCGTTGATGGTCGCCTTGGAAACGACGCGTTTGGACTGTGAGGGGAGCCTGAAAAATTTGTTACGGGATTCTCAAAAACGTGCAGGAAGCGGCTGGGGGAGGCGGGTGCCCACGGATGTCCCCAGAAATATCCCTCCCAAGTTCAACAGAAGGCACGGCCATCGCTTGTGCCCAGACGGCGTCGACTGAACCCAGACCGCATCCAGCACAAGAAATATTATCCAAATGACCAGGGAAAAAAATGCAACAAAAGGGCAACTACAGATTATGTGCAAGCACGGCAGAGAATTCCCAAACACCTCCCAGCAAAACACAGCCACGAGAGCATGACCGAATAACAATCCTTAATGTCACCGCCCCAACCAATAATGTAAGCATGAGCGGTCCCTGATCACCCATCAGATCTCCAACAACTCCGCACTCCTCGCTGAGCTCCACGCTGTTCCGGCAGCGGCACCAGCCTGCACTGCCAGCACACAGCCCCACGCACAGCCCCACGCACTCACGCTCACCCCATCTTCCCTTTCCCCACTCTCCCAATGCCTGGGAAGATCTTTCTTCTTCTGTTTTTTTTTTTCCTTTTCCCAGAAGGGAAAGTATTTGTGTTACAGGGTATGAAACCAGTCCAACATGCAAGCATATTTAATTTGGAAAATGTGTGGCTAAATGCCACTTGTTATGGGATTAGTTAACAGCTGCACGGCTGCTACTGTGGAAAGAATTTTTTCCAGAAGAAAAAAAAAAAGGAAAAGAAAGAAAAGGATTTAACTGAGAATTGATACGCGCCATCTCCCAACTTTCCCTGCGCATTTCCAAGTGACATCCAGCTCTCAGCTCTCTATGGGGCTGTCCTCACTTCACTGTCAGCTGAAGCTCTCTGCGCTTCCATTAACTCCTCTCCAGTTGGTCTGCACGGAGCAGGAGCCGTCAGCACTGCAAGGCAGCAGCCGGCTGCCAGGCGTGCAACAAGCGGCACAGCCCCGCACTGCCCTTGGGAGCAGCCCCCGAGTGCCGGGTTCCAGGCACCTCTCTGCTTATACCTCCAGCCAATAGCGCGGTGCAGACACGCTCTAAACGAGTCATTAAAAATAGCATTCTCGTCCTGAGTGCCCTACAGTGTCCTCCAGTGCTAAGTGCTACCCATGAAGGAGAATCTAACCTCACTGTTCAGAAATCAGGCAGATGAAGCACACCCACAAGTCTCTCTGCGTCCGTCCATACAGCCACGACCTCCTTCCATGACCACTGGCACGCTCCCACAGGTGCCACGCAGCGCTGTCCAGGCCGCAGCGCGCCTCCTCCACCCCAGAGTGTGTCCCATTGGCATCACACCCTTGGTCCCTCCAAGAGCGGCCCCTGTCCTCCTGGCCGGGAGACCCGAGCCTGAGCACACCGGCCTGAGCCGCTGGGATTGAGCCCAAAGCCCGGCTCTCAAGATGGGGCCCGGCGCAGGAGCGGCTCTAGAGCGAGTGGTCCCAGGGCCACCCCTGGAGAAGCCTCCACCAGGTGTGGTTGGGAGAGGCCCAGCAGGAAGCTCCGGGCATTCGGATTTTTGCCCCAGCCTGGTTCTAGTGCTGCTGCGGCTGTCCTGGCTCCATCGCACACGTTGTGGCAAAGCACAGTGCCACCTAATGCTGCAGGTATTCCCATGATGCACGGAACAGCAATGAGTCAGAGACAGCCATACGATACGGCAGGAAATCTCTCTTCGGCTGTTTCTTTTGGATACCATACACTGATTGCTTTCATGTCATGCACACAAATATGATCACGCTGTGCTGACAGACACTCTGCAATTACAGGGACAAAGATGGACGCTGCGCAGAGGTTTTCTGCTGGAAATGATACCCTGCAATGGGGAGGAGGTCACCGGGAGCGAGCTCCTCCAAGCCCCATTCCTGCTGCACCACTCCACCTCCCTGAGCACTGCACGGCAACGTCGCCCATCCGAGCCCTGCTCTCCTCTCCTCACAGGCCCAAAGAACCCTGAAGTGTCACCGCAGAGCCCACACGTGGGGCGAGGACCACACTGTCACGCACATCCCATGCAAGGATCCCCAGCACCAGAAGTCACGTACTCGTCCTGCAGCAGCGCCAGCACGTCCGGTGGGGAGCAACGTGCAGAAGCAAGCTGCGATCCCCTTAATTCTGTCTTTAAAGGGTCCAGCCTGGGCGTGCTCCATTTTTCACAACGCTACAGCAGGATGCTCCTTTTCCAGCATTCCCTGCTAAAACTGACAAAAGAAAAACACTGTTTCCAAAGCTCGAGCACTGAATCTCCAGCGCAGTGTGAGGAAGCCTTCTTACATTTGCAGGCATTTAAATTCGGGGCCACTTTAAGAGAAACACGCAACGTGTATGCTCTGTCAGCTCAGAAATGAGAGGCATTTACCCTCGAGACAATAAAAAGGATCTGTTAAACCTTGCCGAGGCCAGAGAGGAGCGCGGAGTTCCCAGTGCCAAGCTCCAGTCCCGCAGCCGCTGCCGGGACACTCCCTGCACAGCTCTGCAGCACAGTACTCACAGGGCGCAGTTATTTCCACACCTGAATCTTATATTAAAACTGAAGTAGCATGAAGAAAAAAAATTCTTCATAATGAATTCAAAAGTTTGTGCAGTTAAAAATTATGTATGGGTTGCATTTGTGCCAATATTCTTATTAAATGATGTAACTTACGCATGCATTTAAGAAAAGACCCCGGGCTGGGCCACAGCCGTGCTCCAAAGCAGTGCTGAGCTCACCTCTGCGTATGGCACTGCAAGGGGTGAGGAGGCAACAGGGCCTGTAGGGAAAGGGCACGCAGGGCACAGCACAGGGGGGGCTCGGGAGGGACAGGGTCACCTCCCCTCCTGCCTGCACAAAGCAAATCCCAGCTGATAACCACGCAGAGTGAGAGCTGTGTGCTGAGATCCGGGGATGTTTAAAAATATATCCTCAAACATCTTGCTGAGCAAAGACATGGCAAAGCAGAGTCCACCTCATACAACAACCTTCAAGGTAAAATTAATTATTAAATGGTAAAGCCAGGACGCGGAATGATTGCTATCAATATTTTAATACTTCTACTGCTAATTTCATTCTCCCTTCATAATCTGCTTTCTGAAAAGGCAACAGAGCAACGGGAGCATTGGCAATGAGCTCCCCGCCTCGGCGGGGTCAGTGTCTGTGGCAGAGCACAGAAGTTTTGTTACATACATTAACTACATTATATATTTTACATGCAGCACGACACGGATGCCCCCTCCCTGCAGACACCCAGGGTCCAGCCAGAGGGGTTCTGAGCACCTGGTGGAGCTGTGAGTGTCTCTGTTCATTGCAGAGAGTGGGGTCAGGTGGCCTTTAGAGGTCCCTTCCAACACAAACCAATCTGTGATTCTGTGACTCTCTTCAATCAGTGCAGCCTGGGCTAGCCAAAAGGTTGGACACCCATAAACTCTGAGGCTGAAAAGCGCCCGCATTTGGGGTTTTGCTTCCAGGAACACGGCAGGCAACACGTCACCCCCCGAGGCAGCACGAAGCACAGCAGGGGCTCTGCTTTGTACCAGTGCCAAAACGTGGACACACACCTCCCTGAGCATCCATGCACACAAGTACAGATGCACACCTGGGAGCAGGTGAGTGCTGCGGGGCCGAACACACACGGAGCGGGCACCGGGCATCCCCACTGCCAGGCAAGGAACACGTGCTGCCACTGTATTTACTCATTATTAGTCTAATGAGGCTGTTTCCCGGGAGTTTAATTACCATAATAGAGACAATTCCTTTCTTAACCCTCTTTACAGCTTGGAACAGAAAGAGCCCACGAAAGGGCAGCGCAGAACACAGGCGCCGGCCAGGAGATGTCATGTTGGAAGCTGCTGGAGCAGAAAGGGAGCGGGCCATGCCACGGGCTGACAGCCCCGCGCCCACCGCCCAGGGCAGCGCGGGACAAGCGCTGCAAGGAGCACGCGGGATCGCGGCCCTTTGAAACCCAGCTCCTCATCATTTTCCATTTACTGTTTACTAATGAAATTAGATACGGCAAAGGATTTCTTTCTTTCTTACTTCCCCCCCCACTAAATTGATTGCGCATTTTTTTAGTGTTAAATCAAAATATTTTCCATTCCATATTCAGCAAGAAATCAGAAAATTAAATGCTTTTCTTTTTTTCCTGGTGCTGCTAAGAAATGTTTCCACGGTGTTGCCATAACACATGCAGAGATTCACTGTGCAGCTTTATGTGTCTGCAGCACCATGAAGACAAACCAGATGGCATTAAAGCAGCTCTGGTTGGCAGGGTCAGCTCTCCCTTACAGGCAGGGATCCCCGCGCTACAGGGCAGGTGGCATCAGCAGCCTTCTCCCTGGCACATGGATAAAAACATAAACAAAAGTCACTCCTCAAAACAGCATTCTGGGATAGTGGCAGATTTCTGAAGGCAGTGCTGGGTCGGCCGTGTGATCCCAGCAGGGCTGTGGGACCAGACCCAGAGATCCGCTGTGTGGCCCCACAGAAATGAGAATTATGCAGGCAAAGGGACAGTGAGGATGAAAAGAAGCAGACCTAAAAGGAGAAAAGAGGCAGCCAACGGAGAAAACAGCACAGAGCTGGACTGAGCAAACCAGAAGTCTCTCTTTGCCTGTTTCATTCATTCTTAGGTTCCATGAACATACTACGCAACCAATTTCTACAGGAAAGTGCAAAATGATCTTGAGCCAGGGCCCAGGTTCCAAAACAACACAAATCCATGCCACCTGGATGTTCTCTAATCCACCACCTCAGTGTGCAGGGCTGCGTTCCCCTTGGCTCGCGCATGAGCAACCCTCATCCCATCGCCAATACCTGCGCGTTGCCTGGCCCCGAGCCGGGGTCATCTCAGTGCCACAGGTGTCACTTGGGCACGCAGCGGCGTGCCAAGGGAAGCGCGGGGCTCTGCGGGTGCCCCATGGTGTGGGGTGAACGTGACACCTCCCCTGCAGGGCTCAGCACTACGCGTGGGCTTGCAGCTGGCAGCCCGAGGAGCCCCGTACGAGCAGGTCTGCGCCGGCTGAGCACGTGCCGATAGAACTCCTGCAATCCCCAGCAAACCCAGCCATAAAACAAACGCGCCGGAAAAACCCAGCACGCCTGGCTCCACGTGCGCTCTACTCCCTCGGTAACGGCTCCCGAGCACCTCCCGAGCGGACGGACCGCTCTGCCCCGACAAGGGCGCTCGCCGGCCCCGCACCGCGCAGCGCCAGGGGGCAGCCGCGTCCCGCAGCGAGGGGCGGAGCGGGGCGACACGGAGCCGCAGCGCCGGGCTGCCCGCATCTCTGCTCCGGCCCTGCCTGCAGGCGCTTGGAGCCCAAATAACTGCAGAGCTGGGGCTCGCAGGTGTTTATCGATCGCCGTTGGGGGGGGGTTGGGAGAGGGCTTGTTTGGTTTGGGGTTTGGTTGGGGTTTTTTTCGCTTTTTTATTCAGCCGCAGAGCCGCAGCAGAAAGACACATGCAATCCATATGTAACGCTTGAGAAAATGAAAGGCAACACAAACACGGGGCAGGTGGGTGGCAGGGGGAAGGTCTGACACTCTCCCCAGTAAATTTTACCTACTTCTCTTGTATCACCAATATTAGGAAGAAAGCAAAATAACTTTTTAAAGCCCAACCTCCCCCAACGCACACGTGGCATCCAGCAGTGATGCCACATCCCTGCAGAGCAGCCGGCCCTCGGGGGACGCTCCTTTGCCACCAAGTGGACGCAGCAGTGGCTCACATGGATAAAGCAACATCCAGAAAATTGCAGCCCAACTGCGGCGTCAAGTTAAACAGCACACCGCATGCCAAGCTTTCCAAAATTATCTCTGAGGTAAGCTACCTAAAACTGGCCTCCAAGCTGACGTATGCCTGCTTGGCTCCGCGGACACTCTGTCTTCGTCCCAGTTCCTCATCCCTGGACCTCTCCCCAGGCACGGCCCTGGTGTGCCCCGCACACCCTCTGCCCTTCTCCTGCCCTCTGCAGTGCCACCAACTCCATCCCCACTGCCTCAGGGCAGCGCTACTGCATGACACAGGGAGGGGGGGAGGGGAAGGGGCATCGATCATTTTGTCCAATTTTAAAAAGGAGGAAAAATACAAAAACAAGAAGTGGGAAACAAAGAAAGGGACTCAATCAAACCACAGAGCGGCGATGGAGGGGAAACAGGCGGAAGATGGCATCTGTTTCCCAAACCCTGGCTAAGTGGGGGGATCGAAACAGGGGAGGCACCAAGAGAGGATCAGGGATGAAAGGGAGCGGTGGTGAGAAACAGAAGGGTACCTAAGTCTGAAAACGGCAAAAGAAAAGAACAAGGAGAGGAGACGAGAATGGAAACCTCTGATGTCAGCAGGAAATGTTGTGATTCTGAAGATGAAACAAGTCACAGGGAAAGAAACTGGGAAAAAATACCCCTGTGTATTGCACACAGTGAACCCGAGCAGCCAGCCAAGTGCAGAGGAGCAGCGGCCGGACAGCACCGGGGGAACGGATCACACAGTGCCCTCTGAAGGAGGATTCACTGTGGAAAATGACATCCCTCCATCGCAACGGCACTGTTCAAAGACTGCTCCAGCTGCAGCTGCAGATGTGGTTTAAAAACCTGAGGAGGAGCCCCGCTCCCCCACGGCCAGACTATATATTCTATGGCCGTAATATTATTGCCATAAAGGGAATAGGACAGATGGGGCACGAGGGATACTTAAAACTTCCAAACTCATTTGAGACAAATAACAGGGGACAAGCAATGAGTTTAAGAAAAGCAACATGACGGCCTTCCTACTTATCTCTGAAATTATTACAGAAATGTTGATCGTGTGCATTTCCACCGTCCCCCGGCAGGCTGTGGGTTGCATTCCTTTGGCCCGCCGCCAGCGCATTAGGAAAAAACGCCGGGGAGAGGGAAGGAATACATTTACCAGAAAAAAGCTGCATTCCTTCCAACCTTTCTGCAGCTTCTTAAAAAAATACAAAAAGCCTCCTTCAAACTGCTCAGTGCCATACCAATTTCCTGTGTAGACCTGAATATTAGTGTATGTTTTTCTGTGTCTCCTAAGTTTCCCAAGTTACCTAATGCACGCTCAGCATGGAGCATTTTTAAATGAGTTAGTCTTTATTGAATTATGATTTCCAGCAGTCACTAATAACAAAATTCAAATTGCTCCAGCAGACGAGGATTTTGAGAATGCTGAGAAGAAACTGAGTTTTTAAGAGAATCTCGAAGAGCCACCCACTGCTTGTGTATAGTAACCGTGAGCCTCTTGATGGAATACTTCAAATAGTTAATTAGATTTACTCAAAAAAAGAGAAAAGAAAAAGAAAAAAAAACCTCAGTCATTAAGAGTTACCACTCTGGGAGACACTTGATAAAGGATTGTTACTGCTGTACCTACGGCTTAGTCAAAAGTGAAGCTAAAAAAAAACTTTTTTTTTTTAAATAGTTTCAGATTTTCCTCACACTGTCCCTGCAGTCGGTGTGATGCAATTAGCAACACATCCAAAGGGGAAAAGGAACTTTTATTCCACGAGGACTTTTTTTTTTTAACCTCAGGAATTCCTTCAGGCTGCTAAAAAGGTGTTTTTTCAAGCAAGGAATAATAGGGACACTTCGAGGCCGTGTGCAGTCACCATCCGCGAGGCTGAGAACCACAGATCACCTGCAAACTGAATTTGTTCTATTTTGTTAACCATTTATTTTGTCTTTACTGGCTGTTCAAAGGGAAGTGCGATAATCCCACTGTTCCTCACTCGCTCAGCAGGGAGTTTAATCTAATAAAGCTATTACAGCAGAATGGATTAAAGCAACGTGAAGCATTAGTAATTTGAGGAGCAGTTAAAGAATGTTAACGCTGAGACACTGCGCGTATTCTCCTAAAAACATTATCGCAGAGATGAAAGTAGAGCTTCTACTCAATGTGTCATTTTCCAGGCTCAGAATTTAATTCTTTCAGTCTCCTCAACCAGATGTTTATAGTGCAGAGCAAGACACTGCCCATTATTTTAGAGCTGCTGAAACCAGAGGCCTACCGGAGCGGGCGTGCTTCGCCTTAGCCCAACTTTTGATTAATCCCTCTCTTATAACAATATCTTTTTTGGAAGGAGAGGTGTGTGACCAGACCACCTGACAGGGCAGGGCAGGCAGAGCCCCGTGCTGGGCTGAGGGCCGGGCACCGCGTGCTGCCAGCCACCACGCAGCTGGGGCAGGGGGCAGCTGTGGCATGCGTCTGGTAATTGGCAGCCAGCCCACAGCAGGGGTTGAGGCCGGGTGATCTTTAAGGACCCTTCCAGCCAAAGCCATTCTATGATTCTGCGACCTGCCCTCTATTGCAGCAGATCTATATTCCTGATCTATATCTATTCCAGATCTATATCTATATTCCTGACCACCATGACCGGAGGATGTCGGTCTCAAGGGTGCTCCATGGGGCTGCCCCCAAAGACCCGCAGTGGGACCCGGCCGTGGCTTCATGGGAAGGATCAGGACCACGTGCCTAATCTCAAACTGGAAACTGCTATCCAGAGGGCACAGGGCACATTTAGGGAGGAGACCTCACCACGCGGCCACCCCAGGACATGCAGGGCAGCCTGCAGCAACGAAATCCCCAGCCAAGTCACCGGCACTGCTGGGTGAGTGCTGGTTAATGCACTCAAAATTCCCCTTCTGATTTTCTTCACTAGACTTCCTATGAAGAAAATATTTAACCTAGCTACATGGCAGTGCAAGCAATGCCATTGGCAGCAGGATTTTTTTTGTTAGGAACTTTGTGGGGAAACGCAAGAACTGGACCTGAAGCAAGAAAGTAGCTGGCAGCTTAACTATAGAAGAAAGAAAAAAAAAAAAATCTATTGCCCGTCCATAATGCAAGTTCCTCCACTTAATTCGGTCACTGGTTAATTTGTTTCTTTGTTTAATATGATAGAAACCCCAGGGATCAAATCATTCATATTGAAATTATATTAGTACTTTATTTTTGTCATTTCTGATTGCTCTGAGCAAGCATTATTGGATAGTTTGATCACTGGATACAGAAAGTTACCATTTAATTAATATGAAAGGTGCCTAAATTTTGAATAATACTGAAGAAAAAAGCCTTAGGACGTGGCAGGAGACTCACATGTATTATTAACTCCTATTGCTTTCAAAGCTGCATTGACTGTCAGCTTTTGGGTGCACTTTGAGACGTCAGATTTAATCTGCAGAGCCTTCCATTGTTCAGAACACTGTGGTCAGAAATGCCCATTTCTCACCAGGCACAGCGACACGATGGAGACACTCTGTGCACTGCTGGAGATGCTGAGTGACGGGTGCCAGAGGCTTTGCGCCCAATGGGGCAGCACCATTACCTCTTCACAGGCATGGTCTTGACTAAGGGTTCAATCATCAATGCCAATTAAACAGAAAGTTTAAATCAGACCATTCCATGAAGGTATATTGATAGTTTGAGAATCACAGACTCATTCAGGTTGGAAGAAACCTTTACAGTCCCCAAGTGCCACCCCAGCCCACCCCACCATGCCCACAGCCACATCCCCCAGTGCCACATCTCTGCAGTTCTGGGACACTCCTGGGGACAGTGACCCCACCAGCCCCTGTGCAGCCTGCGCCACTGTCCGACCACTCTTCGGGAGAAGAAATTGTTCCTAATATGCAACCTGAGCCTCTCCCGGTACAACTTGAGGCCATCACCTCTCGTCCTATCACTGCTGCCTGGGAGAAGAGACCAACCCACCTCACCACAACTTCCCTCAGCACTGTAGCAGCAGGAGAGGATAGCATGGAAAGCATGCAAAGCAGGGGAACTGGCAACATGATGGAAATGAAAAAAATCGATGTTAATAAGTAAAAAGAAATTCATTTTATAAGCAAAAAGTTAAAGCACTTGTGGATTGACAGTATTCTAAATGAACAAAACTGTTTTCTTGAAGCTTACTGTTGGACCGCCCCGTGGTGCGCACAAATGCAAAGAGGTTAAAATAATGCGTTTTACTAATTAATACGTTTAGAAAAGATATTAATCTTTGCACCCTAGGGTTTGTGCCAACCTCTAACTATCATGAGCAAAAGATGCACTTCTGAGGAAGAGACTGTACAGGACCAGTGCTCCCCTAGGACCAAGAGCAGCTGGGTCGGGACCAAGCGCACGCCCTGCCCCGAGCAGTCCTGGGGACAAGGCCACCAGGCACCGCCCTCTCTCGTGGCACAGGCAGGTGCTGCCGGTGACTTGGGGCATTTGTTGCAAGCAGGAGCAGCCCTGGCACCACAAGGCAGCCTGCTCTGCCTCAGCAGGAAGGCAAATTATTTGCAATCCCAGGGCTCTGGCTGAGTTGGGTTGCTGGAGCAGCGTCCCTAGCCCATGGCTATTTCCACTCCACTGCTTGTGCTGCTGGATCTTCATGACACCCCACAGAGGAGTGGGACTTGTGATGGCACCATCCCTGCAGCGCCATAAGGGCAGCTCCCGGCGCGGATGCTTAACCCTCAGTGCAGCGCCACGGGGAAAGTACCCAGGTATTTAGAACAGAACTGCAAAGTATTTCACCTAACCCAGATGCCTTTCATTTTTTCATCCGCTGTTTGTGAATGCCTTGTGTCATCTAAGCAGTTCTACCTGCTTCCATCACCCTTTCTGGCTTACAGGCATCGATTACTTGGCACGTCCCCTCTGCAGCTTGCACAAGCGCAAAACAAAAAGCAACCTGAACAACCTGCTCTGAGAGCAAACAGAATTTGATTCTATCTGTCAATTTTATTTTTCTCTTTTGTTTTGTGATATATTCACAACGGCTATATGTTTAGCTTCCTTGTAGGCCTGGTACGAATGGTTCCTTTCATTAAAAACATTAATTATTTCAACTTTAATGCCTACCAAGGCTTTGAAAGTACAAAATGCCGCAGGCTATGAGGGACAAAAAAATAAGGATACTGTTAAAAACATGTATTATAAACGGTTCCTTAAACCCTGGTGTGGTATCCTTTTATCATCCCCTGTGCCGAGGTTAGTAGGTTATTAACCTGCACCCCGGGGGAGATGGGATGCACATCAATTATATCAATTGAATAGACAAATGAAAATCAAATTAAAAATTTAACACGCGCAACCATAATTACAGCACAGTACTTCCAACAGGAATTTCATCCACGGAATGAAACGTAGAAGTGCTTTCTCAATTTTAACTGAAACGCACAGCAGCAGGAAGAAGTACCCAAAGGCTGGTGACCCAACGGAGCCAAGTGGCGCGGGCGGTTTCAGGGCAGCCCGTTCCCGTTCCCAGCGCTGTAAGCAGCGCGCTGCCTGGCTCTGTACCTCCAGCCATTCCTCCAAGTGAGAGCGCCGCTCACTGGGAGCGTTCCCAGTGCAGAAGCAAGGAACGCTCCCCCCTCCCCTCGCCGTGCAGTGCTCACAGTGAGAACAGCAACTGGGTTTGCACTGACTTGCAGAACACAACGTGTTACAAAGCCCTAAGCACCTGTCCTATTGCTGTTTGCAACATCCGTGAGGGAGAGCACTGAATTTCATCTGCTACACACCGAGTCTCAAGATCACCATTAAAACCTGAGACAGGGAAACCTATGCTTAGATTTTAAATTGCACAGTTCTGCTCCTCTGGGTGTTGTGCCCTACATCACCTCTGTGCCTAAGAGAAAAGAGCATTTAGAGGCATCCATCGGAAGAAGTCTTTTCTAAGTCTGCCTCCCACTGAGAATTTTTGATTGCAATTTTAGACCGAGACACACAAATATTTAGCTCATTTAAGTAATTAAGCGTGCTTATATTCTATAATTACATGTACTAACATTGGCATATTTAAACAATTAAATAAACAATCGCAACCCATCTGCCTTCCATGCTATTTGCACACCACAGCAGTGTTCCCAGAGTGTGAGGGTCCCCAGTGACCGCTGGGCTGGGTCCTCCCCTGCCACCGCAATGGGCATTGGGCATGAGAAGCGTGACAGGCACAGATGGGAGACTTCAGCGCCTGTAGGAGAGGGCAGGGAGCAGAGCGGGCTGCAAAGAGCAAGGAGAGGACAGCCAGGATCTTAAGGGAGCGGCAGTGATGCAAACAGGTTTGTTCTCTGTTTGTCCATCTAAAAGAATGCAAGAACAGCCCTTACACAAAACAACTGTGTCCTGAGACTAACAGCTGGCAGCTACAGACAGTTTCAACATCCGTCTTCAAGCAAGTGATCCATTTTGAGGTTGCAGAAACCAAAACCTCTCTAGGAGCTGCACCAACGGACAACTCTAGGACTCCCACAGAGGCTCAGGAGTACAACAGAAGATGCGTGGCTCCCGCAGACACCAATCAGGGCTCTGCCTGACAGGGCAGAACCCCAGCTACGCCTGAGCACCTCACTGCTCAGCAAACTGCCAAGCAAGGCCAACCACGAGACAGCAAGAGTCAGTAAGTAACCACGGCACAGGAACAGAAAGGGATTTGGATGGATCTTCCCATTGCCAACCAAGAGTCTATGTATGTTGTTCTTTTCTTACATTTGATTTCAACACTTGTGAGACCAAACGCTTGGTCCCTTTGACATTTCCACGTCATCATCCACCTGAGCAGCACGCAGTTGCTGTCAGTGATGATAGAAAGTATCAGTGCAGCCTAAGGGAAAATGGGTATTTCTGGCACGAAAAAATAGAGCAAGAGAAAACCGTGACGGAACCAAACCCTCCCCTTCCCTGCACAGACATAGCCAAGCCTCTGCCAGCAATGTTCTGTGGTCTGGCAGCAGCAGGACCCACAGCAGTGCCAGCCCACAGGCACGGTGCTGCCTGTGCGGCTCAGCACGGAGCCAGCTGCATGGCAATGGCTCCAATTATCTTAACACCAAAGTTAGGGCAGAAGCAGAAGGCTCCGCTGCTCTCTGCGGGCTTGCCTGTACCTTCAGCACTTCATCACTTGGAAGCAGAGGACAATTACTCAGAAACAAACACAGAAGGAAGGCAGCATAGCGATGGAGCTGTGCCATTTTAATGCTATTTCTGTCTATATAAAATCTTCTGTAATTTGTTTACGACTCCCAGATTCAACAATAGTGTGCAAATGCAAACCCATTTATGTTAATGTCCCCTCTCTCTCAGATCAGATTCTGAATAAAAATTAGGTAAATACTCTGTTTGAAAATATATAAGATGAGAACTAGTTGGGGAGGGAGCAAGAGAACCTCCACATGCACTATCCTATCAACCACATTTTTTTTTTTACTTAATAACTTAAGTGTACTGTTAGTGAAATTACAACCTGCTTGTGACACAATAAATTTACAACAAAATTCATTCCATAAATTATTCAATTTGCTGACTGCAACTACACTGAGAAATATCACCACGAGCAGATGATTAGCATGTGAAAGGAAAGCCATCTCTAGACTGAAACAATCACTGTCACACCTCCATTTGAAGATGCCTGGTGGAGTTTTGTAAAATTACCATTAAGAATACACATTTAAGGCTTTGTAGTTTCTATAAAAGCGTTAAGTATTTGATTTACATTAGATTCATTTGTTCTTTCTTCAACTGTCTCTTTTTCCTACAAACCATAAACGTTTCAATAAATGCTGGCTCAATCAAGTGTGCATTAAAACAAAAGAATTTAAGCTCAATAAAAGTGATGAATCAGAACTAGAAGTGAACCTTCTCCTCCCTGCCCTCCCCTTGCCACACAATTGCTGCAGCAGGAGGAACAGGCGGATTCCATAGCCGAGACCTGCAAAACTGGCATGTCCCACATGGCCACACACCCATCAAGAGAGAGACCAGGGCCTGAACCACCAGCATGGAGGCTTTAAGCCTACAGGAAAGAGGAAGACTTTCTCACCTTGATAAAGAGAGAGCTGGTGAGGAGCATTCCCACACAATACCTTCCCTTCAGCCAGATAAACAGCAGAGCTCTCAACAGGCGGAACTTGGCATCTCACAAGTTAACCTGAGCCCATTTCTTCTGACTATCCACAGAATCAAAGTTTCAGCAACATTTCAGCAATTAGATCAGCAGTCTTCCCAACAACTAACAGAAGGATAACACCGCTAAATGTAAAGATGCTGAAGCTCCACCAGCATGCACTGCAAGCATGTGCAAAATCAATGGGAACGTTTTACCAGGCTGGTTTTCCCAGCATCTGTAGTTCCTTCTGAGCCAAACAGCCACTAGCAAGTAACCAGGTTTTAAATAGCAGTAGGTGAACTGACCACAGCTGTATATCCCATACACCATTACAGCATAACACTAACATCAATTCTTCATAGCAGCCCCTTAAAAACATTCCATTATGACAAGGAAAAGAGTCAAAACTTCCCCTAGTACTCTCCTTATATACTAATTGTCTTTCATCCCCAGACGGGAGAGTAACTGCTCTGAAGGCATGCCTTACCTCTCTGCTGAGCAGCCTGCATCCCACCCAGCTGGGAGAGCTGATGGACGAGTTGTGAGCAGTGTGCTCAGGTGACCTGGATGAGTTTATCAAAATGCCTCCATATGCAATGCCTCCACCCAGGTCCATGAAACATAGGCATCTTGCCATTAGAAGCATTTAAATGGCTCCCAGCATCTTCACCTCCTGCTGGGTTTCCCAGCTAGAGAAATTCAAGTTTATGTAAAGAATTTGTTTTCCTGGAAGGGAGGAGGAAGGATTCTTCCTGTGCTAGGCATCAATACATTACATTTTTAGACAGTAATTTTAAAAATAAGTCCAACAGCAGTTTCCAGGTGAATCAAAACTCACTGCCATGAACAAAATTCCACCTCCACAGATATGAGTGTTTAAAAATAAGAGCTACTATTTTAAAGCCAAATAGTGACGTTAATCTGACTTACTCCTCATCAACTGTTCAATCTGAACTAATTAAAAAAAAATAAAAAAGGTGTTCTAGAAGCAGTGACCACAAGGGTAAAAAAAGCTTTTTGTTCCTTTACCCAGAAACTTTATTGGCTCTATGTAAGGCTGCACTTCTCCATCTACTGACAAATGGCTTTATCTTCCCTTACGCTGAGTTCATTATCAGCACTCAGACATGTTCCCTTACTCCTTCTCAAAGTCTCTCCCATCTGAAAGCAGTAACTTACATTATTCATAAGGATAATCGCAAATATGCAGAGAGCTGTAGACATGTAATGGAGAGGCTGACCTGTATCCGATCCAAATTCCATGTGCTTCATGGAGCTTATGACTCTCCCATAAATTTTGCTGCATGGGCATGCCTCCATCCCCAGCCACTCCAACGGTCCCACAGCAATGGCAACTTGGGAAAAAGTTTTTTTGAAGGGTAGAAACCCAATAGATCTCTTCTGCCATCTTCTCAAGGGTTCTCCAGTTGGATCTATCTGTCCTTGCACGCTGCCTCCTTCATGTACACAAGGCACAAGTGGCGTCTGTACCCCTAAAAGGGATTCTGGAAGTTACGTGAAATACAACACATTCAAGAGTGCAAGGAAAGCAAAACCAAGTGACTGTCACTGGCAACGGCTCCGTGAAAAAGCCAAGGAAAGTCAGCACACTGCTTAGCACTGACTGCTGGGCTGCTTCTCTGCAGCTTCTTCACCTCCAGTGATGAAAAGAAACCTCTTCCTCATTTGCGCTGTACAGAGCACCTGGGCCAGCGGAGCCCCGTGCCCATTGCTGCATGCTCTGAGAGCAGGGCAGACACCTGGGGGTGAAACCGGCTGAATGCACCTGGAATGGCCAGGGCTCGACAGGGCACCAGCAGGGGGGTGTTGAAGGGCAACAGGCAGGAGAGCAGGGACCAAAGGGGCCATGCTGAAGGTCACGAGCTCTCCCATGGCAGGGGCCGTGCACTCCTGCATGACTCGAAACATCCCAATCCTTGCAGATATCATTATTAAATACAAGTAATAGAGCAACAGATTAAGAGAATAGAGGTATTTCTAAATCCCTCAAATTCGAGACCAAAAAACATTCCTTATATTAAACTTCAAACCCATCCTGAGCAGATTCTTGTCATCAGATGCATTCTAGTGAGGAAGAAAGAGATGACACATCCATAGCCACAGTAACCAGTAATAACTGTGTAACTTCAGCAGAAGACAGAACCATGGAGACATTAATAAGTGATGAGATCACAAAACATCTGGAGAAATGCGAGCTGATATAAAAGTAGCCAGCAGAGTCTTACAAACGGGTAAATCTTGTTTGACAAATCTGCTGGAATTTTTTAAAGAGGTAACACAGACTCCAGACAGGAAGAAAACACTGGACATAATCTATTTGGGTTTTAAAAGGTTATTTGACACATCACAGCCCACAGGCTGGTGGATTAAAGCACCGCCAGTCAAAAAATGCACCAACTCAAAGCACACAAATAAAATTAAGGCAGTTAACAGCTTGGTAGCGTTACCAGTGAAAAACGGGGTAGGGGGCAAATTGGTGCATGTTTTGTTCTGTGTGTGAGAGGGAGAGGAAGACATCACAGCACAAACATCCAACCAGACAGATCACATTGAACCATTGTGTGGAGAACACAGAGCAACGTACTGCATATACTGGCCACGATGCTCATTCTGACTATGCAATGAGGAGTTTTAATATCAGAAGCTTTATGAACAATGATGCCTTTGGAAGACACAGCAGTAGCAACGGGGGTGGGCTCTAAGAATGGCAACGATGCATTCCATAGCGTGCAGAAGGCAAACAAGGCGGATGGGACAGAGGAACAGGCTGCAAGAGTGGCAGGGAGCAAGAGCACACGGCCAGCATGTTAGCAGCTGCCTCCCGCAGAAAGGAAACACACGGAGCTCTTTAGATTTTAGATCCTCAGCCCAGATGCTCTGGTCCCTGCTCCAGGTAACAGCCACCGCCGTGCAGCATTAGCAGGCGGGCAGCCTATCATCATGGGCCAACCCGAGACCGGCTGCTCCACCGCAGGCGCACATCTCGCCCGGCTGGGTGTGTGCGGCATGGCCCAGGGCCGGGGGAGCTGCGCTTCTGGCAGGCAGCTGCAGGGGAAAGCTAATGCAGAATTCATCCTCAGACGTAACGCATAAATCTTGATCTCATTTTCTGCTTCTCGGCCACAACATATTGATCTGATTACTCTTTGGGACAAAACATGGAAAAAAGACAAGATCCTCATATATAAAAATAAATTATTCGATGTAGATGTCCAAACAAATATACACGTATAGAGCAATACTTTCATTTTGCAAAGCATTTGGCCATAAGGAACATACATGAAATCAAGCCTCAATCTCCCACGCTATTCCATTTTGATATTGCCATTAATAGCATTGATCTCTCTCTGCTCAGGTGTCTGCATGGGCTGGGTTCTGGTGGCCAGCCCTGCCAGGTGGATGCTGTTGGGGCATCCCGTGAGGATGCTGTCAGAGCATTCTGGGACAAGTTTCTCCTGAGACAAGACTTTAGGTGCAGCCACAGTGCAGGGGAGCAGTGGAGCTGCATAAATATATATATTCTTATATATATTTTTATATATGTACATACACATATATGCACCGAGGCTTGTTTTCAAACACAGCCCCGCAGTGCAGCAGGCTGCTGAGGCAGCAGCACAGGCTTGAATTTCAATTTTTATTTATTATTTTGTTGTGCTCCCTGTATTTTTCTTACAGCAAAGAGACGGAAAAAGGCAATTTTCAAAAGTTTATAACTCAGCTCCACTGCAATGAAATGTCATTTGGGAGACAGAAAACTGGGGAAAGAAGGACATTTATGGCAAACCTCCACTGCCAGTGCTTTTTCTTGTCTCTTTACAAATGTCTGCAGAAAACACCAAGAGAATTAAAGCTTACAGAAAAAAAGTCACCAAAATGCCACAGTGGAATATGTTAAGAAATCTCAGCGCTATATATCTCTCTTTTTAAGTGCAGAAACACGGGGGTTAACATGCAGATGCGTGTTCCTGGGATGGGAGGAGGTGCAGGGTTTGGGGCCACAGGACGAGGCAGTCCCAGCCACACATATTGGTGGCAGTGGGAAAGAGAGGAACCACTGGGGTGAGCAGGAATTGTAATCTAACAGCCGCGAGCAAAGCAATCCCAACTCTGTGCTGTTGAAATAAATGCTGAGCCGCCAGCAAAGCGCAGGGTAGGACACAGGAGTCACCACCATAACCATGACACTGAGTTTGCACAGATAGAAGAGCCGAGAAGCAGCACCTGCAGCCCGGCTCAGCACACTTGGGCCACCACCTGGATCTCAAACATTGCTCAGAAGCACAGAGCTCCAGGGCACTCAGAGCAAGGCAGAGTTGTACCCACACGCATTTGAACATCATGTTGTTGTTTCTAGCAGTGAGCCCAGGAGCCTCTGTCCTGTCACTGAGCAGCAATCCCCCAAAAGCTGGAAGTCTGCAGCAGCTGGACCCATGAATGGCCACACTGACTCCAGCCCTGTGCCCCCACTTTACCCCATCCCATCCCCATCTCACCCTCGTTCCCATCCTCACACCCATCCCAATCCCCATCTGCATCTCCATCTGCATATAAAACTATCCAGCACCGTCCCTGTACCACAGATGCTGCACAGAAGTCACCCGTGCTGTCACAAGAATGGCCCGGAGGCACCATCAGTGTGAAGCAGGAAGCAAACACATGAAAACAAGAATGTGCACAGTGACACGTGAAGCAGGAGGTGCATGTGGAGTGTAGCATCTTTCCTAGCCACAATAGGGTCTTAAAATAATCCCTACAGAGGCTTTCTCTGTAAAAAGCACAGTCAGTGAAAAGTTACACTAATTTAAACAAAATTAATAAAGAAATGTTCCGCTTCTTTTTATCATCTTTCTACCTCTCATCATTTATCATGCAAATTAAATTGCAGTAATAGGAAATGTAAAGAAAACAAACTCCACAGTATATTGAAACCTCTATCCAGCAAGAGATAAGGGTGAATATTAGAAGGAAAGGTGCAGAAAATTAGCTGTCCATACAATAACTGGGAGGGAAACTGTTTTATTTAGCCTGGAGGGATTTTTGTTGCCAACTGACTAAATTAAAATCCAGTCTATTATACCCAGTATCAAACCAGAAAACGCCTTTTCCTTGCACTTTTAGATAAATTTTCATTGATCTCATTTTATGCATGATTACATTTTTAATGAGATGTACAATATTTCCAAGCTCATTCTCAATGCCTTCTCTCTCTGCTGCCTGCGTTCCCCGTGCCCCCTCCCACCACGCACGCTCCCTGCCTGTTGGATTAACACTTCTGATAAATTGCTAGACCAGAGAGGAGCATTACCGAGATGAAATAAATTACTTCCATCTTTTGCAGCTCCAAAGTCGTAAAGTAACCTTAAAAATGCCCGATGTCTAATTATGCCACCTTGCAATTCCTTCCCAAAGCAATCATTTTATCTCGTGTAATGATTTTATTTGTTATCGGTAACCCTGTGATGCACACAGCCTGCTGGAAGGAGTCACCTTCCTCGCAGCAGCACCGACCACAGCAACCAGCGCTCTCCTGGAACCTGGAGCTCGGCTGCAAATAAAGGAGTTTTTAAAGGCAAAGAACAAAGCAGGTGACCAGCCATGAGCTGGCCCGCCGCCAGAGCACGGAGATCTTGACTTCAAAATATTAGGCAATAATTGATTTTCAGCATTGAAAACTTGGCTCATTCCCAGAAGTCTTAAACTTTATTTTCTTCCTTTGACTATTTTTGGTAAAGTCGTTCCCTTTAAAACAAAGGGGGAAATTGCAGGGGCAAAACACATGAAAACACTCTGCTTCCAGCCCAGCATTTTATTTCCAATCTGGTTTGAGGGCAGATTTGCTGTGGATGGGATTATTTGTCCTGCGGCAGGCAGAGGTCAGAAGCCCTGCACTGCCACAGGCAACACCTGGGAATGCATCAGGAAGGGAAGGCTGGATATTAGGGACAACTTCTTCTCCGAAAGAACGGTCGGGCACCAGCACAGGCTGCCCAGGGAGAGGTGGGGTCACCATCCCGGGGGTGTCCCAGAACTGCGGAGATGTTCTCTAAGGGACGTGGTTATGGGCATGGTGTGGTGGGTTGGGGTTGGATCTGATAATCATAGAGGTCTTTTCCAACCTTTCTTTTCCAACCTCAACGTTTCTGGGATCCTGTGAGAGGAAGGCACAATAGAGCAGTCTCAGCTCAAACTGAAGCATCAAGAGGGCATTAGGGGCTCAGACTTGGGAAGACAGAAATGAGGATGAGTAAAACACCCTGCAAACAATTAGAGGAAAGAAACTTCAGTGTAAACCCACATTTCACGAAGAATTTATCATTATCCAGTGCTGCTTTGGGAATTATTTCCCTCAGAAGGCTCCCAGCACACTGACACAATGGGCAATGTGAACCTTGCCAGATGTGTAAGGCCATGAAGCAAAGTGCTTTCCTGCCCTCCCGAACAGATGAATGGGACCATTGCATTACCCATGAAAAATTATTGCTACCAAAACAGCATCACTATAGGATTCAGAAAATGGGAGCCTGAAATCAGAGCCAGAGTGCTGAGAATAAAAGGACATGTTCTAGAAAGGCTAAAGCTTGGAGGGGGAATAAACATCAGAGGGCAAAATCTGACTCTCCAGATGTACTCCAGTTTCTATTAAGCTGCAGTTGTGAAGGATGGGCAATCTTTTTCAGGCATAAGTGACAGGTCTTTGTGATGGGCTGAAATTTAAAAACTGTAGAACTTCCACAGCTGAACTCTACCAGGGAACCATTACATCAGGGCACTGCAACTCAGCTGCTACAACACACAAGCACACAGGGATACCCACAGCCACACACTGGGATGTTCTGCAAATGATGCAGATGGTGGACAGGGGTCAGACCGGCAAAGAACCATCCCACGCAGCCTAAACGGGCTGCACATCCATGGGTAACGCTCAGACAGAGCAGGCAGTAGGGCTGCAAACGTGCAGCCAGAATGTGCTTCTTACAGGCAAAGCAGCTCAAACCCATCACAAAGCAGTAAGAGCAGACCAACAGAGTTAACATTTTAAATACAAAAACCTGCACGTTCATGTGGCTTCCACATGTGCCCAATATGTCCATACACTATTTACACTCGTGCTGGCTGCCTGCATTTCATACATGGTTTTTAAGCAAAATATTGTAAAACCTAAGCACAATTTCTCTACATTAACTGCTGCACATGGTCCTATATGAAATTTAAATCACTGAACTACCACTGCTTCTTCAAAATATTGAAGTTTGTGATGAAGTTTTGTACAGGAGTAACGTGCCATTGGGTTAAACACCTGGCCCGTCTGCCCTAGGACCCCTTTGGTGGGCGCCAGCAGCGGGTGCCCGGGGATGCGAGCCCTGAGCCAGTGGCCGGGTGGGACCCTGCACAAGGAGCACTTCAAGGTGGGCTCTACCCAAAAATGCATCTCTGGGCACCACTGCTTGCAGCAAACATCCAGGTGCAACCCACACTGGAGCTTGCAGGGACCAGGGCTGTTTTTTAAATAATCCCAGACATTTGGCAGGAAAATTACCAGAGCTGCTGGTAGACTGCGTGTACCTTTTAACACACAAAAGCAATTACTGCCTTCATTTAAATGGTTCTCCAAGTGGACCCTGTTCATCGGCAGGGAAGTCAGAGGGCTTGAAGAAGTTTATGTGTGGGGATGCAAATGTCGGGGCAGGCTGGGGCGAGCCCAGTCCCGCACACCCATCCCAGCTTGTGTCTCCTTTGACACAGGCACAACCAACTCCCGCACCCTATTATTGCTGCTACTGCTTTATTAAAATGCATAGAGCAGCCAGAAGTAAAGACACCAATAAATTCTTCTGTAAAAGCAGAAATGTTTTTTTCAAATGGCTCCCTTAACACTAATAATCACAGCTCTCTTATGTGTACTTGACTCTGGTTAACCTTTTTCTGGCACTTTTTAACTTCTCCAAGTCAGGTACTAATATGGAACTAATGTGGGGTTTATTTTCCCTATAGGAATAGCAGAAAGAGCACTGCACATTATCGTAATCACGCGAGCTCCTTCCAGAAACTGCAGGACTTTAGATCAAAGCATCCGCATTATGGCACAGGAAAAGAATTTAATAACAATTGTGGGACTAAGCATTTTTTTAATGTTAAGGGGTTTTTATTGAATATTAATCCTATAAAATGCTCCTGAAAGTTGGCAGAAGGAAAACTGATGTCCCAAATAGTTCCCGTGGCTGTCCCCATTGTGGGGATGCAATTGCAATGTAATCAAAATTCATCACGCCATTAGCAGAAGGACAACAGGAAAGGAGACACTTTCTCCCATATCATGCTGCTAGAAACAATACGAACTGCAAAAACGAACTGGAGCACGTAATTGTCAGCCTTAGCTGAACACTTACCGTTTGCATGGCTTTTTAGTTCATAGCTTGCAATTTCTTTCAGTACAAGTCATACTCAATATCTACACTTTCAATTGTGCCTTCTATTGAAGATTTTCACAGTGAGGATATCAAAGGGTGAGGACATCTCAGCAAAATACAGCATGTTACTGGACCATATATTCTACTGTCACCTCATCTGGCTTTAAAACTCCCAAGAAATTGAGCCTTCTCCCATATCTCTGAGGGATACTTGCACAGTCACATGGAGTTCATGACTGGTTGCTTACTTCCCTATTATTACATAAAAATTTCTTTTGTTAAATTCAGCCCTTGCCTCTGGTTTGTAAGACGGGCATCCTGCGAGATAACATCATTCCACTGCCTTGCACAGCCTCTGGCACTCCTGGTGCTGATGTGCTCGCTGAGCCCCAGCGTGGCCAAGCTGCAAGAATTTAACTCTCATACCCTCTCCTCATAAGCCACTTCTCAGATCCCCGTTCCTTGCTGCTGCTCTCAGAAAAGCAGTGAGCTGGTGCTGGAGCACAGCACAACCTGAGCTGCAGCCCAGGGCAGGGGCACCATTGTTTCCCTGAGCCTTAGTGTGACTGTAGCTGCACTGCTCATTTTTCCTGTAGGACACTGTAAACTTGTACCTAACTTGCTGTCTGTCGTTACCCTGCAATGTCTGTTGGTACTGCTGCAGCTCAGGTTCCTTCCTATTGAATACACCCATGACAGATTATTACTTTCGTACACAGGCAGCTGTATCATCTGTATTTTTCAAGGCCGAATTTCATTTTTCTCCTTCCTCCTTCTATGAACAATTTGACATCATACCTGTATAAACCTCCTTGCTGCTCCTCATTCTGTGAAGTTAGTCCAACGATGTTTACTTCATCACTCGAGCTATTAAAATATATTACAGAAAATACATAGAATTAATTCAGGACCGGTCACGTGGCCTTACACCAAATCCCAACGCAAAATTAAACATTTTGCCTTTACTGTCCTCACTCTTCATCATTTATTGAGTCTTCCACACAGTGGACAGAACTTCCACCCACACCCCCAGAACTCATGTCCATTGGGAGCACACTGGGAGAGGAACCTTTCCTTCTAGGTTGGGTAACTGTGGAAGTGTCCAAAGACCGGGAAGGTTTGTGCAGGAAATATTACTTTTCCCTCTCTGCCAGACCTGTTGCAAGCATTTAACAATTTCTGATTCAGTACCATCACAAACACTGGGGTAGGACTTGGATTAGGTCAGATCTCCTTACCAAAAGAGTCACATCTACGGGGCAACTTTGAACTTCTGTACATCACTTTTGTAACACCAGCACCTTTTTCCCTACGAAAGAGCACTCAAGAAACTTCGAGAATGCTGGCGGGAAGCTGACTGCGTAACAGCCCTCTACTCACGGCCAAGGCAGCCAGTTTTCAGGAGATAAACACACGCCAGTCCAAGCCTTTCCTGCGGGTTTTGTGTGGCTCAGAAGGAAGTGAATGCATTTAACCCTCCAGTAGCAGGCTGCAATATTTCTTTATTATCTTATCCATAAATCTCCTGAGCATTTCTCTTTTAAACATTCAAAGAGAAAACTTCAGAGCAACCTAGAGGTAGGTATCTTATTGTAGTAAGAGAACAAATAAACCAAAAGGAGATTGCCATCTTGACAATCTGTTAAAAAAATCAAACCAAAAATGCAAGGAGAAATCTTGCCTGCATACCTATTTTAATGTAGCATGCAGACCATCTGAGTTATATAAACAACAAAACCTCAAACGTCATTGACATCTGAGTGTTTCAAAGTTGCTGCAGGGCGATTTTTTGGCAAGAAGTCATATAATTATTCATTCTTGAGACTCTGAATCAACTTGCAGAAGTCACAGACAATTCAATCTCTATTTCCAACAAAGCTCACATTCTTGGTTTTAATGAAAGTGCTGCTAATGAGATGTTGCCCAACCGGCCTGAGAGAGGCTGGAGTGGCATCCCCTACAGAAGCGGAGGAGGATGTGAAGTCCAGGTGGCCAAACATGGGACAGAGCGGAGAACAGTTGGGTGCATCAGCACCAAAAGGAATTCCAAGAACAGAACAGATTACTATTAGACAGAGATGGCTGCGTTACAAATAAGGGTACAGACAGAAGTGGCCCATAAACACCTTGTTAGGAAACACCCAGACAGCACACCCACACGGGATGAAGGCACCAAACCAGTCTGGTGTACCTGTAGCCAAGGGGAGCATCATGCTAAAACCTGACAGCCCCTGTACACCTCATGCTACCAAGTGATAAAAGTTGCCAGGAGAGATCTCTGATCTGTCAATATAAACTGAAAAAGTTAACATACAAGGGACATTGCAGAACAGTGGAAGAGTGTGAGATTATACCCATGCTCACAGAGAGCAGGCAAGACGACTTGTAACGATAGATTACTTAACCTGACATCAATCCTCACCAGAAAGTAATGAAAGTTAATATAGAGTTTGATCAATAAAATATTAGAGGATGGAAATAAAATTAACTCAAGTCACAAATGTTTTGTACAGAGTCTTGTTGAACAAACATTGATTTTTAGGTTTCACAGCGCTGTTGGAATTGACCGACTCCGAACCAGAGCCCTCAGGTGCAGGCGGCTCCTGCAGGGCTGTCCCTGCCCGGTGCATAGCGGGTGGCTGTCCCAGTGGGTGGGGGGCACCAAGCCCCCGGAGCAGATGGTCCCAAGCAGAGCCTCACTCCTGGACAGAGGTGTGAAGGCAACAAGCCCTAGCCTTCCTCAAGTAGACCTTGGAGGACTGGGTCACACCATCAGTAGAAACACACACAAATGACAGCAAAACCTATTATCACACACTGCCAGCACATGGGCCTGCCGTACCCTACCAGCCCTTCCTGCCCAGCCAGGCAGGCACTCGGGGCAGCAGGAACGTCCCACACCATCATGGGCTGCGACATCCCAATCCACAGAGGAAATCAGAGAACAAAACAGAAGTTTGGCCTCCATCTCCCAAAAGCAGGAGAGTGTGTAAGCATTACAAGGTGTTTCAATCCTGTACTGTGGCCTGACTCCAAACTGTGCAGAAGCAAAAATAATGGCTTTTACTAGAGGGGATTGAGGCCAGCCTTTGGCAAGCTTCAGCAGGAGCTTCTGAGGAACAGCAGCTTTGTGCTGGGCAAGGGTACTGGAGCTGAAGGACGCAGAGTTCAGTTCCCAGCTGCTCAGGTACACACAGCTTCAGGCTAATTTTTATCAGTTAAATAAATTCTCCACAAGAAGATTTACAACACATATAACTGACTCAAAGTTGTAATTACAAGCAGAGAATGATGAAGCTGGTTATTGAAAAGAAAAGCCAGGGCCAGTCTGGATGCCTTCTGGTTGCACTCTGTAACCATCACGAAGAGGTCTGGCCTGGCACTTGGACCCCCAGCAGCCAACCAAGGGCTGCTGCCACCTGCTGGGAGGGCTCCAGTGCTTCCTGGGCCCCAGTACCCCGAGGGCATAGAAAGCAGTGACACCTGGGGTGCAGCCAGGTCCCCGCAGGCACCACAACCTGCTGCAGTACTCCCACCCACAAACGTGTCCAAAAGCACAAGGAAACAGGATCCGGCAGCTGCAAGAGTCAACTTCAAAGACATTAAAAGACATAACATTTTATTTGCCTACTGCTTTTTAACTTTTCGGGTCCGTTCAGGTAAGACTTTCAAATTTTTAATTAAAAATGAAAGCACAGCAGCTTCTGCAGTCATTTCTCTTTGAAGTTGGACATTTAAGCACAATATCTGTTACGTGTAGACTTTGCTACAGCTGTGAGTCTAGGAAAACTCTGCCCAACACATATGTCTTAGAAGATCTGGATACATATACGTTTTAATCTAGTTTTAATCACCCAGAACTATTCATGTGTATTCTTCCAGCAATTTAAAAACCATTTTGAACTCCACAATGAATTCTTTTTGCATTTGACATTTCAATGTAACGGATGTTTTTCCTATCATTGTGACAAGCAGTCTCCTTTCAGCTTGGTCACGACCACTGCAGCTCGGTGCCTCCTCCCATGCACACTGCTGCCTGGATGTGTGGGCACAGCTGCCCAGATGTGCAGCTGGGGGAGGGGTGGGGGGACACAGCCCACTGACACCTGGGGCCATTCAGCACAGCCACGCACCCACACATCTCTAGTCACTGTGTTCCCTCTCAACCACAAAAGAATACTTAGACCCCGCGTTACTCAGTGTAATGGGATCCATCATCAACATACTCTTTCTGCTGGAGGACTGCTATAATTCATTGCTAAAAGAGCTGAAACTTTTGAAGCCTCTCCTTAATTTTCAATGAAAAGCATTTGGTTCCAGGGTGACAGACAGGGCTCTTAAGAGCTGTTACCACCTCAGGTAATTATAAAAGGACAGAAGGGGGGAACAAGAGAGAGAGGGAGATGAACGCTGGGTGTTTGTGCAGCGCACAAAGCAGCTCCTCAGGTCCCTGCGTGGGGAGCTCAGCCGTAACCACTTCCAGTTGGAAAGAAAATTGAAGGAAGACAGAAGTGAGGAAAGGAGAAAATGCAATTAGAAACTAGAAGGAAGTCCACAGTAATGTGTTAACTGCAACGCTGCAAAGTACAGGAGAAAAAAAAAAAGAAAGAAAAAATAAAGATAGAAAATGTGGCCTCTTGTGAAAACAGTCCCAGTTTGAAAGACTCAATCTTCTAAGCAAGCTTGGGACTGGCTGATGCTCTGAGAGCAGGAGGGGGTTTGTTCTGTTCCTGGGAAGTAGACAAACTGCAGCAGATCTGCATTTCCTTCTGATCCTTCACTTAGTATGCTCCAAGTATTACTGAAAAAACAAAAGTACTTAAAACAAGAGAAATGGGCTGAGCAGGGCCCTAAGAAATGAAATTATTCCAGAAGCAATAATTAGTTCTTACTTATGGTTACCCTGAGTAATGTAATAAACACATGGCCCATACAAGAAACATACAGACTAGGAGCAGGCAAAAGCATTTCACCTTGGAAAGAGAGAAAATTAAGCCACAATTCAGTGACGACAACTGAGCACCAAAGTGAGAACCGGGCAACAGGCAATTAAACACGGCCTAAGCACAAGGCGAGGGGATCACCAAGGCACAGCTGCCTCTAACCTCCAGCACCCTGCCCCTAAACCTGAGTCGGGGCAGGACAGAACACAAGGCTACCGGCCTATAGGCCCACACCACAAATTCCTCCCAGGCCGCCTGATGCCAGCAGTGCGCGTGCAGCGCTATGGGACAAGCACGGCACGCTCTGCTCGGAGCACCACGGGCACCACGCGGTGCCGTGCGGCACACAAAGGGTGCTCCAGTAACACGGCACAGCGCAGGGCTCTGTCCTCTTTATTTTTTAATAGAAGCCTTCACGATATGGAACTAATTATCGCCATCTGCCGTCCCATACTTATATTTCCTCCCTCACAGCTCATTCTTCAAAAACTCAGTAGCTTCCTCCCTTTACATTTGTAAATGCTGTTGACTATGGATAAAATCCATGTTTACTTTGTATTCAGGGCCCATAGGAAAGCTTGTTTTAATCATCAGCAGATGTTACATTCTGCTCTGCTGTGCTTGGCACACAACTTCAGAGGGAAATAAAAGAAAAATCTTTATTTTAAATTTAAATTGTAGATTGTTACAGACTAAATAAAATGCCAAATTGTTATTGGAAACAATATGGCCACTGTAATAACTGACATTTACTTTTTACAATTATAATTTTTTTTCTGGTGCCGTTTAGCACAAGATGGTTTCCACATTTTGCAAAGGACTTTTTTTTCCCCTTTCCTCTGAAATGATTTGCAATCAAGCCACAGACATTTGTAATTTATTTTTATTTAATACTTTCCTACGAGTTTATGAAATACCGGGATTATTATGCTATATACAGTAGATAGTTTTTGAATACATACCCTCCCTCTGGACTCATATTTCAATACACATTATCCCCCTGAACTCATTTATAAACACCCATGATTCCTGCAGAGCCCGCTATAAACATGCAATATCTCTGCGGGCTGTTCCAGCCTCACGGCCCTTTCATCTCCGGCTTCCCTCCGCTTTCTGGTGAACCCACTTCATGAAGTTATTGGTATGTTCACTACTGCTCAGAAGTAGAAGGGATTAAAACGTTTGAGCAGAAAAAACCTGAAAGATTGGGCATGGTAGTACCTGGCTACAGAGCGTTTTGCCTGACTCGGCACCAAACCTTTGAGTATCCACAGCAGCAAACAACACCTGTCTGCTTAACTCCTATGGAACCAAGATGCACAAACCCAAAATCCACCACATGAGCCTGCAGAAGGCCACAGCATTACGGCCTGAACACAGCAGGATGATGTCGTAGAGGTAAATGAACAGTTCGTAATTGAATTCAATGTTCTTTTACAATTAAAAATCATATATTTTTAATGGGAGAAAAGCTGAGGAGTTTGAAAGTAAGGAGCATCCCACATGGCCAAAGCAAACTGCCATGGGACTGCTGCCTAAACTCCCAGGCTTAAGAGGAGAGATGTTTCTTTGCTACCACAGCATCCTCTCCTCCACCCTTGACAAAGGCACCCTTGCTCTGTTCACAGCCTATCTGGCGCGTTACAGCCAAGGTGATTTCCTCATCCATCACCCGCCGCACATCGCACATCCCCCCGTGAGCCACAGCCTCTCCCCTCCTCCCAGGCAGCTCGCTGCTCCCACTCGAGGCCACGAGCACACAGCGGCCAGCTCCCAGCCTCTAGTTCCCGTCCCAGTGAGTAACCAGGCAGAAGAGCAATCCCAATGCTGTAGCAGGAAGGTGTTCCTCCTCCCAGTACCAATGTCCTACAGCTCATGCTCAATGCAAACACACAGCAACACCAATATTATTCTATGACATTGTAATTTTAGATAGCTACATGCTTCACACCAAAAGACAGTCCCGAAGCATGCTTCCCAGCTCTGTGAACCTGTGCATCAGTGTCTGCGGGTTTTTAGAGAAAGTCGAGCTCAGAGCAGGGGAGGTTGTGCTGCACCTGCCTGGTACGGTGTCACGGCTTCGGAAGGGTGCAGTTGTGGGGCTTTATATATAAGATAATGCATTTTATAAAAATGCAGAAGTGCACACAAAACTGTTCAGATGTTGCACATAGTTGTGTAAATATTAACGGCAAGCAAGTTTTAACAGCTTCTTAAGAAAGTCTGAGATCTAAAAACAAAATCTCATGAGGAAATAAATCCTTTTCTCCTAAAAATTGCAAACTCCAGCACAATGCAAACCAGCTTGGAAGGCAGCAGACTTTTATTTTCCTTCACTGGCAGACACTGTTATGAATTAACAGTTCATTAAGAAAAAACCTTTGCAAACCATGAATCTAAAAAGAAAGTCAGAGAAACTGTCATGTGCAATTTCCAGTGCACAAATAAATCTCCCAACGTGTCAGTGGACAGAGTCCTTGCTGAGAACCAAACAAACAGGTGTCCCCCGGCCTCCTGACCTGTGACATCAGCAGTGCAATAAAACTCCTTCCACTCAGGAACAAAACCATTTGGTACCCGTGCATGGAGTAATACCTGCTTCTTAAGGTACGGAAACACATATAACAAATGCCTCCTTACAGCCCAGAAGAAACAGAGACCCACGCTGGGAAGTATTCCCCCTTGGAATCCCGTAAATCATGCGGAAATTTTACTTGCCCTGGAACAGCTTTGAAAATCTGTTTGTGGTTTCTTGCACTTTTTTTTTTTTTAATGTATCTGGTCCATTCATAGATGAAATTCCAATGGAACAGTCTCTGTACATGTTATTTTAGGATAGACTTAAATTGCAGACAAATTTGCATTGAAAATTCAATTATTTTTACACTTGAAAAAACTTCATATTTCCATCACCTTCCAGAGGTCTGGAAGTTCAGGTGTCACTGCTCTTCCACTGGCTCTCTGCCATGGGGCCAGGCTGTGCTGCCACCACACCAGTACTGTGCTGTGCTCTTTGATGCCCTCTGCACGTCAGCAGAGCAAAGCTCAGACTTGTCTGCACCTGCTAGGGAGCAAGGAAATCACAGAAAACTTTTCCTCTTTTTGATATCTTAACAAAAAGTTCTTAACAAATGAAGGAGAACCTTGCGGAGCCAAGTGGGAATGCACGCCCTCCACCCCGAGCCTCGAGATCTTCTCATGGAGAGCCGTGCTTCCAGGACCCCACTGCTGGAGGTCACGCACAGAAGAGGCAAAGCCCTGTGGTGCTCATTCTCATTCCAGAACTTAGAGCACAACGTGTAACCATAACGTGGTAAACGTGAAACGGCCGCGTGATGCTCTGCATGAAAACCCCTGCTCATGCAGTTGGCTGCTCACATTTAATGTCATTGACTGCCTCTCCATCCATCCATCAATTCTTCTGCACTTGAAAAGTAAAGTCAATTTGGAAAGCTCTTCCAAGATAACCTGCAAAGTCATTTCCAAAAGGAAAGCCCATGATTTAGGCTGACAGCGCGGCCACTGATGGCGTTGTGTCTGTGATTGTAGCTCATTGTTCTCGAGCAGCTTCCTAACAGCACGCGGTGGTGCGCAGTTTATTAAAATGAAGAAGCCTTTATTTCCTTTGTCACTTCCCTCAGCTCCTTGCAGTTTATCCCATCACCGCGCTTTCATTAAGCTAATACAGTGTACACACATTGACATGGTAAATACCAAATAATAAAACAGACCACACTGATGTTGTGACATTCGAAAAAGGCAGCAACATTAAAGCTGGGTTCATCATTCCAGCCTTGCGTAACACCTTGTTTGACATAGGGTGCCACAGCTGCATAAAGCACTGCAGATTTAAGGGAAGAATGGATAGGGATACGCAAAAAGGCAGAAACATAAAGGTTTTTTTAAATATATTTTTTCTGACAGCTCATTCCATTATCATTTATTTTCTATACTTTGGATCATCACTGAAGAAATCCCATGTTCAGACAGTTTGTAGTGATGGAATAAAACATATCAAAAACAGTGAACTGCAGGACTGCTGAATTATTCAAGAAACAGAAAATTATTAGAGGTCATGTTTATTCAGAAACAAAAGTGCCTTGTTAATTCACAGGACCCTAGACACTGCGATGATTTGATCTGACACTTTGCATAATATAGGCCACAGGAATTTTCTGTATTACTTCCAGTTTGAAGCTCAATAGTTGTACTTCAACTGCAGCTTTTAGAAAATCATTTTATCCTGATTTTAAAATATCCACCATAATGGCCATTAAGTTGTTCCAATGATTAATCACCTTGCCTGATTAACACATACGTTATTTCTAGACAAATTTTTGTCTACCTTTAATCTAATTCACTGAATCTCATTATTCCTTTTGTAGCTAGTTTTTAGAGCTCTCTGTTCTCAAATCTCTCTCGCCTGTGTAAGCACTTATTGACCATGTTCAAGTCACCTCATGTCTCTTTGATAACATAAGAAGCTCCGTGTTTGGTTTTGGTTTGTTTTGGGTCGGGTTTTTTGATCTGTCACCATAAGACACATTTTCCACTTGTTTAATCATCCTCATGGATTTTCAGTGTGTCCTTTCCAGCACCCTTCAAGTGTTGGCAGAGGAAAGGGACAGCATTCCAGAGGCATCTGCAATGGCACAGAGCAGTCACGCAAACCTAAATCCTGCATGGCCAAACCCAAATCCTACATAGCATCTCCTTCAGGTCACACACAAAAGGATTGCAGCAGTCCCTAAGCATTGGTGTTACTGCAGAACTCTCCTTGGTTTGTTCCAGCAGCTGCCATGGGACAGACGCTGTCCCAGTCACTTCTCCAGGGCAGCCCATAGTGCTGTGGCTGCCAGGGCAACGGAGAGCGCAGCAGAGGGATGGGAAGGGATAGGAACTGTGGCTTCCAGCTGGAACTGGACTCCTCTAGAGTTTTATTTCAGTCCACATATATATTTCTTTCCAATCATCAACAAACAACAAGAAAACAGTCTACGGAACACATGTCATAATATCTCAAAGCACTGATCACACCATTATTTTTAACTCTATTTAAGGTCATACAAACGACCCAAAATGGAAGCATGTTTCTATTAATCCACGGATCAGCAAGATGACCCCTTATGACAGCTTTCTGAAACCAGCCGCATTTCTCAAACTCAATACATCATGGTTGGATTGAGTGATGGAAGCTGACCGGGCTGCAGACTGGCTGTGCTGGAGGAGCTGGTGCACGAGGCTGGCGGCCACTCGCTGTGCAGCCCTGCCCCACACCCCCGTGTTTCAGGACAATGCCATTTTACAGAGCACTGAGACCAAGACCGCAGAAACACGACAAGCTACATTCTACATTTACAATATTTGAGTTGCTCTGATTGGAAGGAAGAAAACTAAAGTTCCTATTTAATTATCTCCTGCATAACCCTATGGCTTTATGAGACCTTTATGTTTCATATTTGAAGCAGAGGAAGAAACAAATGAAAATAAAAAGTCATAACCACGAGAAGGAAATTGGTGAGCATCTTGGGAGCTTTCACTGCAGAAAAGCCCTGCTCCATCCACCACTCCTGCCATGTATGCCCGACGCTGCAGCCAGGCACACCTGCAGCTCTGCTGGTGCCCGTGTCCCGCTCCTGGGTCAGTCCCAGCAAGCAACGGAACCGCTCATGGATGGCTGCGAGTTCTTCAGAGAAGCAGCATTCTTCTACAGAGATCCTGAACAAAGGCACTACCTTTTATTTCTTATAGATAGACAACTTTGAAATGTATTCTTTAAAAATTATACTGTTTCTTCACATCTTAATTAATGCCAAAAGCTTTGTTTTCTTTCTACTAATGCATTAGAAAGCAGCTATTAATGTAACTTAAGTTTTGTATGGAGCCGCATTTGTTTTCTATTTAAAAAAAATAAGTAGTTCTGAAATCCTCGCCTGTCAACATTGCTTAAAACATTCCCGTTCCATGCCTCTACCTAATAAATTAAATCAGTTTTAATTGTGCCCATGCTTTGTGGTTCCTGGCAGTACAAAAAGATCTTCTGTGAATGCACGTCCCAAAAAATCCTACTGAGTGATTAATTACCGGTCTGGAAGATATAAATATGCCTTTCAGCAAAGACAGTACGGACTGCTGGAAGCTCCGGCCCTACGTTTCTCCATGGATCTCCTTCACCCAGCACACACCTTTTTAATTCAAACAAGATTCCAGCTTCAATATTTATCAACAGCACAAAAAAAGCCTTCTCTGCCCACTCACTTCATTTAATAATACAAGGTACATTTGTTTGAAGCTGAGGAACACAGCATGCATTTATTGGTATCTTTAGATTTCTCCAGGTTTTCCTCGCCCTAAATGAGCCATCCAACATGGCACATTCAGCCAGTGCCTGAGTGCTGAGCGGGCCCCAGCCTGCATCCCACCTCCTCCTGCTGCTCACCGCTGTCCCTGCTCGCACTGTTGCTCTCTCACTAACCTTCTCCTGCACCAAACAGGCACTGAGGGAATCCTGCAATCTCTGCAATCCGTCCCTGGCTTGCTGTGCAATAAATGTGCATTTTCCATCCCACAGGACCACCACTCCAACTGCCCCAGGATGCTCTCAGCAGGTGAGGGGCAGTGAGCAGCGCCCATCGCCACTGGGCGCAGGAGGAGAGGAGCCGGCAGCAGACGCCCATCTCCACGGAGTCAGGGCTCCGGCACAGGGTGAAGCTGCAGGAGGGGAGATCGCTGCTTAACAGCCTGAAAAGGGGAAGCGAGGGACGGCAATGCAGCTTGGCATTCTAAGAAACACCATTTATTTCACTACAAGAAGGAACAAGGCCAAGACTAACTCTGCTCTTAACACTTTGAAAAGGCCTTTCCATAGTCGAGGAACAGACTGAAATATGAAAGGGAAACGCGAGCCTGTTTTGAGAATAGAAGACTAGAGTTTTGCAACTCTGAGCACCAAAATTCACTGAAATCACCGTTACCATTGTGATTGCTTATTAACAATACACATCTTTCAGCTGACATTTTTGATTTGGACCTTATGAAAACCACAAATCAAACATATGTAAGGAGGCAGCTAACTTCAACAGAGGAAAGGTCTTTAAAAAAAACAAGAAAGAAAATAAACCTTTGATAAAATAATTGCTTCTACTGTTATTTTTTTTTGCTATTGCTTCAAAAACAATTTCTCTTTCTTTCTTGTTCATCTATCTGGTGTCCTGCTGGTGCGCAGATGAAAGGTCCGGTCTCTTTAAAATTTCATGCAGGGCTCTTTAGAACATCTCAGTCTTAAATGCCCATGGCAAAGACAACAAAATGTAACAGTAAATGGAGCACAGATGAAAAACCCTGTTTATGTACTTTATAAAGGTAGCGTGTGTGGCATAAGGTGTACTTTTACACCCAAGCATAGGAGCGACAACCATTTTTAAAACCAGTGAACCACACAACTCATTGACAAAGCACTGACCACAACTCAGACTCACACAAAAAAAACTTTAACTTATCAATCCCAAGTGCTGTACAGTTATGCTAGCTGGGAAGAATATCGCTTTCTCCAGCTCCCTGAAAGAAGACTGTAGCAAGGTGGGGGTCAGCCTCCACTCCCAGGTAACAGCGACAGGATGAGAGGGGATGGCCTCAGGGCAGGGTCAGGTTGGATATTAGGAAAAAATTATTCTCCCAGCTGGAGCCCAGCTGCCCAGGGAGTGGGGTGGGGGGGAGGGTCACCATCCCATGGGGTGTTCAAGGACTGTGGAGATGTGGCACTGTGGGGCGTGGTTATGGGTTTGGGGATCTTAGAGGTCTTTTCGAACCTGAATGATGCCATGATTCTAAGTAGTTTTCTTCTTCTTCTACCCTCAAAGCAGAGGCTCTTCCAACACTGCAGCAGGCGTACCTGAATGACGGAGGATGCACACTTGTGGGCACTTCACAGGCTGCAAAGCGACGACCCAGTGGGGACAACAGCACAATACAGGGACACGGGCACTGTGGCACAGCTGGCACTGGCACACAGCAGGCATCACAGGGCACAGACACGGCTCTGTACAACCAGCATCACAGTCGACCACCAGCGGTGCTCCTGCTCCCTCCTACCCTTATGGCTCTGGTTTTGCACACCAGTCTTCCTCTCCCACAAATTCTGGAGCTAAGGCAAAGGAATCTCTTAGCGCACTCATTCATTAAGTTTACCATATGAAATCCTCTGTGAATTCAAAAGTATTTCTCAACAGCTGTGAGCATGTAGAGATACACGCTCATTGGCACAGGTGGTCTAGTCTTATACACAGATCACTCGAACAAGGTGCTTCCAAACTTTCCAAAAAAGGTCCCATTTCCTTCTCTGGAAATAGAGCCTATCCCTGTTAAGAAGATGACTAGACATCAGGTAATTTTGCCATCCACAAATAACACAGTTTCACCAAAATCAAGACCGCAAGGCCTCACAACCTGTTTCAGAGCCCGGCGCCCCTGCATGTAGCAACCTTGCAGACAAAGGACACCATCAGCACGGGTGAGTCACGGATGCTCAGAGCTGAGTCACGGTTTATAATAACAGCCTCTCTCCGGCCACGTGCCTAATTCATACAGTGCTAATAAGACCAAAATAGCCCCTAATTGCATCAGCCACAATAGAGAAAACGATCGGCTCCTTGAGTCAAAACTGAGTGCATGCATCCAGAACAAAACCTCATGTGATTTTGCAGCCATTTTTTTGCGAAGGTATCAATGGGAATACAAAGCATCAAACACCTGCACTTCCAGACAACTAAAGAGCTGAAGAAGTCTCTTTGTATCGAGATGAAGTTGAAAGGAATGTTATTTTCACACTAAGATACAGAAATCCAACAGACTTTGAATTATTTAAAGAAACATTTGAACAGATACCAGACAAGAAAAAAATCAGCTTTAAGGAACTAAAGAAAGCTAAAAGGAACTGAAACAATGAAAGACATTAAACCAATCATGGTTTTATAACAACTCGTGAAAGATTCTTCATGTTTTAAAGCAAGAAATAACACATCTGCTTGGAAAGTCCTATTATTTAATTATAATACACACACAGACTTCCAAAAGATCTCTGGGCATGTTTCTGTGGAAGGGATTAACTGAAGATCAATTTCCAATACTTTCAATTTGCACTCATTTTGTGTTTTCCCAAAGCCCTGACTTCCCGTTTTCCTGCTCACATGCAAAAATTCGGCTCTTTTTCCATAAAGTATTTTAATATAACTTGAAGCATGTTCATTCATAAAAACTTCTGCCCTCCCCAAAATAATGCTTCAGAAAAAGCAACCTTAAGTATTGGTAGAGGGGGAGGAACTGCTGTTACTTTTGTTGCGGATAAATAATTTCATCTGGAAAAAAGATTAGAAAGATAGAAAGTGATATTAATTGTGCCGGCCAGGGAACAAAAGGACATTCCCAGACAGCAACAGCTCTGCAAACATGAAAAACACATTAAGTATCTCTCTTAACATGAGACGTGTTCCTCACGTCCAGGCACCATGTGCCCAGGCACCAGCCCCATCCCACAGTGAGGGCAGCAGTGACAAGGAAACCCAGAGTGAGGGGGTTAGGCAGAGTTTACCAATTCCCCATAAGCTTCTGCAGGCCCTCTGCTGGGCCTGCCAGTTCTTGGAGGAGAAAAATAAGGGGAAATTGCTGCAAGAAATGGGCAGGACACAGGATGGGCTTGGGTACAAGGTAACCTCTTCATGGCCTGCTCACAGCTGAGCCCTTCTGCATCCATGATCGTAAGGAAGACAAAAGGAACTGCTCCAAGAGCCAATCCCAGTGTGAGAGCCGTGCTTTGTGTTGGCTGTAAGCAGAGCCAGCCACCCCAGTTACATCTAAGCACGTGGATTGCGGCCACGTGAACGAGCTTTCTGTCAAAGCAATTTCCGTGGAGGAGCTGTGGCTCTGGAACGAGCTTCCCATCGGCTAATCCACTGCAGCCCAGCCACCAGGCTTCCCGAAACAAAAGAATGCATTTTTCTTCTCAGACACATAAGGAAAAATTTTATTAGGCTTTAGTGTACATCTATGATTAGAATAACAGAAGGAATAATTTATTTGTGAAAAAATGGCATAAAAAGAAAACAACTCCCAAGTCCTCATAGGCCAGGATAGACGCATTTTAACAAGGAGCATTTTAAAAAGTCATTAAACTCATATCCATCACTTCCTGAACCTAATGTCTTTTTGCCACTTCACTAGTATCTTTAAAATAAACAAAAAACCAGATCAATAGTATTTGACCTGTTACAGACTTTTAATGAATTAAAACTTTGTATGTTTAATCCCTTGCAAGAAGCATTCCCACACACCCTAGTGACAGACAGCATGCAAAGCACAAAACCTGGTGATAAAGCACGCTGAGAAGTTCACATAAACAGACTTTTAAAATGTTTTAATGTGAACTGTATGGCAATGCTCTATTTTCCTGCACCACATGAAAGCAAATTAAAAGCGAGCATCCCGGGATTTGTAAAATCCAAGGGTGTTCAGCATCTCCCAGCAGTACCACAGCATACTGCACACACAAACCCTACCGGGGGAGGCCTTGGCGGTCCCAGCTGAGCAGCCAGCCCCCAGGTGCTGAGCCCTGCAGGCACAGCAGGACTCCCAGCACGCAGCCCCACAGCAGCGCACCGAGGACTGGTGGATCAGGAGGTGCTGGGGGTCACAGGGAGGAACTCAGCAGTGCCCACCCCGATTGTGAAGTGTGGAGCAGAGCTCTTGAGGGTACCCCACAGCTGCACCCACTCTTTTGGAACACATTCCCTTTTTGGAATGATAGCACCAAAAAAGGAGCCTATTTTTTTTTTCTGATTTACTGCTAGATTAATACTCGTACACATAAGATACCTAGTCTCAAATTATTTTATAAACAGAAGAAAAAACACATCGATTACATTGATTTAAACTTCCATTAGACAGAAGTACCTCACACCCTCTCCACCCTCCGCTCCCTGTCTGCAGGTGCGTCCGTATCACCAGGACAGACCAACACCACACTGAAGAGCCTGAATTCCGATACAATAAAACAAACACAAAGAGATAAACAAGTGAGCCTTCTCCTTGGTGTTTTTTCCTGCGTAGACTGGATTCACCACTAGGAAAAAGACAGTTATCCCCGCTCCCAGCAGTACTTAGATAAGCACACACAGAATGCCTACAGGCTACAGTTTTTCATTTTCCTCTTGGCCGATCTACAACTAAGCTGCCAAAATAAACAAACTTAGCCTTCCAGTCAGGCTCAAAATGAACCAGCAAACTGAATTTTTATGTCATAAAAGGAAGCAAAAAAATAAGCAGCAGCAGCTAAAATGCTTAAAATATCAACACTTCTTTCAAGAAGAAGGAAAAATAAATGCATGAAGACAAGTTATTAAGCAATGCTTGCAGATGGTAATTACACAATCCTCAATGCATCTGACACAGTATTACAATTACAGACTTCTTTCTAAAATCATTGAAGAGAGAAAGTTTGGCCCTGTGACATCAGGGAACAAAAAACAGACTTTTTAGGTCAGAAGAGGAAGAAGCACATATTTCGGAAGCCACCTCATCCAACTCGTTCTTTGCAGAGCACCAGCTTCATTAAATAACACATTCTGGAGTGGCATTTTTTGCTTCCCTGCAGATAGGACAGCAACCCAGAGACCAAAATCATTCTGTTGCAGAGGACCATTAAAAGATACCTGTGCTCTGCTGCCCTGAGCCTTGTCTAGAAGAAAGCACAGAATTCAAATATGTCTGTGTTTGTGACCAACCCTGTGGCAAACAGTAAGATAAAAGATGAGCAAATAACTATACAATTTGCTCATTCCCGATGATGAGAAACATGTACAGTAGTGAGCTCTTTCACACATCTCATGCAGCAGCCATGCCCTGCCTCAGCTTACCGACAGCTGTGGCACCAGGCAAGCCGCGCGCAGCTGAGGAACTTCCCAGGCAGCAGCTGCAGAGAACACCTTGCACCAGAAACCCAGGAGGAGAACCCTGACCCGCAGCCACGGCCTCAGTCCTGCAGGACTTCTCATCACCCTACTGCAATCACAGAACCACAGAACTGCAGGGGTTGGGAGGGACCTCTAGAGACCACTGAGTCCAACCCGCAGCTAATGCAGGCTCCCTGCCGCAGCTCGCACCGGTAGGTGCCCAGATGGGTCTCTGTGCGTGTTCAAAGGCTGAGGTCATGGGACTTGATTTCACACCAAGAACACAATCAGCGCTTGATGCTTTGAGTCGCACAGCCTGGATAATTCTCCATTCAATCTCAGGGAGATTCTGGCTGAACCCTACTTCTGATATTTCCACAATTCAAAGTGTTTGACACTGCATACCTAATAACATTCTTTTTGCTTAGCATTTTTTGTGTGCAATTAATAACCTAGACTAAAAATAATATTGATGTATAGATACAATGCACTATCAAAACCAAGATTTTTCTGCTATAGTATTTCATTTGAATACTTTATCGAGGTCGTGTAGAGCATCTTTCTCTTTATATGGATAACTAAAGGCAAAGAGGAATCTGTTGTGATAACATGCAAATAAGTATGGTGCATTCATACGAGACCAAACAGCGGAGTAATAAAAAGGAAGGAAAACTACACAGCAGGACAGATATTTCCAGCATTAATGTAGCATTTACACCTGCTGTGCAAACGCAAATTCTGTGTACATGAATTAACACTTGTTCTTATTTTTCTCACCTTTTTTTATACAGCAGAGGCCCTATGCGCATCTTTACTTAAACTAATATTAAGAAGCATCCTTAGCTGCAAATACTATTTCCATTTCTATCCACATGTGGAAAATGTAGTTGTTACATACAGTTCCTGGGGGGGCATTTTAAAAACTTGTGCCAAAAAAATAAGAAATGTCTGTTTGCTTCTCATCCTTTTATCATTAAAATACCTTAAAAAAAAATCACATCTCTAAACACTTATCTAAACACCGGTAAAAAGGAGTAAACCAATTTAATAATAGCTTGTACATCTGCTGGTCCAGCAAAACTTAGCAGAGAGCTCCTGGACATTGTGTAGGTGGAGACTGCTCTCTTATTTCTTATCTTGGTGTTTTGCATCAACGTTCTCTTAAGGCTGATACTCCTAAAAGCAGTCCTGCACGTGCCATTGGTTCCTGCATTTATTTCCACCATTATTCCTCTCACAAGCTTTAACCAGTTTCTTGTAGATAAAATTTCTAAAATATACCTTTTTCATGATAGCCTGATATGTTTTAATGTCCAAGTCAATACCACAAAAGCAGACTGTTCTGGAGAAAAAAAAAACACCATAGAGAAAGGCAGAGTATTGCCAAACTTACAGCTGCCACAGCAAACCTCAAACAGATGACTGCACAACAGCTCAAAGGCTGATCACTGCCCTCCTCTGCTTAACGTGCACCACTGGGGCAACAGAAGGAAGGTGTTCTGCACCTCGAAGGTCCCCTGAGGAAATGCATAACTAAGCTCTCTGTGCCCGGATGACAAAGGGAAACCAGAGCACAGCCCGCATGGCAGCTGTACACTGTACTGGGATGGTCTCACACAGAAAATCTGAGAGCTGCAGCCACATTGGCGGCATTTTTCAGTGCATGGGGTGTATGAACCTTGGACACAGCTGCAAACAGCCAATATTCACGAGTGTTGTGATGTTTCAACAACATACCTTCTTCAGATCATGCTGCGGGGTGATGTGCGTATGCCCAACCATGAGATTACAGTTTTACAAAAGCATATCTTTCAGTTTTTGCCTTCAGGCATTCCTTGTTTCTTCTGACACACCTTCACAAACAACGATCACCATCTTCTATTGTTCAGACCTATAACATGGCCATTACCCAAGTCTCATTTCTCCTTCTCTTCCATCAAATCGAACTTACTGCTTTTTCCTGCCTGACATCATTAGGACACGACTTTGCCTTTTCATTCAACTAGATGTCTCGACCATGTCTTCATCCTATAACTTCACAACTCCTACAACCTTCTTCTCTACAGATTTAATAAATGCAGTCTCACTCAGGTTCTACCCATCTAAAAGACTGTCACATAATCATTATCTTGACTCATTTATTTTAATGTAAGAAATCCACCTTTGCAGTTCTGCCTATTGTTTACACTCTACTATACAAAAACCAAAATGATGCACCTTTATTTTCAAGCTGTTTCACCACTTACAGAGTTTGGAGTTGACAGAGGGCCTTGCCATTTTGTTGTTGTTCACTGCTGAAATCCTCACCTTAACTTCACCTGAGCTGTTTGCCACCTCATTTCAAAGCGGCTTTTTTCACCCTCTCCTATCACACAGTTGTTACATAGGAGCATCTCAACAAACATGCTCATTGCTCCCACAAAACCAAGCCCTTCTCAGGATGCCTGTAACAAGCCCACAGCAGACACAGCCATTGCTCCTGGGCCTGCTGACACCATCCCATCATCTCCACCTGTTGCCCTGGGGGTGTCTGCAGGCCAGGGCGGTAGGACAGGGCAGGGCACTGATGAGGATCCACCTGCTGGGCAGCAGCTCTTCTGGAAGTGGTGTGCATCCAACACAACATGGCACTTCCTCCTCACAGGTAATTTTTACCGAATTCAAGAGAGGCTCACACACAATACAGTTCAGCTGTTCACACTGCACTGTTTGCTATGAATCATACATACATCTACTTCAATCAACTCAATGAGTAGAACCCAAGTGTTTTCAAATCTCTGGTATTCTGACAGAAGCAGTGATAGAGGAGACTTGATTACTTTTGTTCAGCTAATTAGAATGAAAAGAAACTTGGAATGTTTCTTTGCCAGTGTGCACATTAGTGAACATACAATACGGCAATACAGTACCATGAGAAACTTCCGTGACAGATAATTTTGTCTTTCTGAAGTCTGACACAAAGCAGGAATAATGAGGGTGATAACATCGAAGCAGCCCTAGTAAATTCAGCTAAATCTGGTATCAACACAGCTGGGATACTTATTTGCATGTTTAAATTACACAAGTGACTAATCTTATAATTTCCTTTTCAATTGCTGAATGCGTCACTTTTAACATTAGCCCCCTGAGAAGCAGAGGCGCAGTGCATGGTGCTGGTAAAGTTTGAAAACCTGTTATATTTCAGAAGATTGTCATAATATTGCATACATTATCTCTTATTTAATAAAAAATTAATTGTGCATATAATTTGATGTCAATAATTTGTTATATATATCTAGAATGCGTTAATTTGTGGGGTTTTTTCTTGGAAAATAAGTTACATTCTTCAAGGTTTCTGTGAATAAACATTCTTATTATCAGAGCTCTAAACTTTGCAACATTTTGTCTGCAGTCTTCCTAAGCAGGACAGCACCTATAACCACCAAATCATACCTTTGCACTGCTCCTGAAGTGTCCTTAAACGTGGCCTCCTGTTCTTGTCACAGGAGATGCAGGACCTAGCTTCATTAATGAAGTTCTAATGATTGCACCCCCTCAATACAGAGACAAGAAGCAACTACAGAAAGCCATGACAAGAATAAACAGTATTCAGCTGGCATGGAAGGCAAAACTCTAATTCTTTTCTGTTGGTGTGCTGCTTCTAGGAGAAAGCCAGATCTCTGGAAACCATTATAAATTGTGATCATAGTAAAACAGGACCCATTTTCTGCAAAAGCTGACTCATTATGACCTTCTAAAAATGTCAGAGTCCGTGCACTATGCCAAAAAGCCAATCTCAACATTATCTGTGTATTTCCTTACACGGGGGCAAACATTCAGCAATGGGCAGCACTCAGTCTGCAGCACGGTTAACGGCGATTTGCTCACTGCTCACAAAATAGGTAAGGACAGAGTCCCACTGGTAAGGGCACTGTCACCATAGTCCTGTTTCTCTGAGGCCTCCACAACACGTGGATTTCCGAAAAGAGGAGATCCGGCAGGTTTTACTAATAACCTGGATAGATCCTTTTATCACTGTGAGTTTTATATATTCACCTCCTTGCATCGCTACCAAGTTTGCAACACTGACCTCAGCTTTGCGTACCCTTCAATATACACAGACACTATGTGTCAGTTTTAATAAAAGACTGAAAATGGACATGGAAAACATATTTTAAAACATTTGGGAAAAAAACATTTTGTGACATCACTGCCAATTACTGTCCCTGGCAAGCCAGCCTCTCAACCGGTTTGCTGGTGTGCCATCTGGTTTTCCATCTCCTGAGGGGAAACAGTGATCTTAGGATCTTCACAATGAAAGCAAAACTCACTCCACAGGATCACGGGAATGACAAATTACTTATCTTCTGTAGAAATCAGAAGAAAATATTTTCTAATGTGTTCTGCTGACACATCATTTCTTTCCTGTTTTCTAACGTGATTCTCCGTGGATCTCATCAAAATCTCCAAAGAGAACAGAAAGACCACTGCTAATAGTTTTAAGTCCTTTCTCTTGCGCGCTCCACAGCAGCCTGGAGACCTCACACCCAGCTGCCTGAGCACTCAATGCTGCTGGTTGTGGTGCTTCAAATTTGCAGGATGCACCTGGAGACCTCAGCAGAAATTCATGGCTTCTTTCCCCTTACCACGTGTATTAGTGCTGCTCAGATAAGTTTTGCTCTGGTAAATAAAGCAGCCACGGAGCTATAGGCTACACAAATCCAAAATGCTAGAACTAGACTTCCATAACTTCTGCTTTGCTTTGCTCTGCTGTGATCACACATTCTTTATTTCTAATTTATTCATTTTACTTTTCCTAGCCAAATATAATAGCAAGATTTTCAAGAAGCCTGTTTCTGCTCAATTCCTTGTTACCCTGCTCCTCTACGGCACAGTAGGTAGGGACTTACCTGAACATGACAGTGACATAACAACCCAAAACACCGTCTGTTTCATGATGCTGATGCTCCTTCCCTTCAAACACCAAACAGAAGCAGTGCCCAATTCCTCCACAAACTATGGAAACAATTCCCGCTCCAATACATCCAAAAACATGTCATATTATTTTATCGAAAGGTTCCATCAAGAGTAATTCTTGCACCAAGGAAGAATGCCAGGTGGCATATTTTTCCACTGGAAATAATAATAATAATAAACCCTCTCCAAATCCCAATAAATATACAGCTTCAAACGAGCGTTAAAATCATTAAAACACACACATAACTGACATTAGCTTTCTGCATTCAGAGCGTAAAGGGTTATTCTTCTGACACGAGAACAAAGCAGTTTGCACAGAACTACGCTGAGTTCCCTGCACAAAGGTCAGCGACATGTGAACAGCCGCCACCTAAAGCTGCTTCTAAGAGAACTGCATTTCAATCTGGTGAGCCTATACGCAATCCTAGTGTAACATAGAGATGACCTTACTAAGCTTCTCTACCTTCTATAAATTAAAATTAATTGTGTCATTTTAGTTAAGTTCCCAACTTGCTGTGGTATATTAGCATATTAAAATTAACTCTGCGGGCTGCAATCACTTTACCTTAATAAACCGACTTACCAAGACAAATTTGATAAAATTATAGTACCCCCTCGTGGTGTTACCTTCATACCCCAGAAGAACATTTCTTAATATTATATTCTAAAAAAATCATCTTCTATCAAAAGCTCAGTGGATAACTAATTAACCTTTTCCAGAATCCAATAAGAGCAAAGGGAAATTAAAAGGACTATCATCAGAATCTGAGAATGGATGAGCTAGAACAACATTTCTCCACAAGCCAAGAAAGAAATCTTTAATAAAACCTTACGCGTGTTACATCAACAAAGATAGTACGTAATGCTTTAATACAAAAAGAACATCTGAGTAATTGTCTCCATGATGCACCTCCAGTAAAGGGTTTTAGGTAGTTTGGGGTATTTTTTTGTTTTTTAAATGGAAAGCAATCAGCTTATCTGTTAGAAAAATAATCTAAGATGTTGCCATTCAGTGATTATATCTCACCTGGTATGATGTTTTCCCTCACTACATTTGACTATGGCTTTTCATTAAAGAGCTGCACTCTGCAGAACTCTTCAGCCTTCTGCCTGCTAATGATTATTACACACACACAAACTGATCACCTCTTCATTCAGTAGAGTCCTACGAAAACAAACAAAGTAAGTAATGACAGGTTTTCCAAATGGGACAAAGGAAAAGTATGTTTCATATTCTCTGTTCTTTCTGTTTTGATTCTGGAGAGGCATGAGATTTATCGAGATTACAATCACACTCTTTCTTAAAAGCATTACATAAATCAGTCCTCTTTAAATATTCTGTTTAAAACCTGCAGACTAACACAGCGATACAGCCAATTAGATTCACCTTTCGAGAAGAGGTCCCAGTACCCAAGGGCTCCCATCGCCCACTCAGCACCAGTAGTAAAAGTGGCAGGCTAATTCCAAAACATTAAGCATAAAGATGTTCTTTAGATTCCAAACATTGTGTGTTTTTTATACAAACAAAAAAACCACTCTTGTAAAAGCAGTTAGCACAGGATGCATTTTGCTCCCCAGGCACTCACTGCTCCCCAGAGCTGGGACGGGTTGGCCCCTGCCAGTGAAGCTGGGTGCACGCAGGCAGGGCTGGGCGCAGGGAGCGCTGCAGAGAGAACCCAAGGAGGAGTTGAGCAGGGGGCACGGGGCGGGCAGCGGTGCTGAGCACTTCAGCACAAGCTCTCGTGCTGCTACAGACAGTGCAGGAAACAAGCACGTGTCCCTGTCATAGATGTTCCATTGCAACATAATCAACCCAGCACAGCATAAAGAACAACAGTAAATTTGGTCTATAAAATGCAGACCTATGCTGTACAGGATTTATAACTGCCTAAGTGTGGAAATAAAGTAAATACATTTTAAGTTCCTGTTAGTTATAGAAACAGCTTTGTAGGATTGTAATGCAATACCGATAAAGTTTTTGTAAATGCTATCTTAAAACGTGTTTTCTGTAAAAGAAAATAGTTGCCATAAGAGGTTTATTTTATTTTTTTCTATATTTTTCCCTATCAGGCTTCCAGCAAAAGAGTAGATAAAGTTTGTTCTTCTGAAAGAATGCGTGTTTCTCCCTGATTCTCAAATTGTGACAAACAGGGCACTGGGACAACAGAGGATGAAAAGTGTCCCATTAAAAAGCGTTGGTACCACTAAGAAAGAGAGGAAACGCCCCTGGCTGAACACGTAGGAGCACTTCATGTTTCTGCCATCCCGGCTTGGCTAGCATGGTGTTTCCCTAAGATTTTATCGTAGGAGAGTCTGCCACTGAAATCAATTGCCCAAGTGCCTGGACAGATAGGTCTTAAGCTGGGTTTGAAGAGTGACCCAAGGTAGATAAGGACGGATGTATTTAGTGGAATTGTATATTGTGTTTAGGGCAAAAGGGTCTTGGCAGAACTATATCAAATCTGAGTAACTGAGTATTTAGGCCTGAAAGTTTTCTCATCAGCACCCATTTTAAATGAAGTGTCGTTTCATTTCTCCACAAGCATAACTGTGGCACCCTTTAACAATCCCCTGATACAGCTCGTGCAACCTCCACAGGAGCGGAGCCCAAGGAGGGCCCACGGGGCACCCACAGCACCCCCGGGCACAGCTGCCCTCGGCAACCCAGGCACAAGGGGACTGGGAGCACCTGGGAGCCTGCTCCAGCGGCACCGCCTGGCAGGGAGCCTTGCTGGGATGGTGTTTGAACAGCGCAGGCGAGATACGGCTGTTAATTCCCCACTATTTTAATCTCATCATCTACCAAGTGCAACACATTATCTTCCATTATGATGGACGTAAGCAGAAAAATTAATTAACCTCCACTCTCTGTGAGAAATAAAGCTTTATATAGACAAAACTGCATATATTTTTGTACTTAATTACAGGTTAAGGGCAAAAAAGAAGAAAGCCTGAATGAAATATGCTTCAAGATTTTATCCAGGCAAGAGAGGACCTTCTGCTTAACATACACACCTATTAAAAATTTTTCAAGCAAATCATATGGAACTGCATATACAGTACACGTTAATTCTTCCTTCTTACAGAAGCAATGATGAAAATATCCTGCCTTCAGAATGGACTGATTTAATTCCACTTCAGCTCTCAACTCTGCCTCTCATTTTCCTACCAACTTTCAGAAATCCTATGGAAAGACATTGTTGTTAAACAGCAGCAAATGTTATTCTCACAGCAGTGCACGCTAATAATAATTCAGGTGGTGTCACAGAAGGCTGTAAGCTCTTAGCTGAATGTATTCGAAAAATCAAGTTTGTTTTTTTTCCTCAGAGATCTTTACTTAAGTCAGCATGGAACTCTTGTAAAAGGTAACTACCAATAAGTCACAACTACCCAAGGAACAGCCTTTTTATTTTACTTTTTTTTATTTGTTGCTCACCATGACAACATAATAAATGAGCCCTGAGAGACTAGAAGTGCATAACTATTTAAAATTTTGTTTTATCTTTTATTGTATGCTTCCAGACATAACAGTCATGGATCTATTTTTTTTTTAAACCCTCTTCAGTTTCTCCAAGAAAAATACTCCAATTTTCAACTGCAATATACAATAATCAGAAATACATCTTCACCACGATTCTAGATCACAGTTTACAAAACTAGTCTTATTTTTGTGACTCATTAATAATTATTTGCTCCTCTAAAAGAAAACCGACAAGCCAACAGTTTCAACATCTGCTTTTTCAATTTTTGTTTGGAGTTCTGTTGGATGTCTCTGTATTCTTTCATACATGACTAATAGGAAAGATACAAGACTAATAGGAAACATAACTGCAACTTCACTTACGGTTGGTTTCAGTTAACAGATGGTCTTTAAACTATCCAACATAAAAGCATTCATTTTAGAAAAACTGACCCCAAAACTGCTTCATGAAATAAAAAGTACTTCAATTTTTTTTTCCAGAGCTTTAGGATCTTTCAAGACACTACAGTATAAAGAGGCCCCAGGGTTTAAAAAGAAAAAAAACAAAAAAAACACGACAACCATGAAACCTTATAATTCCCAACTTTAAATATCAGAGACTAAAGGCTTTACAATGCAGCAAGTATCAGAAGTAACATACACAGCTATACATGAAGGTGCACCTCCTCGACGAAGCCTGTTCTTGCTAAATTTCAAATACCAACATAAAATTACAGCAGATCCTTCTGCTACAGATGATTGCTGTGATAGGTCAACCAAAGCCTTCATCTTCCATACATTAGTACAGCACTTGGGGGGGGGGGGGGGGTCTTTGCTGTAATAGCTGCTTCCTCCTGGACAAGGCATCACGTTAAGTCAGACACCAAGAAACACTGAATTCAATTTCTTAACAATATGCTTTCAGGGGCATATAAACTGGAGCGAGATCATAATACGAGTGCTACTTCCATACTATTTATTGTAGAATACAGGGAATGAAGAGTTGTCCCACACACTTAGCTCACTTGAAGACTTCACTTTGGATCTACAGAAAGGGCTGGCAAGACTTGTGCTGTTCCACACTTCCTTAGTCTGACAGTACCACTGTATGTCTGCCCTGTTCTAACACTACACATCTGACCTGACCTTGGTCAAAGAAAGCCCCATAGGGCAGATACGCCCCTAGTCCTTCTGCTTGGGGTTTTCGTTCAGGTAACGTCACATTAGAGAGCAATGCACAACTCTGGAATGAGATCAGCCTGCTTACAGCATGCTTCTTCTTAAAAGTCTGTCTACAAAGGTAACCAATAATTAAACCAAAGAAACAGCTATTGTCCAAAACGCCTTGTAAGTCCATCCATCACACCCTGTGTACCTGGGGACAAATGGGTACTGCTGCAGTACTGTACGTGTATGGGCATCATAGTGGTGCTGTTAAATACAAACAAGGTTTAATGCTGCTTTTTTTTTCAGACTCATTCTTCCACATGTTCTGACAGCAGCTCGACTGAAGCCAAAGCATCAAACAAAACCTTACCTAGTTTTAGGTTAAGAATTAGAGATTAGATTACTCAAAGTGATATTTAAAAGTACTTTTTGTAAACCTGTTCTCCTACGTTTGTTTTGAAGATGCCTGTGCAGCAGCACCGGGCAGCTGAGCACAATTGGACTTGCTGCTTTTGCCAGCGAACTGCCCAGCATTCAGCAGCGCTTCTCACCGCTCCGGGAAGAGACCAGAGGTGGCAGCACTTACACGGAACAAACAGAAGCGGCTTTATTTGCACGTACACACAGTCAGGTTCTGTGCCCTTGCTCGCAAGGGATAGATATTTACTCTTGCAAGGCGTTCCTCCCACACAGCTATGTCCATTAATGAAGTACCCAAACGAGTCATCGATTTTTTTTTGTCTAAACAAGAGCTTTTTTTTTCTCCCATCTGCTTACATTAAAGAACAGCTTTCAAAAAGTCACCCAAGCAAGTTTATAAACAGATGAAATAAAAACTTGCAAAATAGCTCTACACCTTCAGAGCATAGCTCTTTATTGTAAATAGAGGACTTTTAATTCCTTCCTAATCGCAATTCTGCGAGCTTTGCAGATCAATACATATGATCACATCAGATTTAAAAAAAAAAAAAACCCTAACAATGCTACTCTAAAAGGTGCTGTGAAAAATAAATCATACAAGAGTTCACACCGGAAAAAGAGTAAGCAAATAAACCTAACTTGAAAGCAAGTTTCCTTCCTTCAGAAAGTCTGTTTTTTTCCAGATGCATCATCAGCATCTGCATGTTAGCAATTTTTCATTATTTATAAATGGAGTACTACAGGAACACAGCCAAACTACAAGCCAAAAAGTCCAACACACATTTTTAAAAATAGGGAATGTGTCTTGGTTATAGAACAAAAGAACTCATTTTATCACTTGGCTTTACCGCTTGAGAAAATGGCTCCTGGTGTGCTGAGCGCCATGATAAATGTGCCCCCTCCAGATCTTTATTGCCCTTGTAAATCAAAGGACTGACAGCAGTTAATAAGAAAGCTTTTGAGTGGTTTTGAAGTTTTGCTTTGTACAAATAAAATCTCATATTAAAGAATTTGCTGGTCCTCAAGGTGTGGAAAAATGAGTATGACTGGAACCTGTTCTGCATTTTTTTTTAACTATTTGTTTCCACAATTTAAAAAATAATGATAATGTTTTTAGCAAAAGTAACAGAATAAAGTAAGTATTGAAATTGCTGTATTGAAATACAAAAATCAGAGCCAGTGGTTCAGCTATTAAAAAAATCTCTGGGGTTTCTATACTCTCTGATTTCTGGACAGAACCACAAAAATTATAAGTGCACAGTATAAAATATGAAGGATTTTGCCCACAAATTTACATTAGATGCTGACAATTCTTCTACAAGCAGTTTAACTGTAGGAAGTGCCAATTCTACATCCAAAAGTAACCGGCCAAAATTCCACTGTGATACTATTAGTGGAAGGATAGGATTATTATTGGATAACCCACAGACATGGACAAATGGTCTTAAATTCACCAACAGCAACTACTGCAATATTTGCAGCTGACCCAACCACGGTAAGCAGCATGAGTTTTCCTTCTAAGTTCTTTTGGATCAAGCAACAGTGCCCATAAGGAACCAAATAAATGACTGCAACACAAATATTCAAAGATCAGACTGCAAAGAATTGTACAGATCAATTTACAATTACAGTTAAAGTTTACTTTAAGAAATTCGATTCTAGAACAGACACTTGGAAAAAGTGGTTCTTGCTCTGATTTGGAGCTCTTCAGAAGCAAACTGACACATACTTTGAAGTTTGGGTAAGTCCACACTCCATGGCATCATGCTTTGAGCTTACAGCATCATCGTTTCATTGAATTATAGTTTAACCAAAGCAAATTAGAACTAATAATATTGTGGCAGCTTTCTGTTTTCCTTCCACAGCTTGCATTACCCCTGTTCCATTCCAGGCAGCATCACTCCTCCCAAAACACTTCACAACACAGCCGGGTCAGGGAAATCTTAGCAGGAAACTACAGTGATTTGGACAAAACTAAACTTACTTGTAAGGAAATAAATATTTTCTGTTTGAGCTGGCAGCATAAAGATATTATGCAACAAACTATTGACAGGTCAAAAGAAGCCTCACTCCTCTTGAGTGGATGTTAAACACATTTTAAACGGCATCTCAATGAAAATACATTCTCGTGGAGCCACTGTTTTCCCCCCTCCCCCCTTTCCCTATCTAGAGAAAACAACATTGGGATTTTCTTCACAACCAAACAAAGCCAGAATTAAAGGCGCACATTAAGAAGTGTCATTTAGGACAATGATCCAAAGCATCAGGCACCAATATTCCCCGGCTGTGAGGATCCTTTGTAGCCGCAGTCCCAAGGATGTCCCTTACCACTAGCAGGCACTGGAAAGCTACAGAGGAAAAGCAAGTCCGGCAGAAGCATCACTGCCCCCTGCACAGCTCACCCTTCTCCCTACACCACGGCCTGGCCTGCCCGCACCCCCAGCTGCACTCTGTCCTTCAGGTATGCAGAGAGCCCTCTGCCTTGGGAAGGCTCAGCAACCAAACCCTCTTCCCAGGGACAGGCTCCTGATCGACCCGCAGCAGTGCCTGGTCCTTCTCAGACAAGATGGAAAAAACACACAAAGCAGGCAGCAAGTCAGGAGGGTGTGAGCTATCGCACGGCCGTCTGAGGCTTCGCTCCTAGGCCTGATGAGCTGCAGTTGTTAACTGCAGCATGCTGATATTTTCATTTAAAGCACAGTAGTGTTTTTAACTCTCACAGCTGGAGAGAACACCTAGAAACACAAAGCGAATGCATTCTGTAAACACATGCCTTCCCCAGCCTATACGTGGTCATCAGGCGCTTCTGTAATTCTGCAGCAGTCATCTCCATTTATTTTTTCTCCTTACTGTTACAAATTCACGCTGCCCCTTGTCACCAATAGCTGCAGGTGGAAAGGAGCAGGAGAGAGAGAAGGCCACTATAGCATCCCTCAGTCACATTACTGGGGCTTTGTTCAGACAGCATTAGTCAAATTAGAAGACAGCTGGCAAGCAGGGACTCCATAAAGCCATGGCTGACTGCAGCCCAGGGAATATGCCAACATGCCCCTACGCTAACAAGCACCTAGGCCTAAACATGACACGGGACATTTTACTGAATTAAAAAGCATATTCTGAAGAAACACTTCACAGTTTGAAGTACTAATTCCTGAGGGAAGGCCCTACACTCCCAACATAGGAACGCCATCCCCAGGACTGGAGAAGAGGTCAGAACACAATGGAGTGTAGAAATTACTGAGAATCTGGGTACCAACAGCCTTCTTCCTGCTGGCAACATGGCAGCTGAGAGCAGCAGAACACAGCTTAGAAAAGCCTACAAAGATGCCCTTCTGTGTCACCAATAAGCATGACCCTGCACTTAGCAAGCACCAACACCTCCCAAACCAGAAGGAAAAGAATAAGGGCAAAAGGTGAACGCCGAATGAAGTGAATTCAGAACGCTTGTACCATTCAAGACTGGGATTTTCTGCCAATTAACTTTCTTTTAAAATGCAGTCATAACTGATAGTAACTAACATAAGCGATGGTGGGACAGCCACTGAAACACAGCATAGGTCCACCTCCACCTCTACCAACAGCACAAGGTTTCTCTGCCGTTGACATTTCCCTTGAGGTAATTAAGGTCTTTATTACAGGAAGACCAGAGGTTGCTTTAGCATTTCTAATAATCAATTTTACTTTTGAACTATTTTTTGACTATTTATTTTTTCTTAAACTTCTGAAAAGTTATATTTGAAAAGAAGAAAAAAGCCCAACAATGGATGGCGCGATCACTCACTCCACTCCAGGGGCCTCCCCTCGTCGGGTCAGCCCCCAGGCGCTCGCTTACAGCAGAACCTCTCCAAACTTTGAATTTCAGATCAGCAATCACGAGTCAAATCATAAATAAGTATTGATGTTTGCCACTCTACAGTCAAATTACATCAAGCATCAATGCAATCAACTCATTAGCTGTTTTTTATTGAGCACCAGCATTCATTACTTACTTTTCAATTCTTTGGTTAAGCAACATATTGCCTGTATTCCCAGTCTCCATCTACCAGCTGATTAGCTCAATAATACTGATAATCTTCTCAAGTCAAAAGAGCTGGGAAGGGAAGTAACTGAAATCCCTATGAGCAGACTCAATTTACTCCTTTTGTGTATAACATCAATACACTAAACTACCAGCAATACAATCTGGCAAATGAAACTTCAAATGCACTAAGTTAGAGAGTAATTTCAACAAAAAGTCACAGCAGGTCATTAAAACGCCCCTTAATTGTCTCTGGATCGTACTCTGGTATCCTTCAACAACCTTCCTGGCATGCTGAGATTTTAAATCTCTTCTGACTGATGTAAGATTCAAGAACAGAATTGAAGCGTGATTGTCACATACAGTCTGAATGCCAAAGGTCAGAACAGCTTGCCGGTACGCTGGCCCACCGCTCCAAATTTTATATCTTTTCTGTCCCTTGGTTATTGCCTGACATGATTTAACAACTAATTCCTTATTTAACGATGTCAAAGGTTTTTAGGAAATTGACTGTATTTCACCAACGATATATTTCTTCTTGATTACAGAGTGGTTAAAATGATTTTAAACCAAGACAGCAAAATAAAGCAGTAATAAAATCAATAGAAGGAATGTTTTAAGCACCTTTTATTAGGTAATGGCATTTAAAATATCCGTAGCTTGTAATGGCACTTAGGATATGCCCAAAAATCAATGAGCTAAATTACTTATTGAACTAGTTAATTTGAACATTGAGTTTTATATGTATATTGATAAAACAAGCTACAGGAACGCCGGCTGCGTTAGAATTTCACGGTCAGAGGTCTCCCTCTGCTGGAAGAAACCTCCAGCAGCTCTGCTGGGATTCTTTCTAAAGAGCATCACAAAGTCAACACCGGGGAGTGTAACGCCCGAGCAGCGCCGCGAGAGGGCTCTGCTTCCGCTGCAGCTCGCGGAGAAGAGCGGGCGTCGGCAGAAGCGGCGAAGCGCTGTGAGATGCTGAAGAGCACCGCAAAACTGCGGGCTTCGCCCAGAAAGCTGCCACGTGGGCAGAGAAATACGCCAAAAACAAACACGTGGGAAAAGCGTAGAAATAAAGGCTATCATATAGTGCTTTTCTAAGAGTACAACACAAGTCCGGAGGAGGCTCGGGGCAGACCTGGCAGCAGGCCGTGCCGGGCGGGGGGCGGCCTCTGCCCGCACGAACGGCGATGGGACGGGGGCACGGCCTCACGGCGCGCCAGGCAGGGTCGGGCTGGGGACTGGGAACAACTCCTCTCCAGCAGCGGGGAACGGCCGGTGCGGGCCTACCGCGGGCAGCTCACACTTGGCCGATGAGATTGCCTTCTAATAAAAACCGACTACTCGGGGAGAACGCGGGAGCTGAGCCCATATCGCTTAGTTTCCTCACGAGCGGCCTCGGAGCCGGACGGGCCTGGGGGGCGCGGTGCAACGCAGGAGGTGCCGCCACAGCTCCATGCGGCCATACCGCTCCCCGACCCCGCCACCAAGAAACGGCCCTAGGGCCACCCCACCTCCAGCAGAGACCCCCTCAAAACCCCCCCAAGCCGAAGCCCGCCCGCTCCGCCTACCTCCCTCCCCTCCAGGCCCGCCCCTTACCTCACGCTGAGTAACGCCACTTCCCCAAGATGGCGCCGCACCGCCAGCTGCACCACGCCGCACCTCCCCAAGATGGCGGCGCCCTCACAGAGCGGGCCCGCCTCCCGCCGACCTTTTCAAGATGGCGGCGCCCTCACAGAGCGGGCCCGCCTCCCGCCGACCTTTTCAAGATGGCGGCTTGGCCCCGCCCCGCCGCGGGGCAGGCTGGGAGTGGGGCCTGGCGGCGGGGAGCAGCCTGCGGCAGGCTGGGAGCGGGCTGACGGCGGAGCGGGGCCGGAGCGGGCCGGGCGGGGGGCGCCATGCCGGAGCTGGCGGTGGACCGCGTGGTGGTGCACCCGCTGGTGCTGCTCAGCGTCGTCGATCACTTCAACAGGTGGGGCCCGGCCGGCGGTGGGGCCGCGGCGCTGAGTCACGGGCCCGGGCCGCGCCGCGCTGAGAGGGACCCGGGGCTGCGGTGGGGCCGGGGCCTGGCGTGTGCTCGGGGCCGAAGCCCTGAGGCGGAGGGAGCGCGGCCCGGAGCGCGCGGGGGGGGGGTTCGTCCTCGGGAGGAGGAAAATGGGTGCTCGGACGGCACCGGGCCGCGGATGGGCCCCTCACGGCGCGGGGGGAGGGCCTCGAACCCGCTGCAGTTTGTGCCTCAGCTACGGAGTGGGACCCTCTGACCGGCGGCGTTAGTGCGGAAATACGGCATCTCGCGAGGCAGCGCCGTGTCACCGACACCTCTGCTGTTGTGCCGCCTCTCGTGCGGGCACGGGGCAGCGCGCAGCTCGCCCGCTCCACACCCCACGCTGCGCGCGGAGGGGACGCTGCGCTGATCCCCATTTTGTGCCGCTGTGCCTTCCTCAGCTCCGTGTCACGCGCCGAGCGTTACTGCATGCCGGGCTTTGGTCCTGAGGGCGCTCAGTCACCTTTTGTAAGAGTAAAGCAATAATCAGTAACCAAAAATCACAGCGCCCCTTCTGTTCTGCCACTGCATGTGGTGCTTGACGTGCCCGTTGCAGAAGGAGCCGCCGCTCCCTGGATAGCTGCAGCCGGGGCTCTGGCGCGGGCGCTGACGGCCTTTTCCCTTCAGAATAGGAAAGGTTGGGAACCAGAAGCGCGTGGTGGGCGTGCTGCTGGGCTCCTGGCAGAAGAAGATCCTGGATGTGTCCAACAGCTTTGCAGGTGAGTTGGGTGGCCGATCCCCATTAAAACACGATTTAGTGGCTGCACTGCATGTTTAATCACTAAGCCGCCCTGCCAGGTTGCAGGTCCTCTTGTGCAGACCAGCCTGTATCAAAATCTGGGGAACTTCTGTTTTAGGAGAGGTTGGACTGGGCGATCTCCAGAGGTCCCTTCCAACCCCTGTGATTCTGTGAAACTTAAGTGCTAGCTGCCCGCTGTCAGAAATGCCCCATTGGAGCCTGTCTCGTCCTGCAGCCTGCCTGCAGCACTGTGCAGTGTGCCATGTTCCGGCAGCAGGTGTAAACTTTTTTTTGAAGTGCCGCTGAATGTTTTGCTGCGTTGGACGTGCTGACCTCTGCTGAGCGCTCCGTGTCTCAGCTTGTGGAACAGCTCAGTGCTCATGTGGCTGTTACCGCTTATGGAAAGATATAACGTGTATTTCAGCTTTGCTTTTCCTCAGATTTTGTCCAGTTAAAGCACTCCTTCCTCCTTTAAGCGTGTTGTTAATGGTGTTGAAACCATTTCCTCTTACATACTTCCATGTGATATCAGGAGTAATTTTTGAATGCATGGCTCTCACTAACCCGTCTGTGTTACTTACATCATTTCCTCCCCAGTGGGACTGCTCTGTGACAAAGCAGAAATATCTCCATTTATTTATGGAGTTTCACAGTTGTAAGGAGTTCTCCCACGTGAGGACTTTTTTTCTGTTTTTCTTTCCCAATTTTGGAGGATCTTTTTCCCTTTGAGTTGAAAAGAGGTTTGGGGTTTTCTTTGTACTGCTGACAGCCTTTCAACTTTGAAGCTTTAATATTCCTGTAAATTAAAATGCTGAGAACAGTCTGTTCTCAAAACCAGCAGTGTGTCCCTGTATACATGCTAACCGATGAAGCAACTCGTCCTTTACTCAAGGGTAAATAGTCCTTCTGTAAAGTGCCTCTTGGTGTTCTAGTAGTCTGTAAAAGCGTTGATGAAATGCATCCTGCAGTGAAAACTACTTTTGCTCTTTGTTGATCAACAAGCTGCGAAGTCTGCTGGGATCCTGTTTATCATATTAAATGTGTATGCGTACCATGCAGTTACTGTTGTACAAGGGAGAATTTCCCTCTGACGCTTTGATGTTGGCCACCAAGGATAACTTTCAGAATGCTGTGCATTTTATTCCTCAATTTTAAAACTGTTGGCAATTAGGAAAAAGAATTGCAGTGTAGTTTCACCTGTGCAGTGTAACATTGCAGAGCAGTTGAAACTGATTAAGATCCAATTGCCTTTAGCAGCCAGAGCTGTCCTAAAACATGGTGTTTCTATCAATATTTTCAGTCAGGAAATTGATTCCTTAAATATTGACATTTTTTTTTCCAGTACCTTTTGATGAGGACGACAAGGATGATACTGTGTGGTTTCTAGACCACGACTATCTGGAGAACATGTATGGAATGTTTAAGAAGGTCAACGGTAAGTTTAGGTTGCCTTGCAGACATGGATACGCTCCTAGAAACTTTTAAAACTTTGTCCACATGAAAAAGTGCATTCATAGCTAAGTAGGAAATTATGTGCCCAGGTAAGAAGCCTCTCCACACTAATTCCTCACGTGGCTTCACTTTTGCTAATGGTTTTCCATGGATTAATTTGTGCAAGTAGTTTGTGTTCTTCACGCGTTCATTCATACCTAATTAATTTTCCTAAGTCTCCTGACAGCTCCGTACCTTCAGAATCAGTTAGATTTCAAAAATGCCATTATTTCTAAAGAATTAGAAATGTTTCTCTTCTATAACTTCTATACAGATTTGCCCTGAAATTGCTTTTTTATGAACAAAAGAACGTTTTGGTTTTTTGTAATATTTACAAGTATTACAAACTCATGTTTTCAGTAATAATTCTATTACTCTTCACTACTTCATTTAAGACATTAGAGCTGAATGTTCAGTCATAACTTCAATTCCCATTAATTTTTTTAGCCCTGGGAACAACTTGAAACGTTTGTGACATTTGTGAAACAGTTCCTGTTCCTAGAATTTTTGTATCCTTAGATGTTAGAGTTGCAAGTTGACAGATCGCTGTATTATATGAAACACTGCATTATATGAAATAGTCTAGTTTAATTAAGAACCCTGGAGTACAGTTCTGTCTGTAAAGTAAGATGTCTTCATCACAAGCCACGTCATTGTCTTGCCTCCCCTGATTCATTTTCCCCTGCCTTACATTCATCTTCTGCATGCGTCAGATTGCTCATTTGCTAATTCAGTCTCCGCCCAAATACTTTTGTCATTGTCTTGTTATACAGTTCTGATTTAGAATCCTTTCTGGTTTTGCTCAGCTAGAGAAAGAATAGTTGGTTGGTACCACACAGGCCCTAAACTGCACAAGAATGACATTGCTATCAATGAACTGATGAAAAGATACTGTCCAAACTCGGTAAGTACTGCGCTCTGTTTGTTTGTTTTTCTCTCCCTAAATGGAAGACCTGGGAATCCTTGGCCCCTACCTTTGTAATTGTTGATACAACTTGTTAAAAATCTCACCGCACAGTATTTTAAACAGCTGTAGATGTCTTATTTCAATGATTGGAGTTCACACCTCTGTATAGCCTATAGCGTGAAGGTATTTTGTTCCAGTCCTTGAAAAAAACCTGGTTTTCTGTAATGTTTTGGGTTTTTTTCCATAGGTGTTGGTGATTATTGATGTGAAACCAAAGGACCTGGGACTGCCCACAGAAGCTTATATTTCAGTTGAAGAAGTTCACGATGTGAGCACTTATGGTTTTTCTGTGCCTTCCTAGGAAAAGGGTTTCCACTGAAAGATGAGTGTTAGAATGCCTGTATTTTCAAAAGGATACTCAGCCCATGGCACTCATATGCCCTCTGCATAGGTGATGTTGCATTCACTGGTGAGGGCCTGTGTACTTCAGTCCCCTGATACTTTTTGCCCTAATTTGTCCCATTGCCTTTTCCTGATTCTGTCATGCAAAACGAGACTCAGTTCATCTTACGCTTCGGCACTGTTCACATTGCCCCTGTTTGCGGGTGAGCCGTCTGTACTGGCCAGCCCGTCTCTTTGTACCGGCAGTCAGCCGTGTGCTCAGCCTAACCCCGTCTCCTTGTGTTTGTGCACCTCAAAGGATGGCACTCCAACCTCCAAGACGTTCGAGCATGTGACTAGTGAGATCGGAGCTGAGGAGGCAGAGGAAGTTGGTGTTGAACACTTGTTACGGTAAACACCTTTAAGATGAGAGCTTTCTTGTGAGACTTGCACAGCAGAGAACGTGGTCCATCTGGCATCTCCCAGTGCCAGCTTCCTGGAGGAAATGCAGAGCTTGTGAAACATGCTGCTTACGTTCTAAACAAGTGTGTTCACTTAGCATGTCTTGCTTGGCGTGTTCAGTCATTGCTAGTGACAAGTGTAACTGCCCACTGAAACTCCATCAAATGATGACAGCTACATTGTCATCATTTCAAAGCTTTGGAATATCGTGGTTTGGAACCATCTCAGCCCCTACAAACCTCACAGAGCAGGGCTGAGTGGGAGCATGGCTGCTGGAGCTGCAGCTGACGAACTGGCAAAGCTTGCCAGCCAGGAAAAGAGCAGTCACCTCATACAGACTGCACAGCCTTTTCACCTGCTGGAAATCCTGTGGGCTTCTTTCTTTCTATCCCTCTAACTGGCGTTATTACTACTATTCCAAAGACAGCATTTCTGCACAAAAGCATACAGCAATGACCTATTTTAGATGCGCTTTCTAATGTAAATCAGTTTGATCTCATTCTTTGACTTGAAGTGTTCTGTTTAGTTGTGCTTCATCTGTTCTTGCAATTGCTGTTCTTTTTAAACAGGAAGGACCTCTTAGTGAATATGCACAGCTTGATGATGAATATACAGCAAACATTCTAATGTCGAATCTTTGTTATGCATGTTTCAGAGACATCAAGGATACCACGGTGGGCACTCTGTCCCAGCGGATCACAAATCAGGTCCATGGCTTGAAGGGACTGAACTCCAAGCTTCTGGACATCAGGAGCTACCTCGAGAAAGTAGCCATGGGCAAGCTACCCATCAATCACCAGATCATTTACCACCTTCAGGATGTCTTCAACCTGCTACCGGACGTCAATCTGCAAGAATTCGTCAAGGCCTTTTACCTGAAGACCAATGACCAGATGGTGGTAGTTTACCTGGCTTCTCTTATCCGCTCGGTGGTTGCCCTGCACAACCTTATCAACAACAAGATTGCCAACAGGGATGCAGAGAAGAAAGAAGGACAGGAAAAAGAAGAGAGTAAAAAGGAGAGGAAAGATGAGAAGGAGAAAGACAAGGAGAAGAGTGATGTCAAGAAAGAGGAGAAAAAAGAGAAAAAGTAAAATGTGTAGTTTTTTTATTTGTAAATTAAAAAATCTTGTAAACTAAGTCACTTTGCTGTTGCGTTCTTTTCCTTTGTAATGATCAGTGCTCTGCTCAGCACAGCGTTTTGCTGCTGTGATACTCTGTTGCATTCGTTAGAACACGGCTGTATGGATGGACTCAAAGGGGCAGGTGCTGCCCCAAACAGAGTGTTGCTGCAGTTGGGTGCTGTGCTCTGGCTGTTGCTGGTAGAATATGGGATACATCCAGCGTGGGCTGAGCTGTATCAGGGCCTGGGGCCAGGAAACAGCAATGCACCCTGAGAAATGAATTTCTGGGGGTGGGCTGTGCCATACTGGCAGCAATTTCCCACAGTGCAGCTCAAGTATAGTCTATTAAAGAAATAATAACCCGTCGCAAGAGCTGCTGAAAAGCAAAGTGATGACAAAATTACAGGATGCTGGCTGGCCCCTGGTGGTATGAATAGCAGGCTTATTCAGTTCTGTTGTGTTGGATTTTATTTTTTTTTTTTAACCAAAAGCTACAATTCCCAGGGATGCTGTTCTCATGTGCCTGACTTCCATTGCTGCCTCACAGCTGTCAGCACTGTGCCCAAGCACCACACAGCATGACATCATCCAAGCCCCAGTGGCACCACATTCCCATGAGGGTGGTGCTGCTGTACTGGTGCCAGTCATGCCCACCCCTCCCGCCCTGGTTGCAGCCCACTAATTACAGGGGAGGTGTTCATCATGGCACCCAGCTGTGGGCACACAGCCACAGCACCATTGCCAGCCAACCATCCCAGAGCCATTTTTAACTAAGCATGATTACAGGCTGAGGGAGGCAGGCAGGCACTGTGCCCAGCCAGACCCCCGACACAAGGAAGGCACCTCCGTGTGTGCACAGAAAAACAGAACAGAACAGATGTATGCATGTATGGAAACGAACCTCGGGGCCAGCTCCAAGCACAGCCCCCCCCATGCTCCTGAAACAGGGGCATGGAGAGTACCCCATGTAGCCCCCGGAGCAGCATTACTCAGATCCTGTACCCAAACCTCCAGCCCCATCCCCAGGCAGAGCAGGGGGCTGTCCCTGCACTGTGACACCAGCCAGGGACACGCACCGCGGCAGCTGCTTGTCTTTTATTGCACAAGAAATCGGCATCACTGAGGCAGGATGGTGCAGTACAAAACGCTCCAGTTACTGGTCAGAAGCTATTGCAGAGCTTTGTATCCATGGTTTCATTTATGTACAGATATACACACACCAATGCTTGCTCACTGAGGCCCTGTCCTAGAGCCACAGCTGGGACACCACGGCCCTTCACCCCGGGTACAACAGGACCATGGGCAGGGCCTGATCCTGCCCTTATCACAGCTCTAGAAGCTCCTGGCACAGCACAGAGGGTGAGGGCTGCTCCAGGATGGGGGTGGTTGAGCCTCGCACAAGCTGCAGAGCACCAGCTCCCAGCGCTTGCTTTAAATACTAAGCAGCACAGGCCTGCACTGCACACTGGCAACTCAAAACACAGCAGCAAGGTGGAGCACGGTGCCAGGCCCAGCCCTGCCTGCACCCTGCAGCCCCCACTGTAGGTACCCTGGTACTTTGCTGGGAGCAAGATAGGGCCCAAACACATATCTTTATGAGCACCTGAGTCAGCTCAAGAGCCACTTCTCATCCTCACTGTATCTTCGGAAACGCCACAGGAAGGCTGAAAAAATGAGAGGGGGGACAGCCTACACCTAAACCAGATCTCACTTAACTAAGTCTGGGAAAAGCCCCAGCCTGGCTCCTTAAGTCAGGGCTGGGGAACATCAGTGGCTCTGTGCCACAGGGGGAAGGGCTGGGTACTGCTACAGGGAGAGGGGCAAAACAAACTGCAGAGAACACTGGGGTTTGGCTTCAGCGCATCAGGCAGAAGCTGCTCACATCCATTTCCAGGTGCACAGCGGTTTCCCGCCCCTCTCCAAGCACGGACAACCCCATGAACACGGAGCAGCCTCTAGGACAGGGAGCGCAGCCCACAGCCCCATGCAGGACCCATGTCCCCCAGTGTCCAGCAAGGGGACGGGAGCTGTGGTGCACACTGCGTGCCCAAGGCTGGGCTTGGCCCTTCCTCAGTCCCAGGCTGAGCAGGGCCGGGCTTTTGCCCCCACCTCCCCATCCCAACTTCAGTTTGGGTTGGGAGAAACGCGTGGATGCTTCCCCAGGGCTGTGTGTGCAGACCTTGCACAGGAACAAGAGAAGAGAGTCCGCACTGCTCGCACCATCCTGCAGGCAGCAGTGCTGCAGGCACCACTGGAGCCGCTGGGAGAGCAGCAGGGCTCCATCACTCCTGGCCAAAGCCTTCTGTCTCCTCAATGGCATACAGCAGCTTCTCCTTCAGCTGTTCGTAGCTCTTGTAGGGAGGCAGATCCAAGCGGTTAAAGCTGGTGAGATAGGGCGCTGTGAGCAGAGCAGGGAGCCCAGTGCTGCTGCTGCCCTGCTCCCCACCGCAGGGTCCCCTCCCATGGGTCCCCCCTTGGCAGCTCTGTCCCATGGAAGGAGGGTATACGGAGAGCCAGGGCCCCATGTAGCCCCACAGGGACACCAGCAGCTGTCCCCGTGTGCCCCACACAGCAGCCACTCACCATGTATGGCTCCGAGGCAGCCACGTCTCTTTGCCAACTTTATCGATGCAGAATTTCTGAGGCCCATTGCTGCCTGTAAATGACAAGCAGAGCAGATCTCATTACATGATCAGGAGGTGGAAAAGAACTCTGACCAGGCCCTACAGCCAGCAGACTGCCTCAGCCCTACAAACCTACAGCACGTGGGGGCACAAACACCCAGAGCTGTACCCAGAGCCTGTTCTGAGCCTTTTACAGAGAGGATGTGCATCCAAAGGAAAAGCAGAACACAGTGTTTCCCAGAGCATGCAGTGACGCAGCGCAGAGTGCAAGCCAGGTGGCTCAGCTGCAAGCGCTGAAATGCACACCTGCAGAGTTACAGGACTGAGCAGTCTGCCCACACGCTGCCAGGGACCTGGCTCAGGAGGTCTGAGTCACTGAGGCTGCTTTTAACAAATGGTTAACCCTGGGCAGGCTTCAGGGGGATGGAAAAAGGCTGATATGGCAGTAAGGATAACTGAATGGGTTAAGTTAGCTGGTACACATCAGTTCCAGGAAAACAGTGGACAGGCTGCTATGGGCCCCTAAAAGCAGCAAATTAAAGGGCAGGCATAGAGTAATGCCACACTATGGTTTTCCAGAAAAGGGGTTTCATAGCACAAAAAATTAAATAAAAAGCAGAATCATAGAATTGCAGGGGTTGGAAGGGACCTCAAGAGATCACCAAGTCCAACTCCCCTGCTAAAGCAGGTTCCCTAGAATAGGTCACTCAAGGTAGGCATCCAGACGGGTCTTGAATATCTCCACAGAAGGAGACTCTACAACCTCTCTGAGCAATCTGTTCTGGTGCTCTGTCACCCTTACTGTAAAGACGTTCAAAAAACACTCAAATCTCATTCAAAATGAGATTACAAACTGAGCTGACAAAGTTAACTCCAGTGGCACAGCTCATGGCCAAGGAATTTGTCTTCAGTACAGCACTAACCAAGCGCACTGCCTCACTCAGATGTCATTGCAGCTGCATCACTGCAATGGGAACGTGAACACCTGGCCATAGTGACCAGAGCCAGCTATGGCCACTGTCTCCCTCCCTGCCCAACCTTAGGGTGGCCACACACCGATGAGCTCCGCGAAGCCCCCGACAGGCAGGCGGCACGTCCCAGTCACAAACTGCAGCAGGCGGATCCTCTTCTCATTGTCCATCTCCTTCACCACCTGCAAGCACAGGGAAGAGGATCCCCATCACCAAACGGCCTCGGGCAGTGCCCGGCCCTGAGCATGGCACATGAAGGCTCTGGGGCTCACCTGCCAGAACCACTGGATCTGTTTGCTGTTCTTGGTGTAGTGCCGGTAGATGGTGTTCTTCTGCCAATCATTCATGTCAATCTCCTGCATGCCGCACAGCATCAGCTGCAGACAGAGGACAGTCAGGGGGACGGCAATACAGCCCCATGCCCACACTTCACAGCACTGACTCCTTTGGGGCTGTGTAAGGCACAAGCTTGAACAACAGAGGTGTACAAGGGAATTCCTCGCCTCTGATGAGAAGTTGTCACCAAGAGACCCAACATGCGGCCCTGCAGCCGCTGCTGCCTCGAGTGGGCACACCTCTGAGCTGATGGGTGAAATCAGAGGCCAGGGGCTGAGCAGAGCCCACGCACTCCATGGGCATCGCAATGCCATCACCAGACCTGCCTGGGGCAGGCCCCGCTCACCTCCAGCTCCTTCTCATCAAAGTACCGCAGCCACTCGAGTGGCACCACTTCGTTGAAGCCGTCCAGGAATGCCTTGGTTTGCTCCTCCACACCCCGTGTGAACCTCCAGTCTGTCAGCAGCCTGTGAAGGCAGACAGGGGTCCATGGATGGCACTGGGGCCCTCCTCACCATCTTTTTCAGCCTTCATGATTCCACGATTCCCTCCCACTGCTTCCCAGCCCACAAGCAGCAGAAGGCTCTGAGTATGGAGCAGTCGCCATCAGATGACTGCCAGTAGCACCACGGTGGCCCCAGCAGCCCCGCAATGTACAGGCTGGCAAGCAGCGTGGGACGAGGCGAGGAGTTGCACCCTCTCTCCCCTCTCCTCTTCCCTGAGAGCCCTGGCAGCCACCCAGACCACAGGCAGCCAGACCGCAGTGCAGCACAGCGCCAGCCCGGACTTGTCAAAGCCACGTAGCCAAGGAGTGGCCACGTCCCCGGCCCCGTGCTCCAACCCAGCACTGCCCCAAAGCCAGGTGCCCAATGAGGCATCAGGACTGGACTCACATGATGTACTCCTCCTTGTTCTCCTCTGTCACCCGGATGCTCTCGCCGCCCTCCTTTAGCTCATGGGTGGTCACCTTGCCCAGGATCTCCATGTCCTGGATGAAGTAGAGCTCCAGGCCACACTCCTCCAGGCTGTTCTCCCTGCAGAGGGCACCAGGACATGACAGGCCACAGGGGGAGCTCCGCCGCCCCCGCACAGCCCCGGGGCATGAGGCACTCACTTGGTCCAGATGATGGAGTTGTAGAACTCTGGGTCGATGGATTCCAGGTCCTTCAGCGTGGGCCGCTTGTTCAGCATCCTCTTGTAGAAGGGCAGCGTGAAGCCGGTGTCAATGAACTTCCCATGGTACAGAGCCTACAGGGCGTGGAGACGGGGGGTTAGGGGGACCAGGACGCGCTCCCTGCAGACCAGGGCTGGAAACACAGCATGGAACTCACAACCCCTTCCCCTCCCCACCATGAATTCCACTGCATCTCCTTCTCCCCTCACAGCTCTATTAAGAGCACTTGTTTAAACAGAGCTCTGCCGTGGCTTCCCTGAATCCCTGGCTTCCAGGAGCCCCAAGGCAAAGGCAGCCAAAAATAATGCAGACGCTTGTCTAGAACAGCCCAGCGGTGAGTAATAGTCTGGAGTTTTATTGGGATCCTGCAAAGCGCGGGGCAGGGCAGGGGGACCTGGGCAGGGCGCAGCACTTTGGGCAGACCCTGCCCCATCCAGGACCACTGCAGCCCCGCGCCCACCAGGCCCTGGGGAGGGTGAGAACAACAGGAGGAGTGGGGCAGGGGCAGCTGGAAAACCTCACACTGCTGGGGCTAAAAACAGCCCCGGAGCTGCAGAGTTGATAGCACCGGGGTGGCAGCCAACGGCTTGGAAGCACAGCCCCAGCAAACTGGGACCCCAGCCTCACGGCCAGCCCCAGCCCTTCGATGCGTCACCTCATGCTGCCACGGCCACATTCCTGCGGGCACACACTGAGCAAGAAGGTGCTCAGTGGCGGCGATCCTGCCGAGCAGAGCTCCCTGGCCCCAGGCTCTTACCATGGCAATGAAGCGGCCGATGAAGCGGAAGTAGGTGAGGTGGTCAGGGTTGATGGAGGAGGCGGGGTTGATCTGCAGGCAGTAGTTGTTCTTGCCGGCATACTCAAAGAGGCAGTACATGGGGTTGAGCACCTCGTGGGACAGGAGGAAGAACCACTCCCTGGGCGAGAGGAAGGGGACAGTGGTGAGCAGACATCAGCACCTGGGGCTGCCAGGGGAGGCTTCATCCCAGCAGAGGGGACAGGCCCAAGTCCCTGGAGCACAGTCAGTGCCCGGCTACTCGGGGTGCAGGGCAAGCACTGAGCCCTGGTGTGAGTATCAGGCAGCCCAAGACCCAGCCGCAAAGTGCCTTTGGAGACATCAGTAAGAGAAATCTAGCTGCATGAATCCAGGCCGTCAAACATGTGCACACATGCCCGTGCCCATGCACACAGTGCCCACAAGCACCAGCTATCCTCCTCCACAACCTCCCCCTGCCCCAATTTCCCACTTCAAGCAGTGCAGAACAGGCGCAGCCCTCACTCTGCTCCCCCGCCGCCGGCAGTCCTCAGACGCAGAGGCAGCCCCGGCATCCTGTCCGTGGTTCTACCCTGTGGTAGAACAGCATGACGTAACCTACCATAGGGTAAAACCACTGGCAGGACACAGAGAGATGCAGGCAGCAGGAGCCCTGCCCACAGTTGGCAGCAGCATCACTGGGAAGGAGGAGGTGGGGAGCACACTGCAGCACGCGTTCTGGGGCAGCAGAGGCAGTGCAAGCCCACCACTGAGCCTGACACCCAAGGCAAGCTGGCCGGGGAACACGGGGACAACGGACAGTGCCTCCAGCTGGAGGCGCATCTCAGTGCCATGCAGCACCATCCACCGGGTAGATGGTGGAAGCTGGCAGTACATTTGCCCTGGCCCACACTGACCATCCCAAGAAACACCAGCATCTGTCTGCAGGACAGGCTGCAGGGAGAGGAGGCAGCTCAGCCCATCACTGGTGGCCACTCTGCACTGAGGGCCGTTGGAGAGCCCAGCTATGCCCCCAGTCCTCACTGCACAAAGGATCAGGGAGTGCAATGCCTTCCCAAAACTCACACTTTTCTCACCTCCTCTGCCCAAGCAGGCACTGCAGGAGGACCAGGAACCCTGAGCCCTGCTACCAGAAGGCCCCATGCCATGGGGGGCTCACCCCACCCCACAGCAGGCATGTGGCCCCACGCTCACCTGGCAATGCCGCCATAGTCCAGGCCCTCCTCACCGCGCATGATGATGTAGAGGCGGCGCCGCAGGTCATAGGGCTTCATGTTCATGATCTACGGGGGGGAGGCAAAGAGCACGTCACCATGGGACACTCAAAGGGGGACAGCCTCGTGCTCCCCAGGGCTCTGCCGGCCGTGCACCCCCTCACCTGCTGGAAGGAGTCTTCAAAGAGAGTCTGTCGGGAAACGCTGATCTTCACATGGCTGGGCAAGGCATTTGACTGCAAGGCACAGACACGAGGCCGTGTGTGGGTTGGCATGGCAGCCCCGCATCACCAGCCCACCCACGAGCACCCCCAGCAGCCTTCAACCGCATTACTCACGTGGCAGAGGAAGCGGAACTGGTGGTACTTCCAGCGAAAGCTCCGGTCATACGCACCTGGTGATCCACCCTGCTTGCTCCTACAAAAGCAGCACCAAACTGGGCTCAGAGCACGGCTCCGGCACATGCTGCCATGCCCACGGGTGGGAACTGACCCCCACTGCATGCAGAGAGCTCTCCTCCATCAGAGCCAACACAAGGCCCTACACTCACCTACACCCAATGCTCAGCGTCCCTGCCACAAAGCCCCACTTCGCCCACCCTGCACTGTGACCATGCACGCAGATGAGCTGTGAACGACCGACCCGAGCCACAGCTCCAAGCACATACCCAGACTCAAATCCTGGCCGTGGGTCCTTGAAGGTGGTGGTGCGCGTGTTGTGGTCCACAAAGTAGCGCACGCCCTCATTGGTGTACTTCATCTCCCATCCAGGTGGCAGGGGTGGCTCCTGGATCATCCTGCAGGCAGAGATGGGGTCACCACGCTGCCACCTGGGGGCTCTCTCCCTGCTTCGTGTCGCTGCCCCTGGAGACTGCCTTGGACTTTTGCACCTCCAGCACCATGTTTTCCCTTCTGGCTCCCCATCCTGTGGGGCTCAGCACCCTCACTACCACGTTTCAGTGCTTGGAGCCCCACCACAAGCATCATCCTTGCTCTTCCCATGGGCTCCTACCCCTGCGTGCGAGGGTCTTCCCACTGCGTGGTCCGCGTGTTGTGGTTCACGTAATACACCCGCGCGTTGTCCTGTCTCTTCTCTAGGAGGAAACAGAGGGAAAGCGATAGCTGGAGCGCTGCGGGCACCAGTGTCCCAGGAACAGCCCTCCCTTCCCAGTGCTTCTCAGATCCCCCCTCTCCACCTGCACTACCACAGTGCATTTGGAAAAGGCATAATTACAAATAAAATAATTATTTTAAAAATTACTTTTTTTCCATGCACAGAAGCTGCAGTGCCTCTGGGGAAGGCCCAGTTCTCCAGGGCCTCCAGGGGCACCCTGCTGGGGGCATGACCCCACGGATGAACGGAGAACCGTGCCTGCACATGCACACACACACACCCCTCTCTGTTGCACACAGCCGTAAAACAAACACACTGCTCACACCAGCACCACTGCTGCCCAGAGCTCTGTGCCTGCTCTGCTTGCTGTGTCCCCATCACCACGTGTGCCCCCACTCCATGCTGCGAGGGACGCTCTGCACGCACTCTATGTCCCCTCCCTGTTCCCCCTGCTCGCTCTCAGGCTGTGGGAGGGGACATGGCGACGGGACATTCCTGTCCTCAGCCCTGCAGACGCACCAGGCATGGTGATGGGGTGCTTCAGAACTTCTGCTCTTGGCTCTGGCTGCCCCAGGGACCCCATCCATCTGCCCAGGTGCAGACACAGGAGCAGGGCATCCCCTCACAATCCAGCCCACACTCCCGCAGGGATGCCCCCCTCAGGAGAGGGGCCCTCTGCACTCTGCAAATGGCACTGGGTCCTTTAAAACATCCCGGCACCCCTCAGCATCCCGCAGCTCCCATTAGTGCCACCTTCATGTCACCAGACCCTCGCCACCCTCCCCAGCTCAGGTACACTGAGGTTCCCCCATGCTCTGGATGTGGCACAAGGACAACAGCAGCACTTGGGACATGGGGACAGGACTGCCAGCCTGCTGTGCCTGGGGGTAGGGCACCCCAGGGGCACTGCGTGGCAGCAGGCAGAGCTCGAGGGCTCGGGCTGAGTGAAGAGTTGGATCCCTGTTCTCTGCCCCAGTCCAAAGAACAACCACAAACACTTCTACATTCAGTAGCTGAGAGAGAGAGAGCTGGGAACTTCTCCAGGAAAAGAGAAAAAAGGCAGAAAAAAATGGGAAAAAAGCTGGATTTCAAATCAGAGATGGAGCTAACCATGGGCAGACAGCCCCGCATACAGCAGAGCACGGGGAGCACTGCGTCCACAGATGGGGCACACGCTGACACGGGACGGACACACAGATGCACAGAGCATCTCAAAAGCACCCGGGCGGGACAGGGCAGGGCGCAGGCAGATGAGAGGCTCTGTACTTACCCCAGCCAGGAGGAAGGGGGCCGAGAGGATCATTGTCGGACGGGGCGCCAGACGGCTAGAGACGAGAGAGGGCAAAACACAAAATAAAAAGCAGGGCCAGGACAGGCGAGAGCAGCGGGGCGCAGATGGAGGGGAGCCCACAGCCCTGTTTCCCACTCGCCTCCCATTGGCCCACAGATCCTAAAGTACTAAAAAAAAAAAAAAAAAAAAATTATAATAAAAAAAAACCAACAAAACAAAACACTTGCACACTCAGGGGGTGTTAAAAAAAAAAAAAGGGGGAAAAAAAGCACAACCTAAACAGCGGCTGGGGGGCAGCGCGGAGAGCAGCAGGACCGCGTCGCAGCTCCAGATGTGCACGGCCGCTCGGCTCCCGCTGGCCCGAGTGGCTCTCCCCAGCAGATACACCTCCAGCCTCCTCCAAGAACCACACACAAGAGGGAAAAAATATCGCAGGCCTTTCCAATGAAATCATTCCCACAAGCCCTGTCCACGCCCAGCGCTTCCTGGCGGGGCCCGCGCCCCCCTCCTCCCGGGCAGCGCGCAGGCCGGGATGCGCTCGCACTGAGGGCACATTCATGGCTGCGCAGACAGGCGGCTCCCGGCCCCCCCCGGCAGGTCGGGGCTGCACAAAGCACCTTTCTTGTGCCGGGCGGGCGGCCTCACCCAGCCTGAACTGGGGGGTGCCCCGGGCACTGCGCCCTGGTTTGCGTTAGCCCACAGCTCCAGGGACGGAGGCACAGGCCCGGCAGCCGGCGATTCAGGGCAGAAAGGGTCTGGAGATGACTTCAGGGTTCAGTAAGAAACGCGTTGTTATAAATAAGGCCTTTTCATCGCGCCTCTTGAAGCCCAGCCTCAAGAGAGGGGTCGGCACCCCACCCCCACACCTCCATGGGGACGGGGCACAGCCACAACTGGGGGTGTTGGGGTCCCCTGCCCATCCAGAATGGGTGCTGGTTCCCAGGGGCCAGCCCAGCGCCCTGGGGTGCACTGGGGCAGCCCACATCTCTTGGCTTCTCCCCTTGCACCAGGATGAGTACAGGAGAGGCCCTGGCACAGCACGGTGCACTGCTAGTAGCTCCCTCGCTCCCTGCCCAGAGAAGCAGCCGAGGCACATCGAGGGCTGTCACCTCACTGTGACTTAAAAATAACCAATTCAAACAAACAGGGTGGAGAGGCAAGAGCTCAGTGCAGGGCCCCGGGGAGCTGGCAGTCAGCAGCTCTACGACCCACAGCCCCCGAGAACGGCCCTGTGCCTGAGACCCCTCAATGCACACGGTGCCGCTCCCACGCAGCGTGCTGCGGAGGAACCCTGCTGCAGCACAGCCCTGAGAAGGCTCTGCACCGCCAGGAGGGCAAAGCGAAGCACAGAGTCCCAGTGGGGAGGGAGGCAGAGCAGGAGCCATCGCTGTTGGCAGGAGAAAGCTCAAAATGAGAAGTACAATCGTTTTATCAGGCTAAATTTGGAGCGTGAGTCCCTCCCTCTGCACTTCACAGAGCCCAGCCAGAGCGAGTCGCGCAGCGCTGGAGCGGCTCCAAAGGCGCCTGGCGGGGAAGCCAGCGGCAGGCTCACAGCCGAGCCTCAGCAGGAGCCCCCTCCTCTGCCCCTGCCCGCTGCACGCCGAGAGCACGGGGCCATGGAAGTGCGGCTCCCTCCATAGGGCCTGGAGGGACTGCCCAGCTGTGCAGGCAGCAATGCCCACGCCATGGGCACCCCGGGCACGCAGCTGCTGCCTCCTAGCCCCCGGCTCTCACCTGGTACAGGAATCTTTGGCTGAACTGCTGCATGGCTCCCTGCAGCTGGCTGCGCTGGGACTGCCACTGCTCGTAGTTGCGGACGTACTCGGCTGTGGGGCGCTGCCACGTGGTGGTGCGGGTGTTATGGTCCACGTAGTAATAGCGGCCTCTGGGGTCCACACGCTTTTCCCACCTGGAAACACCACAGGAAGATGTCACCACCTGTCATTGGGAAAAAGGCTCCCTGGGCACTTGCAGCCCTGTTTCAGTGCTTTTAGGGCTGGGTGCCCCCTTCTCTAAGGGATTCCACATTCTACTGGTGAGCACACCACCGCCCCACCTCCTCCAGCAGCCCTTCTGCTGCTGCTCAGAGCCCCAGCGCATGGCACCATGTTGCTGAACAGCCCTTCAGTTCAGGTGACGGGGAGTCTGGCACACCCCCACTGAGAGCACTGCAGCAGCAAAAGACAGCGGTGACAACCAGCACAGAAACAGGTTGCACCTCATGCTCAGCTCACACACTTCACAACTACTCAGTGCTAATGCTGTGTGAAGGCACAGGGGCTCAGAAACTCTCCATGGGATCAGCACCCTCCAGAAACACAGGTGAGAAAAGCAGCCTCCAAGGGAGGAACACTGAGCGCTGCGGTCTCCTCTGGGGACTGATTTCTCCTCTCACACTGACAGCACAGGCTGACCTCCCACACTTGCTCTCTGGCTCCTCTCCCAAGATTAAGCACTGCCCTCCAACACAAGGGCTCCACTCCCAGCTCCAGCTCAACTAAGTTCATGCTGGAAGGGTTCCTCAGCACAAGGTGAGCCCCATCATGAGGGCATACCGAAGCCTACTGGGACCTGGGGCAGCTCTGCTCAAAGTGAGCTAAGGCAGAGCTGCTGGGCACCACGACTGAGATGCAGTACACATGCCCCCTGGAAGGCTGGCACCTGGCAGAGGCAAGGCATCAAGCAAACACCTGCACTGGCACAAGCTGCCGAGAGAGCTGTGGGTGCCCATCCCTGGAGGTGTCCAAGGCCACGGATAGGGCTCTGGGCAGCCTGAGCTGGTGGGGGCACTGAGCCCACAGAACGAGGTAGGACTGAGGGCTGTGAGGTCCCTTCCAACCCAACCGTGCTGTGACTCTGTGATTCTAGGATAGGAGGGAAGGAGCACACCTGGGGCCCTCCCAAACCTGTCTCTTTCCTGAGAACAGACTCCCCCTAAACACCAGGCAGATTTTAAGCTGTTGGAGGACCAGCAAGCATCAGGGAGGGCTGCAGCAATAATAGCTCAGCTGAGGGCAGCGTGTGAGCACCGGGACCTGGAGCTCCCAGGACCGGTTTTGTATTTCACGCTCGCCGCTACGCTGGCTGTGAAGCACTGAGCTCCTTCCAGCCGTGAGCTAACCCAGCCCAGAGAACAGCAGCTTGGCTGCACTGACTTCTCTGTTTCTGGGGCACAGAGAGGAGGTGAGAACTCAACAAGCTTCTGGAAAATGCATGGACCCTGAGGGCTACACACAGCCTGCGTGACGTGAGGACTGTGTAATCCTGCAAACGAAAGGATGACCTCCCCCCAAATATAAGTTCTGCAAAGATCTTCCTGCAGGTTTTGCGGAGCTGTGCAGCACTGTGTGAGAACAAGCAGACACCAGGGCAGTGAGAACAGAGGCCCCTCTGAGCAGATGCGGTCCAGCTCCAGGCTTGGGGCATATGGTGTGTGTCTGTGTGTGCCCACCCAGAGCTCAGCCCTCCCACCTCATCCCACCTCACCATGCCACATGCCTGCCCCAAGCCCCTTACCCTGGCGGGAGCGGCCGTTCCCACGTGGTGGTCTTGTTGTTGTGGTCTACATAGTAGACTCTACCATTTGGCAGCTCCCGCTGCTCCCACCTGAAAGAAACAATCACAATTGGTACGGGCAGGCAGTGAGCCCAAACCCCAGCAGGGCAGAGCCCAAAGCCTGGCAGCAACCACAGCCCACTGCTCTCCATGCCTGCCCTGCACAGCTCCAGCATTGGGCAGAGCAACTCCAGCAGGAGACATGGAAGAACCTGTGCTAACCCAGGGCTATGCAGAAGGGCTCAGCTGGAACGAGTATCAGGGACCCAGCACTACCCAGACAACATGTTAGCCCGTATGGGCACCCCAGGGACCAGTGGGCCATGAGTAATTAACCATCAACTTATTACAGAGGGTTGCATCTGGTGGGTTAGTAACCTGCCTCCTCACACTGCTTAGCTACAGAAGTTTAAGCTTTCCTTAAAGCAAAGTATGACAGCAGGTCCACACAGCAGCTCTTTGGCTTGCTGGATACAGAGCAGGGCAGAGGTGCTGCAGCAGGCTGTGTGCTGATGACAGGCATCACTGGGAGCATAGATCCCTGACTTCCTGCAGAAAGTAGGTCAGTGTAATACTTCACTCAGGTGCAGCTTTATGTCCCATCTGTCTTTGTTTGTTTTTTTCTCATATATCTTTAAAGGAGAACCTTCAAGTTTGGGCTGGGGCTGTGTTTTCCCGGCAGCCCCACTGCTGCTGGACACCATGGGGACGCAGTCCCCCACGGAACCCAGTGCCGTGGGGTGGCCCAATCCTGTGCAGCACTGCGGCCGTTCCTCACCTCCATTCATTCATTCATGGAAGTTTACGCTTTGGCAAACACGGAGCCTCTGTGCAGCACCACGCTTTGTCAGCTCTTACTCTGCAGCACGCAGCTACTGACAGATCAAGTGTTCTCCTGCCACGCTTCTGCTCCCACAGGTCTCCCTCCCAATTCAATCTTCAGCCTCAATTAATCATCACTAGAAGCCCCAGGAAATTAACCTACTCACTTCTGTTGTGCTGGCAGCTGAAATGACATGGGCTGGCACGGCCACGCAGCACTCTGCGAAGGTGCTCCAAGCACCAGCCCCCATCGTCTGCAGCACCCTTGTTTTCCCCAAGCCCCCAGGGTAAGACATAAGCCTGGAGCCACACGCACCATGACCACAGGTCTGTGCGTGGCACAGCTGTGCCACCACTCTGAGAAGGGCTGGGAGCTCTCAGCCCCAGCGAGCACCATGTGTGCCTGCACCGCTGTGGGAGAGGTGGCTGCAGGGCAGTCCTGCAGTCCAAACAGAACACCTTCCTTATGTAAGAAACCACAGCAGCGCGCCTGCTGCCAGGCACATAATGCAGCTCTTTGTGTGAGCAGACGGGGCTGTGTGCGCAGAACGGCAGCGAGCGCCTGTCCCCGCGTGGGATCGCTGCTGATAGGAACCAGATGCGGGGCCAGTGGCTCTCATGGCCCTGCTGTCCCATGGGCACCCACGCAGGAGGGCCAGGGCCCCACACTGAGGCTTTGGGCTGCTCCCACAGCACAGCCGCTTCTCAGCAGCCAGGGGTGAGGGAGGGCTCCACGCACAGCTGGGGCTGGAACGATTCAGGACACCTTCCAGCACCCTCCAGCCCCAAACAGACCGCTGGTTGTATGTGAGCTGCCCTTGTGCTCAGCACATCTGGTGCAGATGTTCAGAGAGAGCTCTCTGGGCCACAAAGAGCTACAGATCCCCACGTGAACCCAGCGTGCTGGCGCCCCGCGTGCAGCCCAGCCAGCGGGGAGGAATGGGCTCAGAGCTGCTCCTGCCCTGCACAGTGTGAGCACTCTCCCTGTTCCCTGGATAGAAGGGGACGCTCAGAGGAGCCCAGGGAACCGGCAGCCTTCTGGTGGCTTCTTAGGCACAGTGACACAACGGCTCCCAGCAGCTCTGCAGGGGACTTAGCGATTGCCAGGGCTGGTGAGGACTGCGCAGTGCCAAAACAGCCCAGTTTGGTCTGCATCCCTCCTACCCGAGGCTTCGCTGTCTCCTGCAAGCCAGCTGCATCCTCATCCCATGCTGGGCCCCAAACCACGAATCATAGCAATCCCCCGGTGCAGTGAGCCAGCCAGAGGCAGCTTCCCCACATCGGGTCTCCAGAGATCCCCCGGAGCTCACTTTGACCATCTCAGGGCCACAGACGTTTCTGCAATCCCTGCTTAGCAGAGGCAGCAGCCTCCAGCTGCCTTCACGCAGGGCTCACAGCCTGGCCAGATGCGGTGCTCCACTCTCCATCACCTGGGAACACCTCAACACTCAGATCCCCACCTGAGGAGCGCAGCAGCCACTACAGCTCAGACAATGCATGCAAGATGCTGCTGTTCTTCTCTCCCACTACAAACCCTATGGTCAGAAGAAGGAGGGAAGGAAAATGAAGGCCCCCCACACCCTGGGGGAGGAGCATCGATATCTCTGCACCTCAGGCAGGCAGAGGTGGGGAGGAGAGCTCCCGTTTGCCCGGTAAGCGCAGGAAGGGGCATGGGTTGGAATAAAGACCTTTTTCAGAGCCCTGGACTTTTCCAGCTGCCTGGAAACAGGAAGCGCCCAGGCTGGAGAACAGTAACCCTCACACACCCGCATAAAGGCACACTGAGCCGTTAACCCTAATTACCTGTGACTGACACATCAGTGAGGCCCTGACCTTCCAGGCATCAGCTTAGCCAGAGGAAAATAAACAGCTCCCTTCATATGAATATGAGGCGCTGCAACCCCTCTGCACTGCTCTGCATTTGCAGTCCAGAGCAAGGGTATAGGAAAGGTGGAGGATGGGGCTCAGCTTGCCCCCAGCCCCAGTCCCACTCCTTCCCAGCAGCCAGCAAGACACAGAGCAGCCAGAGAGGAGCCCCAGTCCCAGGCATTCCCATGGCACCACAGGGCTGGCACAGCACGGGACTGGGCTTCACCTTCCCAAGGATGATTCTCTCCCTCTCTCTCAGTAATGCCAGAATAGCCCAGGACCCAGGAGAGGCTCTGCCTACCCCCAAACATTGATGCACACGGGGCTGCTCACCTCCCTGCTCGTCCCACAGTAGCACTAGACCTACAAGCTGCAGGAGGATCCCGCCCAGCTCCCCACAGTGGCAGATGCCTCCATGGTATTTCTGTAATGTTCCACTCTTCAATGTCCGTGCTTCCCTTTTAGAAGGAGCTCCCTGCAGATCCACACTCCCTCTCCTATTTTCTTCCCACTGACTCCTTGAGAAGCCCCAGGAGCTCTGAGGACTTTGCTGCTCCAGGCACCAGCCTTGGGAGGCCACCTACGGTGGAGATGCGATTCACCATTCATTTCCCCAGGGCTCCACAATGGATACAGATCAGAGTCCTGGCCCAAAGGAGGAGGGAGGAGTCCAGCAACACAGACAGACCCAGTTCTGGCTGGACAGGACAAGCTGTGTCAGGGATGGGAGGCACAGATCCCCATTCAGCAGAACCAGACAGAGACAGCAGGTCTTCCTGGATGCTTCTGCAGTACCCCAGCAGTACCCCTTCTCTGTTCTAGGCTCCCTTCCCAGGCTGTGCTCACGGCCCCTTGCAGGGCCTCCCATGTCCTGTGCTCTGCTGAGCAGGAAGGTCATCGCTGCTGAGCCCCATTGCATGGCTCCAGCCCTCCAACAACCCCTCTTCCAGCACAGAGCAGTGCCCCAGCAGCTCCCACGCTGCTTCCAGGGCTGTGCCTCCCTCCCCGAGTCCTCCTGGGGCACTCAGCCACGCTGCCCCATCAGGGGAACAAGAGCCTCGAGCAGGAGGAGGCCGAGCTGCTTACCCAGGAGGCAGAGAGTCCTGGGCCTGCAGCGCTGTCCGTGCCTGCGGGGTGCTGGGTGCTGCCTCCTCGGCTTCTGCAGAGCCAGGCAGGGCAGGAAGGGCAGATGCAGCGACAGAGCCATCAGCTGCGCTCGACGTCGCCGCAGCCAGCGTGGCAGTCCCCGCAGCTGGCCTTTCCTCTTCCATGTCCGCAGCTCCCACTGCATCGCCATTCACTGGGAAGGCAGAGGGCAGAGCTGTTAGCACCAAGAACAGCACTGACTGCTCCACCGCTCCTGGGCAGCCCCACAACCACGGTGGTGGTGGTGGTGATGGAGAGCAGCCGGTCCCAGGACCCCAGCGGCCAGGCCAGGTCCTGCCAAGCCCCTCCATCTTTCCTGTTAAGATAAAAGCAGACACAACTGCGTTTGTGCTCAGTATCCCTCCTGCTGCCTGCAGACGTGCTGTGGGCCTGACATGGAGGCCAGAAGCAAGGAGCTCAGGGGCTGCCTCACAGCATCCCCACAACAGGCGCTGCTGGGAGCTGAGCAGTGCTGGTTCCACTGAGTTTGTGGAGAGGGGAAGGGAAAGTGCAAGGGAAAACTGCAATGAAAATTGATCAGGAGGAAAAACACAGACCAAAAGAATGAAAGGAAATTTGTTTGATGAATACTTATCAGCTAGCCAAAAAACAGGGTTCGACAGCACAGCATAGGATAACTTTTGCCACAGTGAAATGAAAGAATTAAAAACAAACTTAAAAAAAAAAGGATGCAGATAGAGCTCCACAAGTCAGAGTTAAGAAATGTAAAAAGCTGTAAGCCCAAGTTTTGTAGCAAACACCTCACATTAGTCAGGTGTTTACTGCTGGCAAGCCTCGGGAAGAGGTTTGAGGAGCTTCAAACACGCTGTGCCAGTGTTCTGAGGGAACCTGACTCAGGTGACTGCACTGAAATTGCATTGATCTCAGTCCCGGACAGAACAGGGGAAAAGATGATCCAAAGTCCACTGATAAGGACTTCGGGAGGAGTAGGGCTGGAGCTAAGCTACACCATGGAGAAATCATGCCATACAGTATCTTCCTTTCCTTCTCGGATGAAATTACAGCTATGGGCAACAAACGTAACTGGGAAGTTCTTGCAGCCGTCTGCTCCCAAACTGCACGCGCTAATGTCAACAGAATGTACTGAGCTGGGAGGAAGAGGAAGGCTTCTGGAGGCATGCTGAGCATGACACAGCGCCCAGCACCACCCCCAGCCAGCACCTCCCATCCCGAGGTGTAACACCCTGGCTGGCACGCTGCTGAGCGATAAACAGCAACAAGGACAGCACAGCCATAAAGCCACGGGAAGGCTGGGGCTGGGCCAGCACAACGTAATGTGAAGCAAGCAGAGCCCAGCAACAGCACTGTGCCTGCGGGTGCGTCCCAGGGGGGCAGGGGCTGGGCAGGCAGTGGCACTGTGCAGCACCGGGGCAGGCTGGGACTGAGGGCTGAACTGCTGCGCCCTAGTGCAGCCTGCTGCACCCCCACCTGCCTCCCAAAATGGATTTTGGCAAAATTGAAATTACAGTGCTCCAGGTTTTTCCAATGAAATTAAAAAAAAAAAAAAAAGAAAGAAAAAAAGTCCTCCTGGGTTGAACCAAACATTTCCTTCTATCCAAAACTAAGCATGCTGCTTTTCTTTTGGGTCTCTGACAAAAGCAAAAGAAAGGACAGAACTGGCTGCAAAATAACAGTGCAGGGGAGTAGGAAATGCCTGTGGTAGTGGTGTCACTCTGCTGCCACCTCACACCCTACAGCACTGCATCATGTACTCGCCCAGGATGTGGGACATGGGACCTCTGCTAAGCCCACAGTGCCGGGCACTATCCTGCCATCACATCCCAGGGCTGCTGCAGGCTTCCTGCACTGCTGGGCAGCTCCAGCGCACCAGCAGAGAAAAGCCGGTGAGCTGCTTATGGCTTTGTAGGCGCACACTCACCAGGTCCAGTCCCCGCTCCATGGGGTATTCATGGCTTTGTGGACAAGCCCATGAAAAGACAAGGAAAACTCTTCCAGAAGGTATTGCTGGCGAAAGGCTGAGCGTCCTTCTGAGATGCAGGTTTGTGCCCTCTCAGAGAGGAGCCACAGAAATCACTCCAGAGAGGCAGAACAGGTCCTAAGGAACTGCCCAGCTTATCAAAGTGAAACCAACAGTCCCTTTGCAGAGAAGAAATCCCTTTATCACAGCAGAAAACTCCTTTCCCCCTCAGACCGCACCCCCAGCTCTGCCCACCCCACACCTGTAGCAGCAGCAGAGCCCCCCGCCACGCTCACCGGTGCTGCTGGCGGTGCCGTTGGCCATGCTGGTGGGTGTCGAGCTCTTGGGTGGCTGCCGGTGCCGGCTCCGTGCGCTAGGACTTTGCTCCCCACTGCCCGCACCCTGCCTAGAGGCCCCGGCAGCGAGGCGGTGCGTCCTGCAGGGAAAGAAACAGGAGGTGAGGCACAGCTGGGCCTGGGAGAGAGCCTGCTCGCCCCGACACCGTGCTGCTGCTCTCCAAGCACAGACATCTGTGGCCTGCTGGGACATAGCAGCACATACCTGCCCTGAACCTCAGCTCTCCAAACCCACACACAGGTCTTGGCATCCCACCCCCAGTGTCAGAGCCCACGGGGGAGAACTCTCAGTGCAGCCCTTGCCTGCATGCCCAAGGGTGATCACACACTGCTGCCTTCTGCCCCAGGAGACCCCCATGGAAACACCCCCAGGAGCCACAAGCCCTGCGCAGAGGCAGGTGGGGAAGCTGCAGGCTCCTGCCTATGCTGCCCAGAGAGAACAGCCGGGAAAGGCAGCACTGAAACCACCACATCCAGAGCCCAACTTCTCACAGGGATGCTCAGGAAGGGGAAGGGGAACGTCCAACAGCAGGGCACCGCATCGTGCACAAACATCAAAGTGAGAGAACTGCTGGCCAAAGGAACACTCTGACACAGACCCCTTGGTTCTCACTCTGTAATTTGGGGCAGCAAGAGCTCTGCACCACTGGGAAGATCCTCTTTCCCCACCTCAAGGCCCAGGGAGCACAGGCAGAGCAGGGCCACCCCTGCCCAGAGCAGCACAGTGCTCACAGCCGCAGCACCAGGACGCAGGGATTAGGGCTTGCTTTGCTCCATCCAACTTCTCCCCTTAAAAGGGCAAAACCTGCAAACTGTCCCCACTTCCCAGGGCCGTGCCAAGCTGGGAGGGGACAGCAGCTTGGCAAGGGCAGGGCACAGCATCGTTCATGCCACCCACGCCAGCTCCAGCAAGCCCTTGGATCCTCCCCATGCTCCTTGGGGAGCGGCTCGTAGAGATGCCAGGCAGAGGAAGGGCTGGGGCCGGGAAGAGACACGGGAAGGCAGAAAGCAGCTCAGCAGCCGGCCGGGCTGCAGGACCCAGATCTCCACTCCCTTAGTTGAAGCAATGGATGGATGGATCCTGTCCTTACCCTTCTCGCTGCAGATGAGCTAAGAGCTGCCCGCAGTTTTTAGCAACCAAAACAGGATGTTTCCCTGCTGCCAGCTGGCCACACAGGGTTATCAGGCCTGAATTAGCCCGCGGGCCGCCCAGCCCAGCCCTCCTACGACTGCTCCCATCTGGGCATTGTCTTTTAATAGATGCATGGAAACAAACCCAGTAAAGCCACGTGACAGAGGCTAGACTGGGAACAAACTCTTAAAATAGGAATGGGGGAAAAAACAGCAGCGCACAGATGGGAACAGGCAGCAGTGCCACTGGGAAGGAGCAGGCAGGGACAGCCCCCTGCCCTGGTGGTGAGCACAAGCCCCACCATCCCCTCCCATCAGCCACCCTGGGCCACAGCGATGCAAGGCATGCAGAGCAGGGTGCATCACCCATGCTCACCTCCAGCCCAGGTATGAAATGCAGGAATGGATTCTGTCCCCATGACCCAAGCACAGGATGCCAGGAGCCATGGTAGTGCCAGTCAGTCTCATCCAGGACACAATACGGCAAGTAGCAGCTGGAGAGGAATTCTACCTGTCCCTGAGAGATATGGGGAGAAGGCAGCCACCATGCTCCACATCATGTGTGGTGCTGGGAATGGGGACAGTACAGGCACCAGCACCTGGAAGAGCACCCATCATCCCACACCAGCCAGCAGCGCTGGTGCTTGGCTCTGAAACCCCAAATCTGTGATCCCAGCTCAGTTTATCCTTGTTATCCAGCAGCCTGCTTTGCGGAGCAGCCAGAGAATGGGGCTCTCACCAGGAGAATGGGGCTCATGGAGCCAGAGGTGCTGCTCGTCCTCAGGGCTGCTCATGCCCAACACCAGCTAAGCTCTGGGCTTTGGATGTGATCAGAGAGTGAAAGTAACACACAATATACCAAAGGAATCACTGGGGTCTGCACTGTTTACTACAGGTGACAGCAAAGTCAGAGGGCAGCACCCGACAGAACTCAGCCCACCAGCCCGAACCCAGAGCAGACTGCTCCATTCCCTGCTGGCAGGAGGGGTCCCTTTGGCCCCCACAAAACAAATGGGGACTGTGGCAACCCTCTGGGCACCCATGGCACCAAACCTCAGCCGGGGGCCTCTGGGCTGTTTTCTCTTCATGGAGAGGGCTGTGGAATTTCACACCCCGTCACCAAGATTAGCAGCAAATCCCAAGATGACATTTGCTCAGGAGAAGAAAGAGAAGCCCTGAGCAAGCAGTTTCCCTTGGGGGGACAGTGTAGAAATAGTTGACGAGCAAAGAATGAAACTTTTCTTTCCATCCTGCCTGTGAGCAAGTTTGCCAGCATCCATCACCAAGCCCATGAAAATAAACACTGCTCTGCATATAAACAGAGCTAACATCAAACAGCATTCCCATGTGCAAAGGACCTGGGGAAGGCAGCTGCCTCTGTGCTGGGTACATACATCCACGCATTGCCCCATACAGCAGTGCTACACCAAAACGTTGAATTGTTCAGGACAACTCTACATTCAAGGTGAGCCCGCAATGAAGCAAAACTAGTGATAAAGCTTCTCAAACTGCAGGCTGCCACAGCTGGAAGGTCTCTGAAGGTCCTTTCAGAAGTACCAGCCAGGACTCAGTATGCTCATCTCGCATGCTCACAGGTCAGGAGGACACCAAGAGCAGAAACTGCTCAGGCAGAAAGCAATGGGGAATGTGAAGCACCCAGTCTCCAGGTTGAACATCCCAACCAGTTCTTCTGTTCCAGGCTTTCCAGCACCAACTGAGCATTGCTGAGCGGTTGCAAAGAGCAGCTCTTGCCAGGACACAGCTCCATCTCATCTCTGAGATGGAGTTAACACCCAGACAGAGGGAACCAAGAAGAGCAGCAACAGGGCACAGACTGCGGTCAGCAATGTGTCACCACTCCCCTGCCTCAAACAAGCACTGTACTGAAGGATGGGGTCACTTTTTAGAGCTAAAAACATTTCTCCCCTTCACTCCTCTCTTGTATGCACCTGGCAGATAAAAAGGAGCAGAGGAGCTCCAAGCACAGAGCTCCTTGCCATGCTCCTACACTTGGAGCCTGCAGGACACATGGAGCCCCTTATCATGCAGGGTGCGGGCTCCTAACTACAGGCACACTTTAACCAGAATATCTGTATGGGCTGCTGGGCCACTGCCACACTGTGGAAATATAAATAAGTGTTAAATTCAACTCCATGTTGACAGTGTGACACGTCCCTCAATAACCACAGCTCCAAAAGGAGCAGCTCTGCGCCACTCCAGTCCAGCAAGAAGGCAGGGACAGGCACTGTGCCAGGCAGAGAGGCTGCTGCCCAAGCATCTCATTTCCTTTGGAAGTAGCTGTTATTTCCCTGCAGCTCTGCTTGCTTTGCTTCTCTTGCTCTCCCTGGACCTTCTGAAGCATTCCCCTGTGACCACCACCATGGGTATGGTGCTCCCCAGCCCAGCCCAGGCCCATGCTGCAGGCAGAGGTGCAGTGCCCACCACCAAGCAGACGTTCAGAGCGAGCCCCAGTGCCAGGACCAGGACCAGGCTCCTTGCTCTGAGTGCCAGCCCTCCCCACACACCCTGATGCACCATCCCCTCACCCACCAACAGAGAAGTGGGGAGAAACTGCCTGGGCAATCACAAACCTGATCTGCCTTCAGAAACAAATATCAAAGGAGACACTGGACATCTGCACTCCAGCTCCATGGCCACCATGCCCAGCTTTGCTGTCTGGACCCAGCCCTGCCCTAAGTCTCCTGCACGCTGCTTTGCTGGGTGATCTGGAGAAGTTACCATGACCCTGAGCCACACAGACACTGCTCAAGTGCTCTCAGGGGCTCAGTAACCTCCTGGTGATGGACCAGCAGCTGCTGCTCTTACCTTGATCTGCTCCCAAAGCAGTTTGTGGTGGCAGACTGATGTCTGCTCTCCGTAGCCGCAGCCATGCTGCCGGGGTCCCGTCCAGGCACCTGGGACCCTGAATGGGTGAAGAAGTGGGTGAAGAAAACAACTAGAGCACTGACTAGTCCTACCCTCCATCCTTCCTTCCCACCATGAAGGACACCCAAAAGCACAACAGCTCTCTCCCCACTGCCCACCTCAACCTCATCCATAAGGAGTTCTGCTCCTTTCTACTAGCCCTAGGCTAGGGCTCTGCCTTTCCTGCTGGGCCCCACAGCTCTGAGCATGACCGTGGGCTCTGTCAGCACCATCAGAGCCTCACCCAAGGCCCCCAGGTTTCAAGGCCTGGATCACCCAGCAAGGCAGGGAAGGAACAGAGGGAATGCAATGCAGCACGCTTCCCAGCATGGGCTCTGCTCATTCCCTGGGCAGCCTCGAGCACTCAGACATCTGTTCATGTCCCTGCACATGCTCTTTCCACGGAGAGCCCTTTTCTGAGTGGTTCATCAAATATAGAATGTGTTTGCACAGCCCAACATGGGAAAGCTATGGAAGGAGCTGGGCTGCTCGAGCACTGAGAGGAGGCAGGCACGATGCCATCGACACTCCTGCTCCTGTCCCACCACACATCTGCTCCCATGGGAGCCTGGAGCAAGGCCAGGGCCTTACCTGGGGGAAGAGGTGGCTGTTGGCACTCAGACGTTTGCTCAGGGGTGCTGGGGGCCGTGCTCTCAGCCCCGCTCCTCTCCCCGCCGCTGCTCACCACCTCGTGCACAGAGCCGCTGCATGCATGCGGAGCCGGGCGGCACTCACCCTCTGTCACAGCACTGCCATTCGGCAGGCTTCCCAGATCAACAGCTGGCCCGTCCAGGAAAATCGTCAGCTCTCCACCAGAGACAACACTGCCTTTGTTCTCCGTCTGCAGGTTCAGGGTCAGCTGCCTGTTCTCCACTGGGGGAGATGAGGAGACATACAGAAAGAGACCACCGGTCATCACCTGGGACCTGACCGTGATGAGGACATCACCTCCCAAGCCCCCTGCAGGACCAAGCCCCCCCCACGGCCCCAAAGAACCCCCCAGGGTCAGCTGTGCCCCCAAGCACCGGCAGCAGCCCCACACCTACAGACACCCCGCAGTGCCCACGGAGGACTGCCAGTCTTACAGCCCACTCCTGAGGGAGACTCCCCCACACCATTCTCCAGCCACTGGGGGCAGGGCCAGGCCCCTCCATCCCCTTACATGGGGACATGGCCACAACAATCCAGACCACAACAGCTCACAGACCCAGATCTGAGGCTGTAGAGAGAGACTGGGCTGGGTTCATGTATGGGGCAGTAAGGGACCCGTGCCAGCACAGTCACCAGATGCCTGCAGCACAGAGTAGATCAGCAGCTATGTGCCGAGGTGCCTGAAGTCCTGCTTTGCTGCAGAAGAGCAAGAGCATCCTTCAGACTTGAGTTACTCTTCTTCCCACCTAGAAAACCCAAACAAGCAGCAAAAGAAGACCCCAGGCTCATCACTCTATCCACATCCCCACGTATCTGTTCCAGTGAGTGCAGAGAGCTGTCCCATGACACAGGAACATTCAGCCCCAGCACTGGGCCACCTCTGCACCAGCTCAGGCCAGGAGGCAGCTGCCAGCTCCACTCCATCTGAGCCAGCCTGGCTCCCAGTGCTTAGCAAGACTTCACCAGCCGCTGTCGCTTCACCCACGGGTAATCCACCTGGGGATGCTGCCTGCCACAGCTGCAGCCATGGGGAAGGTAGCAGATGAGCCACAGGCACCACACATCGGGCAGAGCCTGCCCTGAATCACTGACTGCTCCCTGCCCCAGGATGGGCACACACTGCATGCCCAGCTCCCCAGGGGCCATCCATGCAGCAGTGAACCATGTCCCCAGTGTCACTGGGGGAGCCATCAGCTCCCAGACTGGCAGAGAACAGCACAGAGGCTGCCTGCACACCTTCCACGTTCCCGAGAAACAGAAACACAATGGGACCATCAGTGCCACAGCTCTCACACAAGTGCGGCTGTGCCCCAATGGAGCCAGCAGGACTGAAACACCCAGCTCCGCCGCACATGGCCAGAAAAATTTGGCTGCCCCAGTGCGGGACACCAGCCCAGACACTTCCTGACTCATCTGCTCAAATAATATTTTTATTATACACGGATTGCTCATGACACAACGGCACCATTTTTTAGCAACCTGCTTCACCCTGTCTCGCCATGAGGATAAGATGCAGTACCCACCCACAGGAGCAGGAGGGGAGCATGTTCCCCATGGACCCCTTGTCCTGTCCCCAGCTTGAGCTGAGGGCCTGGCAGGGGCTGCAGGAGGCATCTCCCACGCTGCACCCACAGCCCAGTCCAGCATAATTTAGAGCCCAGGGCATGGCGTGCTCCCTAAGCCCAGGGCTCTAGGACACGTCCCCAGAACCCACCAGCCACACACAGCAGGCAGAGAATGGGTCACTGCACTGCAGGGGCACCGATCAGAGACTGGAACCCTTTCCACTGCCCTGCCTGGAAGCAAGGCCTGGAGGCAAGCGAGCGTGGAGCTCCCTGGGACCCATGGTGCTCGGTGTCACCTGCTGTGCCATGCTGGGTGTCCAACATCCACCCCAAACCCAGTGCCTGGGGCTTGTGGTGAATGCAGGGCTGCAGGACAGATCATGCTGATGGACCTGCAAGCATCATGGGTTCTGGTCCTGAGGAGGCAGATGCCCTCGGTGCCCAGGGCCCTCACATCGGGGCACAGCGCAGCACGGACACTGCTGCTCATTTCCCACCTGTCATCAGATAGGGCTCTCGGTTAAGCTTGGTCTCGCTCATCTGCATAAAGGTGTTATTCTCCAAACTTCCAAACTCCAAAGGGAAACGGATCTCACGGATCCTTCTAAGAACACGAGACAGAAGATGATACTGAGCACAGCCAAGAAGCAGAACAAACCCAGACCCTGTTTCTCCCTGCCTGCTCTGAGCCGTAGGAATGTGCACTTTCCCTGAGCCGTGCGGAAGTCACGCCCGCACGCACCGGGGGTCCCCGCTGCCCCTCCCGTGAGCGCCCCACAGCCGAGCGCGCCGCAGCCGCACAGACCCTCATTGTGCAGTGCCCGGCCCGGGGGGACGGCAGCACGGGAGCAAAGACGAGGTGTCTCCGAGTAGAGGATGTGAACATGAACCTCCCAGCCGGCTGCCTTCTCCCCCTCTCCACCCCCTTCAGCTTTTTTAAAGAAAATAAACACCAGCAGAACCTTCCATTCACTGTCCCCGTCCAGCGCGCGGGACGCACAAAGGGACATTGCTGCTGCACCAACAGAGGGTCCCCTGAACGGCCAAGCACAAAGGCTGCCTGTGTCCTGCCGGCTGCCAGAATGTCAGAGGGATTATTATTATTTTGGGAGGGGGTCGGGGGTGATTCGGTCCTGAATAAGGTCTCAGTTCAGCTACTTCCAGTGCCCCGCGTGCAGCATCAGAGCTCTCATTTAGTGGCGGCGAGCTGGAATTCCCTCCCAGCCCATTAAGCGGATTTACAGTTCCACCCTGGTAGCAGCGAGCGCAGCTCCGGGCTGAGCCCGAGCCCCCTGGGACCCCTGGGAGCCCCCTGCCCATCGGTACGAGCACCGTGGGGAGGGGACTGCCCCGCTGCCTCTCGCCTGACAGGGACAGCTCCTTCCTCCCACAGGCAGACAAAAAGGTTTGCACACCTCTCACCTCCTACCGCCCTCTTCACACCTTCCTCTGCACACAAAACCCAGTTCCCCCTCAAATAGCTCCACATCACCAAAGCTGCCCCCACCACCACCCCTGATAAAAGCCCCACACAGAGCTGCCTGGAGCAATGCTGACACAAAGATAAGCAGCTCCTCCAGGCTGCCCCGAAAACCAATGCCACACACTCCACTCAGAAACCTACACGCCCCCAGTTTGCCTGGGGCAGCAGCACCACCATCCCACGGCACACGCAGGGTCCGTGTGGCTGCGGTCCTCTGGGAGGGGAGCAGGACATTCCCCAGCTATCCTGAAGAGCAGGGAGGAAGCAGAGTTTAGGAGAAGAGATCATCTTTAGTCTAACAAGAAAACAAGTCTTCCCAGGCAGTGGAAGATTTGTCCTTGCTGCTGACCCAGCCTCAGATGCCCCAGAATTACTGACGACTGCGCCCACTCCTCTGCCATGCAGCACAACCAGGAGGATCTCAGACCTTGTTCCCTTTCCTTTTCTCTGACCGGGACCACTGCCCTGACAGAGGCAGTGCATTAAGCACTCACTGCAGCCCATCTGACTGCCTGCTTTCACCACTCCTTGGTGAAAGAGCCTTTGCTTTCTGGCCACGCAGAACTCCTGTGGCAGCACATTCACGCAGTGGGGTCAGCTGCAGCTTTCCAGAGGTTTGGGGGTTTGGCCAGAGGTGCAGCAGAATGGAAAGAAAGGGCTCTGCAGGATCTGTCAAGTCCTGGCATATGGTGCCACTTGAGAAACAGGAGCCTGTTGATGTAACTCGCAACCCGAGCAGCAAGCAATAAAAGCGAGCGCTTTCATCGGCGAGCTGCAGCCCGGCTCACTGGTGTCCCTCCAAAGCCTGCACAGACATCCACCGCTCAGCTGCCAGGGACCAGCAAACAGCAGCACCAAGATCAGCTTCCACCCAGACCGCGTCGGGGGCCGCCCAGGGACACTGCTCCAGCCGCACCAAGGAGCTGCTGGCGCTGGGAACAGAGAGCTGTTGCTGGGGGGCCCAGGGCAGGGCTATGCCACCGAGCACAGGAGGCTGTGCCTCGTTTTCTGTCCTTAATCCCATCCCAGCCAAGGACAGAAGTGCGCTCTGATCTGCCCTGAGCCCCAGCACAGGCCGCATCCTTGTGGAATGGCCTAGGTCCAGCTCCCCATGGGCTCTCCCCATCACCCAGGCTCACTGCAGAGCTCTTTTTCCAGGCTGCAGGCCTCAGAACTGAGGCTGTTCCACCTGGAGTGACGTGTGCTTGGCAGAAGGACCGACAGCGAGAACAGACGGAGCCACGGCTGCTCCTGGCAGCGCAAGCCCTGCAGACACTGCCATGGACGTCACTGGAGACGAGAACACCACCCCTGCTGGAAAACACCCATCTGCCCAAAAGCTGAGCCACGACAACAATCCTTCCACACCAAGTAAAGCTACAGGAATACAAACAAAAGATTGCAATTATGCTCACGTGGTGGTAACTTACAGAAAACCTCACTAAAACCATCACAAAAAAAAACAAAACAGGTCAGATAGCAGCATGCTGCCAGCCAAGAGCAGCCCGGGGGAAGGCATATCCCTGCTTAGTGCTTCCCAGGAGCAGGGAATGAGCTCGGGGGGCTTCCAAGGGGCAGAGGGCACTCAATCCAGTGTCTCCCCCAGCAGAGGGACCTATGCTGGATTAGGGCATCCCTTGTCCAGCTCAGGAGGGTTTTAATCCCAGCTTTCTTGTGCGACCTGGCCAACTCGTCCCTTAGACTGCTATGCACTGGGAATGGCCTCCTCATCTCCTCAGCAGGCGTGGCAGGAGCCAGAAGCAAGACAAGCAGGACACAGACAAGTTCCCCTCTGGGACAGGGTCCCCAGGATGCAGCCTTCCCTCCAGAGAAGCAGCAGCAGCCCAGGGCCCACACAGAGCTGGAGCAGAGCCATGAAGGCTGAGCAGCAGGGAGCAGGGCCCAGGCTGGGTGAGACAGGCAGCACACAGGAGCGCCCACCCCGTGGCAGCACCTCCCCAGCAAAGCAGCGCTCTGCAGCTTTAAGAGTCCTCCCTCCTGGCCCACAGTGTCAAGGAAAAATCTGACACATTTTTTCTGCCGCACGTTAACGAACAAGCTAGAACAGCCAGTTGCCTTTTCCATTCATTTTCCACACAGCCCCCTGGGACACCCACTAATGAAAGGGTCGATTGTGCCCTGCTGCAGTAGCGGGCAGGTAGGGCGGGAGCAGTGGCACAGCTCTGGGAGAAAGCAGCAGAGGGAGCACCACGGGGCTGAGCCCCCAGCACAGGCAGCTCAAGCAGCCCAGCCCTGTGCTGCCAGGGCGCCAGCCAGGTCCTCACGGGCTTTACAGCACGACAGCAGCAAACGAGCTCCTCGAGCGTGCCAAGCAAGGATGCAGCGATGCCAAGGCCCCAGGGACACAGGGCACGCCTGCCCCAAGGAGCACAGTGGGGACACTGCTGGGGCTTTGTCACCTGCAGCAGTGGTGCCTGGGAACAACCTCATGCAGGCCTGGCAGAGGCCAAGTACACCCCACTCCCCACAGGGCACAGAGGCCCCTCTCCCCACCCCATACCAGCTCTGTGTTCTGTGAGAAGCGGAGCTTTGCTTGGAAATGACAGAGTGAGCCTTTTCCAGCCCCGCGCAGCAGCTTCCATGGCTGAGCCCTGAATGGGTGTCTTTATGCAGAAGCTGCCGCCACAGCCACAGTCCGGTGACCACAAATGGCAGCAAATAGCTGAGGGTTTGTGTTTCCGCACAGCTCTGGCACCCTGGCTGATGGAGGTCTGGCTGCCGTCGCAGCCGGCCCCGCACCCAGCACACAACAGTGCCTTGTTCCCTGCCGAGGCCGTGCAGTGTGGGGAGACCCTGGCCCTCAGCAGGGACACGGACTCTGCACAGAGGCCAAGGGCCCTGCGGTGGCTCTGGACAGGCCACAGGGACGTACGTTTCCCACCGCTCTTGAGTAGGTTCCAGAGGCTGACGGAGGCGGTGCCCAGCAGCTCGTTCCTCAGCGTATGGCAGCTCCACACCTTCAGGTCCAGGTGGCTCTGAGCCGTGACGTTTCTGAAGAGAGAACAGATTAAGGGGCCATCACCACAGCCTCGTCCTTTCTCTCTGCTCAGGAGCAGGCAGTGCCAGACCTGCCAAGCCAAGGAGTAGGAGGGATGCAGGGAAGGCTGTAGGGCAATGGGAGACCACATCCCCTTCCTGGCAACACTCACAGCATCCTCAGCAGGGGCAAAGTTCTCTGACATCCAAACAGCCCTAGCTGATGGAGTTGCAAGGATCCCCACTAAGGGCTGGTCCTGGGAGCAGGGGACAGCCCCTGCCCCACAGCACAGGGTTGCAGGGACTTACAGGATGAGGATCTCATTCCACAGCAGCTCAGAGCTCCCCATCTGCTTTCCGGTCTTCTTGGTCTCGCTGGGCAGCCCATCACCTGCCACCTCCACGTAGCAGTTCATCCGTGACTGGCGGCTGTGGGCCTTGGGCTTCACGGACACCACTGAGTTGGACAGGCAGGGGTCAAGCAGAAGTCCCACAGCCACAGTCCCTGCCCAAGGACACTGCCTCACACATGCACACCTCCTCTGTGCCACCAACGCTCTTTGGAGGGGACAGCAACGTGCTGAGGCAGTCCTGGTCATGCTTCACCCACCCCCATTTCACCCCACAGACACATACCATCCCTGTTCAGCTGCTCCTGGCCCCAGGAGCCCAAAGAAAAAGCCCATGGTCTATGACAAGCCAGGGACACAGGGGTTCTGCAGGAGCCAAGGGAAGGAGGCAGTCGCCCAGGGAGAATTGCCACACTCTAGATGGCCGTGCCCAGACCAGAGGGCCTGCAGGCAGCATCGGGACACAGCTCTCGGCATCTGGAGCCATCTCGTGGCCACTGCAGCACAAACACTGCCCTAGCAGAGCCATGGAGCCACATTCCAGCGGAGGAGGCAGAGCCCCCCACAGGCAGTGCTCTGCTCCAGAGGCCACCAGCAGCAAGGCCTGGTAAGGGCTGCATGCATGGCAGAGCCTGGAACACAGCACCTCCCCACCAAAGTACCCCAAGGTCTCCCACCGTGGTGCACCCAAAGCCCAGCTCCCAGCCGTGCACAGGACTCACCTTTCACCGAGAGCTGGGACTTCTCGCAGGGCGGCCCTGCCCTGGCCCTGCTGGAGCTCGCAGAGGCCATGTCATCACCCCTGGCCTGGAATTGGGAGAGAGAGAGAGATGGGGACTCAGCACCGAGGCTGAGCTAGGGCCCAAACGCATCCTGTGTCCAGCACTCCACACAGCACAGAGAGCACACAGCCACTCGGAGCAGCAGCCTACAGGCAGCCTTGTGGGCAGCTCCACCTCACCGCGACCCCAAGGCCATTGCTGATCCTGGCTATGGGGACAGAGCAGCCTCCAGCGCTGCCGAGCACCAAGGCCTGCAGGTGAGGGCACGGCATGGCACATAGGATCCCTTGGAAAGGATGAGACAGCAGCATCATGAGCCAGGTCTGCTCACAGCATGGGGGAGCTGCATGTCCTTCAAGGACAGCCCAGGTGGCTGCCAGGCAGCAAAATACCATGGAAAAATTGGTCCCCTCTACTCCAACACACTGCAGAGCTGCAGCTCAGTGGGGAGGGGAACCACAGCTGCTCCAACCGCAGGGCAGGACCCCAGCACAGCCTGCACCTTCCCAGGCACTCACCACTTCCTCACTCTGGGGCACTGCATCGCTGACAGCGGCCACAGCACTTCCCTCTCCCCTGTCTACCACAGCTTTGCCCTGGAGCTACACACACGGCAAAGGCAGAAGCTTTTCTACTGAAATGTCTGACCAAGAAGGAAAATCCCAAGGTCAGGGATCATGCGGAAGCACGAGGTGCTCAGTCTGGTCCCAACAGTCGGCTATGGAATCACACGGCTCTCACAGGGCCCCATCTCAGCCCCTACCAGCTCTTTTTTAACCCCTTCCCCAAGACAGGTTCCACACATTCCTCCTGGTGCCAGCCTGGCACAAGGCTGAGCCTGGGGTCCTCACACAGCATCTCCGAGAGCACACTGCTGGGCCACACCAGGCTGGGTGGGGGGCTGGCAAGGTGCCCCTCCATCCTCCCCCACAGTTGGAAGCCAGCTTATGGACAGAAGTGATTCCCAAGTCTGATTACCTTGCTACTACAAATTATTTCAACTCTAATTACTTTAGCCCACAGATCGGCCGCCAGGATATTGCTGGTTGACTCCCCAGCTCCACACTGCCACTTACTTCATTAGGACCCTTACTTACTTCATTAGTGAGACCCACAACCAAGCCCTGTGCAGGACGGAGCAGTGAGCTCTTCCCCGGGGCACTTCTCATGCCACCAGCAGTGACCTGCGCCCCAGAACCACTGTGCCAGGACCTGGGGCTCCCTGCTCCTCCCTCAGACTTCAGGCACAGTTTCACCCCTCTGCAGCCACCCCACAAAGACACAGCCCCAGGCTGTGCTGGGGAAACCGCCTGCACTCTTTCCATAGCAGTTTCCGCTTCCAAACCCTCACTGCGCACACGCAGTCCTCGTACTCCCCTGCCATGACCTACGAAACGGCAGTGACAGTCACCGGGGTGCAGAGTCACCTCCGTGTCCCACACTGCAGGAGCCCCAGCACCATCCGACACTGGGACGGTGCGAACACGGCTGCAGTAGCGCGGGGCCATTGCTGGCTGCGGCTTTGGATCCCGCCCCTTTCTGCCCGCTTCCTCACCTCAATGCCTCTAACTTCACCTCCCAGCGCAGCGGCGTGGGGGCACCGGGAGCCCTCTGCTCCCCCCGCGCCCCAGCAGAGCCCCAGCGCTGTACTCAGCCCCACGGCCGGGGGGGGGATCGGGATCCCCGCGGTCTCTGGGCCCCGCACCAGCGCCCGGAACCCCCGGCACAGCAGCGCCGCCGCGGGCAGGGGGAGTTCCCAAGCTCCAAGTTGAGCCCCCGTGCCGTCCCCTCCGCCAACGCCGCTGCTGCTACCACCGCTCCCGGCGGGGCCGCAGCTCCCTCCCACCCGGGCCTCAGCCCGACCCGGCCCGGCCTTGCCCCGCACCCGGTGCCCCGGGCCGTCCCGCCAGGCTTCCCCTCTGGGAGCCGGCAGCCGCCGCCGGTAAAGCGGAGCGGAACAGCTCCCCGCGCTCGCGACCGCCGGAGCCCCCGCCAGACCACGCCACACCGCCCTGCTCCGCACCCCCCGGCTCCCACCCGCCTCACCGGCAGCCGCTGCGTTCCCGCTTCCGGCTGCAGCGCCGCGGTCATGTGACCCCGCGCGCACCTGACCGCGCCGCCCGGAAGTGCTCCCTCGGCGCCGCTCCCGTCGGACCCCGCGCGGCGCTACGGGGCGCGGGGAGGGACACACGCGCACACGGAGCGGGCGGGCATGGCGCGCGTGGCGCACGTCGTGGCCGACGCCGGCGCGTTTCTGAGCGGCGCGGCGCTGCAGGTACGGGCTGAGCGCTCCGGGATGGGGGGATGGGACGGACCGGGCCGAGCTGAACCGCGCTCCACCCGCAGGACGTGGCGCAGAGCGTGTACACCGTGCCCGAAGTGCTGGCCGAGATCCGGGACCGGCGGGCGCGGCGTCGCCTGGCAGCGCTGCCTTACGAGCTGCAGCTCCGCCGCCCGCGGGCCGACTTCGTGCGGACGGGTGAGTGCGGCTGGGGGCGGCGGGGGCCGCGTGCGGCTGGGGGGGATAACGGCCCCTCCCGCCGTGCCCGCAGTTACCGAATTCGCCAAGCGCACCGGGGACTTCCCCAGCCTGTCGGCCGCCGACCTGCAGGTGCTGGCGCTCACCTGCCAGCTGCAGGCCGAGACCGCGGGGCCGGGCAGCGTCCGCCTGCAGCCCCCGGACAAGGTAAGGGCGGGGGATGGCGGTTGGAGACGTGGGGGAGCTGCGGGCACTGCTGAGCCCGGCGCTGCCCCCAGGTGCGGCTCAGCTCCAGCCCGCGGCATCCCGAGGCCACGCTGCACCTCGCCGGCTTCCACCTGCCTGCCAAGGTACGGGGACGGGGATGGGACGGGATGTGGGAGTGCGAGGAATGGGGACGTGGAGCCCAGGGCCGCTGTGTCTCCCCCAGCACAAGCGCCCGCGGAAGGGCCAGCAGCAGCCCAGCCTCGACAGCAGCGCGGAGCTGCCCGACAGCGCCGAGTTCGGCTCCTTTCTCTACTGGAGGCCTCCACTGCCCAGCATCGAGGATGAGCTCCAGGAAATGCTGGTGAGGCTGCTGTGCTCGCTGCCCTGTGTTCCGGCTCCTTGGCATGCATAGCACCAACTGCCCATCTCTGCAGAAAACACACAGCATCTCCACCAGCCCAGAGGCCACCGATGAGCGCCAGAGCTCAGAGGATGAAGATGGTGCCGAGGAGGACGATGAGGAGGAGAGTGACGATGATGAGGGCTGGATAACGCCCAGCAACCTCAAGCAGGTCCAGCAGGACACGGGGCACTGTGACACTGTGCCCGCCAACGTGCAGGTCGGCTGTGTCACCACGGACTTTTCCATGCAGGTGAGTGCTGCCTCGCATGGCACTGGCTCCAGCCCCCAGCTCAGTTGATCCCATACACGTGCCATACAAAAGTCACCCTGCAGTGCATTCTTTTGTGTTCAAAGCTGCTGGTTCTCCCCACAGCAGAGACCTACACACAGCCCATTGGCTTCGCTGCCCTTGGCCTCTCACTGCCCGGGCAGGCAAACCGGGGTGGAGTTGCTGGGCTCATGGCATCTTACTTTCTTCTCCCTCGCTGCAGAATGTGCTGCTGCAGATGGGCCTCCACGTGCTGGCAGTGAACGGCATGCTGATCCGCCGGGCCCGGAGCCACATCCTGCGCTGCCATGGCTGCTTCAGGTGCGTGCACAGCACCACCAGGGCAAGGGGCAGTCTCTGGGGCTGGGCAGTGATCTCACTCCTGGGCTGAGCCTCTGCTCTGCAGCCCAGGGAGTCGTAAATCTCCTCCATTTGTGTCTCCCACAGGACAACTTCAGACATGACCAAGGTCTTCTGCCCTCACTGCGGTAACAAGACGCTGAAGAAAGTTGCAGTGAGCGTCAGTGAGGACGGGAGCCTCCACATGCACTTCTCCCGCAACCCCAAGGTGCTGAACCCACGGGGGCTCAGGGTGAGTCGCTGCATGGGCTGGGCCAGGCAGAGCTGTGATTGCCTTCCAGATGTTCCGCTTACTGCAAGGGCTGTTGAGCTTCTTTTGCTAAGTTCTCTATAAGTCAGCAGTTGCTGTGAAGGTCCTTTAACCAAGAGTTGCCCCAGAGGTTTAACAGTCTCTGTTCTCTGGACAGTATCCGCTGCCAGCACCGCAGGGAGGGAAGCACGCCAACAACCCACACCTGGTGGAGGACCAGCCCTTCCCGCAGCAGCGGCTGTCCCGCAAGGCCAGGCAGAAGACCAATGTCTTCGACCCTGATTACATCGCAGGGGTCTCTCCCTTTGCAGAAAATGATATTTACAGTCGCGCGGCCAACCTGCAAATCCGGGACATGGCACTGGGCGCTGGTAGGAGGCGCCTGAACCCCAACGCTGTGACAAAGAAGTTTGTAAAGAGGAGATGAAAGGCAGTTCAGGGCCTTCTGCGGTGCAGCTGTGAAGGAGAGGTGGACTGCCTGGGCACTGCATGGCATCTGGTGACAGCAGGAGGGTGAGGTGCCTGCAGCACCGGCACCCAGCCTTTCCTTTTGGGCTTCATTGGGTGTCTGTGGGGCAGGCAGCAGCAGGGCCAAGGCTCTGAGTGCGTGAAGTGCTGAGCATGACTGCCTGCCAGACCCAGCGAACGGGGAGGGTGCAGGCTACGCTCCTGGTGGGGTATTGGCATTCCTGTTTTATCTCCAAGTACAGCCAAGGGCAACATGTCGAATGACAGCATGGAGAATAAACACGAAATGCTGCACCACTGTGACTCAGGTTTTTTTTCCATTGAAGGGAAGGTAGGGCTGTTGGGCTGGGATCCACGAGGAGCACCCTGGGGCAATTTCTATCAGGGCACTCCCTGACAAGCAGATATTAATTGCAAATGTCACAGCCAACCCAGCCCCTGCTGGGGCTCTGCTCATCTGCACCTGCACAGAGACCCAGACCCCACCTGCACTGCATGGCTGCTCCTGCAGCTGCACGCTGCTGGACATGGGGCAGAATGAGTGCTCACGGGGGGAAGGGGTCAGGGCGCACACCCCTAGGGAAGCCACAGGCAGGTGACAGCCCCTGGCTCCCACCACAGCAGGGCAGACCCGTGACACTAACACGGGGGGCTGGTGGCTCCCAGGGGGGTGAAAGCAGCACGAGGGGGGCCGTGGCTGCCCGAGGGCAGTGTGTGATGCCCCAGGCAATGAGCGCAGGCAGGGACACGGCTGGGGACGCGCTGCAGGCCTGGAGCCTCGCGTGCGAGCAGCGAGGTTACACGTCTGAGCGACAGTACTGCACGCTCCGCCTCTCGGCCGGCCCCCGGGCCTCAGCCAGCCCTGTCCCGAGCGAAGTTCAGCCCAGCATTTGCACCGGTCGTGAGCGGTGCTGCGTTCTCTCTCCGGCCCCAGTCCTGGCAGCCGAGCAGCCCTGGCAATGGCAGGTAGGTCAGCACTGGGACCAGTACAGCCGGATCCTGTCCAGGGCCGACAGGCAGCCACTGAGAGGCTGATACTCTCGGCTCCGGCTGTGCTTCCCTCTCTGCAGCACTAATCTGTAGCACATGATTAACTACGCCACTAGCTACTGCTTTCGTGGGTTCGCATGGCCTTGGAGCTGCAGCTCCTGGCATGGCTTGCTTGGGGAAGCGGCGGGGTGCTGGTAGGGATTGGTGCGGGGACACCTGGAATGGTGTCCCTGCAGCATCCGTGTGGTATGCATGTGGCTCCGCAGGGCAGTGTGGACTGCTCCTGGGTACACCCACGTGGGTCCATTGGCCCCAGTGCCACTGAGCAGCACCCTCCCACAGGCCGCAAGGCACTCATCGTGCTGGCGCACCCCGAGAAAACTTCTTTCAACCACGCCATGGCAGAAGCAGCCAGCAGCGCGCTGCGGGACAAGGGCTGGGACGTCACCATCTCTGACCTCTACGCCATAGGTTTCAGCGCTGTGCTCTCTCGGCACGACATCACTGGTACGAGTGCAGCCATCATCCCCATCTGCACCCCACCCATCGGTCCCCACTGAGCTCCCACCTCCCCCCAGGGCCCCTCAAGAACCCTGAGCGCTTTGTCTACGAGGAGGAGACAGGACATGCTTGGAAGGAGGGACGCCTCAGCAGCGACATCGTCGCTGAGCAGAAGAAGATTGAAGCGGCCGACCTGATCATCTTCCAGGCATGGCCGCAGTGCAATCTTCATTGCATGGGCTGGGATGATTCTGTGGGGGGTGGCTGGTTTTGAAGGGGCTGTTTTAGGGGCTGGGAAGAGCAGCAGCACTCACTGCCCGTCCCAGCGCTACCTGTGCCCGCAGTTCCCGCTGCAGTGGTTCGGGATGCCGGCCATCCTCAAGGGCTGGTTTGACCGCGTTTTCACCGAGGGCTTTGCCTATTCCATGGCCAGCATGTACGACCAGGGGCCCTTCCAGGTAGGCCTCGAGGCTGGGAGGGACCGTGTGCTGGCCCTGCAGCCCCTGCCTCGCCCCTTCCCGTCCTCAGAAGAAGAAAGCCATGCTGTCACTCACCACCGGCGGGATGGGCTCCATGTACAGCCCCAGCGGCATCAACGGCGACATGAACGTGCTGCTCTGGCCCATGCAGGTAGTACCGACGGGGCTGGGGACAACGTGGGGCCAGGGAGCACTGTGCTGACAGCTCCCCCCGCCCCGGCGGCAGCGGGGGGCCCTGCACTTCTGCGGCTTCCAGGTGCTGGCGCCCCAGATTTGCTACAGTGTGCGCTATGTGGGCCCTGAGGTGCGGGCACAGATGCTGAGTGCATGGAGGAGCCGCCTGGGCGCCGTGGAGCAGGAGAAGCCCCTCACCTTCATTCCCAACAGCTGCTTTGAGCTGAGCTGGGCCGGTGGCTACGTGCTGAAGCGTGAGGTGCTGGCGCAGCAAGAGGGGCAGCAGCATGGCCTGACAGTGGGGCAGCACTTGGGCAAGGCCATCCCACCCGACGGGCAGGTCCGGGCTCAGGAGTAGGAGCCAGGCCCTGCACCTGTGCTGAGGCTGAGGCCTGGCCTCACAACACTGCGCTGCCAGGGCCTGTGGGCCACAAGGGCAGCCCCCGCTCCTTCATGCTCTTCTGTTTTTCCGCTTTCTCCTTCCTGCCATTATTCCGCACAATTTTACTCAAAATTAAGGCCTTCAGGGCACAGCCTGTGGTTGGGGCCTGCGTGAACGCTGCAATAAACTGAGGTCCAGAACATGGTGGTGGTGTGCTCTTCTTTGTCCCCGTTGGGCAGCGCAGACCCAGGCCCAGCTCTGCTGTGTGTAGCCGAGGGGCTGCCCCATACACACCCCCGGAGCTGGACAGGCACCCTGGGGGCTGCTGGCACCGGGCAGCCCAGCTGCAGCCAAGGCCATGGCCTCAGCCCTGATTTCAGTTCCCATAATGTCCTGGGAAGCCTCAGCACCAAGTCCCTCACCTCCTGCAAATGCATCTGATACGGGGAGCACACCTGTATGCCCCCTCCCAGGCTGGGCCATGCACTGAGGCAGTATTTGCGCTAGGAGGAATCTGGAGGACAATCTGGATTAAAGTTAAAAGAAAAATGTCTGAGGGCCTCCCCAAGCCATCACTGCACAGAAAGGAGCGTGACGCTGGCTCAGCCATGTGGGGCAGGGGGGGAGGCCCGAGCTGGGGGGCTCCATCCACAGCAGCGTGCATCAGATTATCAGTGTGGGCAGTGAACACGGCACAGGACCAAGCTCAGACGGAGTGAAGCTGTGCCAGGCTGCGGGAAGGAGTTCCTCTGCTCCCTTTTCTCACCCACTCAGAAGCCTAGGGGGTACCACAACAGTGACGCAGCTCTGTGGGGACAGGCTCTGGGACGGTCCCTGCCCACTGAGGACATGACCGGGACCTAGGACTTGAATGCATCATCGAGAAGTAATGCTAACAGGAAACTGAACGCCCACACACCAACACACGCCAACACACGCCTCTTCCTCCCATCACAAGCAAACCGGTGCTGCATTTCCTCCTCTCACGGCACAACAGAGTTCAAGGGTCTGACCTCTGCTCCAGTATCGTACAGCAATGCATTCTGTCAGTGCTCAGGGTAATTTTAATGTTTTCGTTTCTTACCTCTGTTGTAGTTTTCCCAGCCTGGAGGTGCACAAAGCCTGCATTACCATGCACTGGAGAGCCCTCTGCACAAGCTGACTTCTGCCAAATTGCATCTCCGTTATTTCTCCGGCTCACACACCCATCTGAAAATTCCAAGAAGGAACTACCTCAGTCCCTGCATTGCCCTTCCCACAAAGCATCATCTTGATCAAGTTTACCTCTAAGAACATAGCCACATTTACCAAGGTGTACTTTCAGTGACATTAACCAACTGTATATTAATTACTTCTCTTTGCATCCAGCTGAGCCATGAGGCAGATCCCAGACCTTGGCCTTGCTGCCAGCTCTACCCGAGCTGCGTGGGGTGAAGCCACTGCCAGCCCTGCAGGAGAGCCCACGGATGGAGCTGTGGGAGATGGCAGAGGGAATCCCACCTCAGGCCAACCACAAATTACCTCCCTGAAAGCTCTGTAACTCAAAGCTGGGGTTTGGGCAGTTAGCCATGTAAGTGACTTCGGACATAAGGCCACATAATAAAAAAGGAAACACTGGATTTTTTTTCCCCTCCAAAGTGTATGCATGACACAGTGCCTCTTCCTACGCAACAGCACAAAGGATGGACCAAAGGCACAAACCTGTGTGTTTCTGTCTTCCCAGACAGCCACTTTTTCCCAGCAGAGAAGTGTCCTTGAAAAGAACCGCAACAAGACTTTACACTGCAAAATGAAAACTTTCATTGTTTTATTCTTGACTGCAGCTGTTTACAGAAATATAGTTGCGAGTATACAAATGTCCCAATAGAAGCAAAATATTTTTATTTTTTAATATTCAACAAGTTATCACAGGATAGCTAAAAACATAGATGCAAATGAAATATCCCCCTCATAGAACAAACCGAAAGCACTGGGGATCAGTGCTTTGAAAATCCCATCTACGAAAGCCATATACACAGAAATGCACAGGGAATATCTGGTGCTACTTTCACATTGCAGGACAAGGGAAAAGGCAGCTCAGCGGTTGATCAGTGCACTGCAGGAAAACATGGCAGAAAGGCGGCGGCACCACGAGACAGACACAGGTGTTAACAGAGGTAGAATGCTCTGATCTGAAGGATTTTGGAGCTTACTCATCAGCAATGAGCTCTAGTAAAAATGTGGAGTCGCCACATTTCAAATAGTGTTCAAAAATAAAAAGCTTCAGTAATGCTGTGGGCTTTTAAGCGGGACACTGGAACTTGTCTCCAGTTCCACCATTCCTCTCAATGGAAAGGGGGAGGCTGCACCCGGGGGCTGCAGGGCTCAGTGTGGCTGCTTGGGAGCCTGGGCCAGGAGCACAGGGCAGATCCTCACCAGCTTACATGGGGGCAGCTCTGCGGACTAAAGGGAAGTTAAGGCAATCTACATCATCTGAACGCGGAACCCTTTCCTCATGTGAATTACAACAAATGCACACAACACCTTACAGTGGGCTGGGTACTGAAATTTTGGAGGCTGAACTGAGCACTTGCAAAGAATTTCAGTGAGTATCCCACAGGAGGCAGAGAAATCCTCATGTTATGAGCAATTTCATCAACTGTCATAGCAAAAGCTACAGATCTCCAGCTCCAGAAGCAGTGGAGATCAGCTCAGAGAAAAGAAATGAGGACACTGCTTTCAGTTTAGCAGAGATGCTTTGACAACGCCTGCACCAAGACAACAATGTCTATTGATCAACCTCATGCCAAATCACAGTGGAGTCCATCAGATTTAGCATGAGGAGTCATGGTGGACAAAGCACACACTGCTGAGTTTACGGTCTGGGTTTCTTTTTAAAGAGATCGACTTCTTAGACCATCTGCAGGAAATTGGTACGGGTCAGGGCAGCGTTCTCCACGGGGAGGAACTGGGGAGAGCTTTCACAGGGCTCCAGGGAAAGAGCACTCTAAATATCAACTACTTCAATACAAATAAAAACAAGTTTAGAGATGCTTCCCCTTACATGCAAGGATTGCAGCAAGGAGAAGAGGAATGCCTCCAGACCTCAGCATCCTGACCCAGCTGTGACCCAAGCCAAGCAGCAGCCGGTATCCCTTGCTAGGCAAGGATTCATAACCCCGCTGCAAGAACACTGCTGGTGTCAGCTCAGCTCCTGCTGAGCACAGACGCCACTGCTCCGTGCGTGCAGGAGCTGCTTGGGGACGCAGACAGGAAGCGGCGCTGGCGGCAGCCCTGGCCGAGCCACTCAAGGAGAGTGCACAAAGCGTGCACTGCCGCAGCGCCCGTCCCGTGGGCGGACCTGATGACGCTGTTGGTTCTACCGGTCAGGTTCACACCACGTTTTGCAACTATTAATAAAAATATACAAAAATACAAAACTGTATAGCTGATTTCAACAGCCACTTTAACCCCACAGACATGAGTGACTTTCAATAGCAGAGACAGTTTCTGAAGCAACGCTACCAACAGTGCCACACGTACAGGACTGAAAGGTGTTTTACAGCTACCAACGAGCTACTAGAAAACCTCGGTAAATAACGGCACGTATGGAAAATGAAGATTATTTCAATCTTATAAAAATGTAAATATAGCAGTACTCTACGCATGTGTCTACTGACTATTTATAATAGATACACGACTCCTCTATATACATATATACAGTCCTAGAATATACAGGCATTGCCTATTTACACACCTATCTTGACTGGACAAAAGGAAAAGCCTCTCCTGCGTAAACCCCTCAGTGCCCCACACGGAGCATTTCACACACTTTTAAATGGGAGTTCACCTGCTGCTGTGTTTTCCCTCCGTTCCCAACACCACGTGCAGCATTTCCAGCAGGGCCCCTCTGTGCCCAGCTCCCAGCAGCACGCAGACGGATGCGCTCGGCTGGCTGCTGCCGTACGCAGCCTGCGTCATCAGTCTGAACATGAAGCACTCACGGTCTATCCCAAAAGACCACTCCAAATTAAAAAGACAACCCCCAAAACAAATGAACACCTTCCACCTACAACTCACAGCTGAGAGCATGCAAAGCAATTCGTTCTCCTCGCTCTTGCTTCTACCGCTCAGGTAAGTGTCTGCAATCCTTAGTACTGCTCTCCTCTAATAACTCTGAAAAAATAAACCAACATCATACACATCTGTGAGATCGAAAAACTGACAGGAAAGTCCTTACCAGCTCTTAGTGAGCGCGCACGTGCATGCCTGCACACACATTTGGCAGGAACTATGCTTAGCTTTAGTCCAGTAAAAACTTCTGATTTTGCTTTTAAATAAGCCAACATGGTACTCAACCTGCAAATTAATACATCCTTCAAGTCAAACACAGGCTTCTCACTTGTTTGGTATTCTTTCTGAAGACTCTAGAGACAAATGAAAAATCTGTTCAGATGAGTTCTATTTTTAGAAACTACATCGCAAATTAAATCACAAATCTTCCATTTTGATCCCCTTACCTAAACCAGGGCGATGCCCATCAACGCAGCTGCCACGTGCTCAGTGTTTCCAGATTAAAGAAAAACTGCCGAATTTACAAAAGTTTAACTGTTGATGTTTCATTCTATCTTAAAACTAAGTTACTGTCAGTAATTAGATATATATATATATAAAAAAAACAGAATGGCTGGTGATTAAACCTCTACTTGGAAGCAGTAAGGCTGGAATTATTTCTTGAACTATTTCGGTGTTAAATAGCAAAGCATTGGGCTTCAGAAACTGCTGGGACAGTAAGCAGTGAAGAGGCAATTAATAACAAAACGTGGAGTTGATAAATTAAGCACAAAGCACCAATAACTTCCTGCCAGGAGGTGTTAGCTCATCACTTTGTGTACTATGCTATTCATACCAAGTTCTGTTTGTCGTTTCTTTTTCCTTGTAAAACAAGGTATAAGCAGGCATGAAGCCACGGCTGGTTGTTAGCAGGTACATCTCTGTAGATTTTTACCTGTGCCAACAAATCTCTATTCCGTAAACCATCAGGTACATGGGCACTGGGCAGACAGCAGAGGGGCATGTACAACTGGAGGAACAGCCCACGTTTAGGATGGAGGCTCAGATGACATCAGAGAGAGCTCAAGCAGAAAACCCATCAGAGTAACACAGCTCTGGTTTTTCACTTTTCACCGAGTAATATTTCTTGCATTTAACTGCTGCTTTGTGTATATGATAGTAGGTTCTCTTTTACAACAACGTTAGGGACTTAAGACGTACAGGCTAAATGTCTCGGTATCTTCCATCTTTCTCCAGCAAAATGGATTAGACGTGGTATCACTACCTCTCAGCGCCGCTAGCAAGCGTCCACCTGCCCTCAGTCTGCCAGGCACAGCAGTGTCAACATGCAGAGGAGCAAACAAAGGGATTAAAAACACAGAATAAGCTCCAATTATCAATATCAACTGGTTGTCACAAATGTTCAGGACTCTGATAAGTGTACAGAAGTGGCTCACACTGCTCTCGTCTCTTTCCGCCATGAAGTCCTGCAGGCTGTCCTGAAGCTTGTTATTGGCTTATCAAACCTCTTATTATTCCTCATTACAGCTGTTTGCAAGCAGCAGTTCCAGCACTAATCAACCACTGAGCAATCTTTTCCTTCATAAGACAAATACTTTTTGTAACCAAATCACATGTTCAAAGTGTTGTACATTTAAACATTGACCTAAAATGAAACAAGATAAATTTAAACACAATAAATGAAAGGTGTAGTCCAAAAGTGAAAAATGTGATAGCACAGCCCTTTTTTTTTTTTTCTTTTTTCTTTTTAAATAAGCCACCTAAAATATGCACACAGTTCAAACACACCCTTCCCCTGGAGCTGTAGCAGTCTTGGGATACAGTTCTCTTTTGGACACCCAACTTCTCAATTGGAAAATTGGTCCCTGGTGACTTGGCACTGACCAACAACACTTCAACAAAAGGATACACCCTTCAAAACAATGGAACAAACTGAAGCAGCATTCAAGTGAATTTGTCATTCCTATTACTTCTTCTGTGTATGAAGGCCCCAGATGACACCCGACAGTTTGTCCTGGGACTGGGATCCTGCAAAGCCACCAGCTCATTTGTGAGTAACCGGCTATTGACTTCCATGACCATCTGGAAGCTGTTTCGGTCCACAATTCTCAGTCTTCTACGCATCCTCATCTAGCATTTAGTCAATTCTGCAAGATTGCTATTTTCATGTCATGAACCATAACAGGGGTTTATTAATATTTGCTCTTAGCAGAAAAAATACATATAAATCACAGAAAGAAAAAGTATGGTTCAGGTTATAAAGCAGCTCTGGACAGTATGAAGCAGGGAATTCTTTTTATCGTGATTAAAATTTTAAACGTTTTAGCATAATCATAAATTAAAAGTTAAAACACAGAGGCACTAATAATAAAATATTAAATAGACAATGATAGAGGATAAAAGCTGAATGGCTCATTCTGAATGAAACCCCGTTATCCGCTCTACGCCTAAATGCCTACGGGTTTCCGTACTAGATTGAACTGCCAAGTGACAGACACCAAAACACACGGTGAAGCTTCTCATAGCCAGCTGGAACAATACATTGCCTGATGGAATGGCGAGAGATGAACAAGTTATTTATGTTGCAAAAAGTACTTAAATACTCAATAAAGACATAACAAACCCCACCCCACCCCACTGTTATCAGACGCCACGTTGTGGTAGAACATCAGACAAACTCACAAATTTACCACAAAAATGTGTGGCAAAAAGAATATTTTATATATATGTATATATATAAATTTTTATATTTATGCCAATGTACTCACTCAGTACAAATAGCAAAATAGTATACCATTTCCTAAATACAAAATATAGCTTTCCAAAAAAATGAAACACACATTAGATATAAACCATCCAAAACTTGAACGATTGAAAACTGTATTCAAAATTAAATGACCCAGAGCAGGTCTCTTTCTGAAAAGTTCCCTTCATATCGGCAAGAAGCCTTACTACTGAAAACGTAATTCAATGCCTCTCAATGAGAGAGAGAAAGAGAGAGACAGAAAGAGAAAATGAACGTTATGACAGACCGACAAACAGGAAAAAACATTAAAACAAACAAAAACTCTACACGGCTCAACTAAGCACACGAGTTAGGGAAAAAACACAGTAAACAGACTAAAGTAACTTAAAAACCATTTACAGACTATTCTTTGTTATTTAAAATAACAAAAATGAAAAAATGACATGATATCAACTACACTATACCGAGGCATAATAGCCATACACGACAGCTGTTTGGCTCTAACTGCATTAACAGCTTTCTACGTGCAGAAGGAGAAGAAACAAACATCCGAATGAAGCTGTAGTGAGATATCACAAAACCTTCTGGACAGCTGGAGCACCCAAAAAATTCACATGCCTCACAACACAACTGCATGGTTTGGAGTGGGTTGGCTTTACATTCTGTAATGAGTCGATGCTTGACAATCTAGAAGCTATGTCTAGGGGACTTGTCAGGAGGAAAATAACACTTCAAATCTGCAATGAGCTCAATATGCTACAATGATGCAACAGCTCAGGATAAAGTGAAATTTTCAAGAATGTGTAAAAATGATTTAATTTCCCCCTATTTGGAGTTAAGTCAAACAGAAGATTCATAACAGCAATAGCTGAAAAGCGACTGGTTAAGGGGGATTCCCGCATTTGAAGGGATGTAGAAAAATTGCTTCCTCTTTCCTTAATCTTTATTTGTCAGAGCCTATTTGACCAAGCATTTTAACAGCACAAGAGTTGGTGCCATGGACTCCTAAAAGCTAATTCTGATCTTGAAAGAGAGCAGGATATTAATAACAATTCTAAAAACACAACACGAAACTGAGGAAGAGCGAAGGAAAAACATAAAAAGAACAAAGACGAAAAGAAAGGTTTGAGAATGGGTAATGCAGCTTCAACAAGTTCTGACCCATACAGTCAGCATGGGAGACCAAAAGGAGTTGTTTCTTCAGCCAGGCAGAATGTTCTTCTCAAGTTGAAGGTATTTAAGACGTTAAGATTTTTCGAGCATAATTTAATTGAAAGTTCCCCTTCGTTTCTTCAATTTGTTAGACCCACCAAACCCTTGCTCTATTTACAGTTACACGTAAGAGACACAGAAAACCGTTAATCACGTTCTCAGATGGGAAGCACCCACCTCCGTCAGGCTACCTACAGCAGCAAGCAATTCTCTGCTCGTTTGTTATGTGTGTCAATATTTTCATTGCCCCCTACTGCAGTTAATAAATCACAGTATTAGCTCTCCCACTTAACTGTAAAACATCCAGTCCCTTCACTTACTGACAGCTATGAGTCACGATTCATGTCACGGGTATTTGATGTTTCTGCTTCACTAGCTTTTCTAGTCAAAAGAAGGGATGTGAAGAAGGAAAAGGAAAGGAAAAAAAAAGTAAACGTGGTAGCATGTATTACCTTCTAACAACAATAATAACTGACCAGATATGCTTTAAATTCAAAGAGCATCCCACTCTCAGTGGGCATTAGGAGTCAGGTAACAGTACAATCCCATGCCCTAGTAAAACAAAGCATAGCTTTTCAGCATTATTGGCACTATGAATCTTGAATCTCAAATAATACAGTCATAGCCTTAGGTGCTAGACACTGCAACTGGCCACATATGTGCTCTTTAGAAAAGAGGGCCGCTTTTTGACAGAAGCAATCAGTTCCACACTGCCTAATCCAGAGTCACAAGGTCTGAGAGGATCCAGGAAGTCATCACCTCTTTCTTCGCAGAATTTCTGCAGGAAAAAAAAAAAGCAAGCAAAAAAAGTTAGACATAACAAAAGTCGTCTTCCTACTTCTATATGGTTCCTCCATCTTGTCTTGAAAATGTCCTTCACCAGCAGACATTAAACCATGAGCAAGTATCAAAATTGTGTACTCCTTCATACAGCAGGATTACCCTCCTTCAACTCAGGCTCATAACCTCATTCAAAACAATTTCACCTCAGTGGAACTTCTGGGGAATTTAGGATGGCAACCCAATTTTCTAAAGCCAAGTAACAGACTGTGGATAACGTTAGATTCTGGAGTCCTTCTGTTCTTGGTGCAGCCAAAGGCTCTTTCACCTCTCTGAAAAAGGGATCTCCTAAGAGCAGAATGTTTCCTGGTAACTGCTGATCCTGTGATCTCATTTTTAACAAAGATTCACCATCAGGCACACTCAATACCTGTCATAGTCTACAGAAACTTGATTTCACGTTACATTATTGTAACCCAGAGGGCAACTTCAGAATAGTACAGACTTGAGGTGTGTTATTTACCCAGTAAGCTGTACGCTTTTAACTACAGCCATATTCCATAACGTTTTTGTCTGCCAAGCTGTCAGTGATCCACTCACTCCTTCCTACTGAAGTACTACACTATAAAAACAAATGACAAAATACACAGCAATCAAACAGCAAAACTCAGCCAACTGTTTCATACAAATCCTGACCTTGGACTATTTTAAACAACTCTCTGTTCTACCTATTGATATATATTCTTAATTCAGCACTACCGATATCTTAGTTGACCCCCTGAAGCATGGAGATACACTCCAAAGAAAAACTTGCTGAATAAAAGTATGCACGACAGGAAAGTACCCAGAAACATAAATACACTACTTACTTGCCTAACTAAAATGAGCCAGCCATATTGTTCCCCTGGTTTTGCAGTGAAACAAGCAGATCATCTATTTTCTCAATATTCTGACTGGGTGCCATAGCTGAAGGTAGTGGAGAAGTCTCGGGTATCTGCTGGGAGAGAAGAGCTGGCACTGCTGCTTGTCCCTCGCTCTGTGGCTGACCTGGCTGACTGATAGCCATCAACTCCTCGGGCAGTGCAGCTGGTCCAGAAGGTAGCAGCTGGCTACAGTCTGTTAAGTAGTAAGCAAAGAACAAAAGGACAATTTCAATTTGATTAATGCAAGTAACGAATCAGCCAACTTCTTCCTATATATCCATACTGACTCTGTAGGACGTTATGGCAATTTTCACATCATCGCCTTTGCTCACCGCTCCCTAAAAGGATATGCACAGACTCAAGATATACACACAGAATTATGGACTCTGTATTATGACTAAACACTACTAATATGTCAAATATTTTGCTGGAAGACAAATAAGATGTGTGACATAAGAGAAGCACTGAGTGTGCCCACTCCCTGTCTTTAAATTACAGATGTGTCTTTGTCTGGTCAGCCAAGGTATCCTCTAGCTCCTCTAAGTCTGCAAACGGTGTCACGTCTATTACCAATTCTAGCATTATCTCGAGCTCTATGGAAAGGCTTGGCAATCAGACCATGTACAACCAGAGTTCACACAGCAAGACATGCACATAGGTACAATCACAGACCAGTTACAGGGCTATCCCTTTCTCTTCAGATGTTTTCTAAGGTGTTATAATCATTGTCTGCATCTGTTGCTTCTGGAGCTTCATAGGTATGCATGCCCTTTACAGACAGATGAAAGGATCTGTATCCCAAAGAATTTACAATAGAGGCTAAATTGAGAGACGAGATACAGAAAATTGCAAGCTTATAAAGTTAAAGGGGTTTCAAATATACATCAGTGCACACTTTTCTGAACTAAGCAGCTTCAAAAACCTTTCCTTTTCAACACTGTGTGGAAAAAGTCATTGCAGAAATCATGGAAACCAAACATAGTATGAAAAAGATTAGTGGAGCTGTCTTTAAAAGAACATAATCATATTTCTTTCTTGCATGTGTATATATATATAATGTTGTTTTTATACATCTTCTTAATAATATATGTTTTATAACTATATATCTAGATGCACACAACATTCTAGGCTGTTTCTGTCATATGCTAATACTAAGGGTAGGAAAACCAACAGATAGTGAAGCTAAGAGTACTTTTGCATTGCTAGAAGTAATACACGTGTATGCTCAGAACTACAGGACTCTGTATATACTCAGTTGTACTGCTATATTACTTTTTTCTTATTAAAGTAAACATAATAAAAGTGAATAATCATTGTCTCATAGACTGCCATCAGTAGCTCTTCTAAACTCCCAGTCAGGCATCTACCACTTACTGTTCTGAATGCCGAACAGGAATATTCCTGAAGTCTGCTGAGATGAAGCAGGAGAATTCTGCAGCTGGTTGATAGCACCTCCTGCTGTGTTATGAAATAAAGAAGCTTGCTGCTGTGGAGGAGAAGCAGTTCCTTGCATTCCTGCTATGCTGTTTTGAGAAGAGTACATAGGAGATTGCTGCAGCTCTTGCTGGCTCATACTGTTCTGCAAGGCAGACATGGAAGCTGAAGAGATGAAGAGGGTGACCTGTTGCTCTTGAGAACTTGGTGACCCTTGGACCAACTGAATCTGGGGTGAGTTATGGAAGATGGCTGGCTGCTGTGCTTCAGCCTGGTTAGATCCAGGATTCTGTAGAGAAGACACCGTAGTTTGACTCTGGAATTGCATGGGCTGCTGTTCCTGGTTTATTGGTGCCATGTTGGTCTGTGGATGAAAAATGGACTGGCCTTGTTGTTCTTGATTAGTAACGGGATTTTGGTTTGGGTTAAAAATCATGTTTTGCTTTTGCGAAGCAATTGTATTCATTGCATTTTGATTACTGAACATCATGTTCTGCTGCTGCTGCTGCGGCTGTTCTTGAGATGGAGGACTACTCTGAATAGCAACAATTGAATGCTGAGGCTGGAAGATGGTTCCTTGTTGGTTCTGGGGAATTGAACTGGACTGGATGGAGCCTAATGGTACTTGAGGCTGAAACAAACCTTGCTGAGCAGGCTGAGTCTGGGGCTGCTCCTGGGGAAGCATAGAACTCTGGATATGAGATATCTGCGTCTGTTGTTGGAAAGAAGTTGGTTGCTCAGTGCTTGCTGCCGCCTGAAGAGGAGAAATGGAACTTGGGTTTGTAAAGAATGACATCTGTTCTTCTTGAGTTGCTGGGTTGCTTATTGAACTCTGGGAAAGGAACATGTTGGCAGACTGCTGGTCTTGAGGAACTGAAGAGCTCTGTAATACACCCATGGTGCTCTGTGAATGGAACATCGGAGGCTGCAGTTGGTCTGATGAATTAGTATTGGTCTGGTTGTGGACAATGGAATTTGGACTGTGAAAAATGGAGCCTTGTGTTTCCTGTGATATATTCTGAGTATCACCAATAGGATTCTGAGAGTGAAAAAGCTGAGCTTGTGAGTGTGGAGATTGCTGCATGAAGTTTGCAGGCTGAATAGACATGATTTCTCCGCCCTGCTGGAACAGACCACCTCCTTGCTGCTGAGCTCCACTTGGCTGAACAGTCATCATGTTTTTGGTAGATGAAAAGAGATTAACTTGAGATTGACTTTCTCCGCTGTGCTGCATTTGAACCATGGTCTGAAATACAGAACTCTGCATCTGTTTACTCTGTCCTGAAGCTTCCTCTCCATCTGCAGAACTCGATGCCTGAAACATAGTAGGTCCATTGTTAGAGACCTGCTGCTGAGCTGTAGAATTAGTCTCACTTCCAGAAACACCAGGAGATGAAGAGAATAATTCACACTGCATTTGCATGTCTTCGCTCGTTGATAACCCACTCATTATATGAGAAGCCTGCTGGTAAACAGGTGACTGTTGGAGGGCTCCGTTCCCTGAAGTTGTTGAAGAGAACAAATCAGACTGCATCTGCGTAGCAGCCTGGCAAATGTTTTGCTGGATTCCTATCACCATTGCTGCAGAAGTCTCCATTGCCTGCTGCTGCTGCTGCTGTTGTTGCTGCTGCTGATTGGACAATGTATTTTCAGGCTGTGAATGAACATTTTCACCTCTTCCAGGCAAAAGGTTCTCTGGTCTGGAATGGACAGCTGTATCTGATGAGGAAAATATCCCAGGATTTACACTATTTTGTATCTGACTAACTTGCTGAAAGATATCTGCATTTAGCTGATCTTGAACATCCTCACTGCTGTCAGACCCAGAAAATAAAACAGAAGATAACTGTTGCTGAGCTTCCAGTACCTGCTGCACCAAGTCAACATTTCTACTGCTGCCTGTGGCAGTGTTAGTTGGAAAATTTCCAGCCTGCAATTGCTGTATAGTGTTCTGCAACTGACTCACACCACTCGCTGACGAGAAAATACTTGATGAAATCTGCTGCTGTAATGCCTGCGCTGGTTCTGATAGTGTAGACTGTTGTTGTTGCGAAGCATCAGTTAATTGTGACAAAGTGACTACTGTGCCATCTGATTGCAAGACTTCTCTGGTTTGGGAATCTCTTGTTTGGAACTGTGCGGCTTGCTGCAATAACGTGTCACTGTTCTGCAGCTGACCTGGAGTAGAGACAGATGAGAAGCTACCAGGCTGGGTAATGTCCTGCGTTTGGATAGTAGTTAGAGTCTCTGGATTATAAACCTTAGGCTGTATTTGTTGCTGCTTTTCCTTTTCAGAAGGTAAATGGGAAGCAGAAGTTGGTATGCCAGGCATACTGCTTTCTAATGTTTGTTGAGTTGGTCCAACTACCTTTGAAGCCTGAAAAGAACAGCGGTACGTTAAGCAACTCACATGCTTTACCAGGTTACATTTATACTATTTCCACCAATTGATAATGCTCAGGAAAGACGATGGAAGATTTGATGGCTATACATCTCTCCATACATAATCAGGGATGCAAGTAAACGACCGGGAAAACAGTGGAAATGCTATCTCAAGGACGAGTCCAGTCACAATTCAATGCAAGCAATACCAAGAAGTGATTAAAATAATATCCTTGCAATAGTTTAGTTGTTCTGTGTTGCGGGACAAAAAAAAGAAAACATTCATCATAGTAGCACTAACCAACCAAGGCAGGAATGCAGGAACAAGAGAGAGTTACTTTCAAAGGAAATTGTCCATTACTTTAATCGTGCCCTGAGATCATATGTTTTGGCCAGACCGATCTTGGACGTGTCACATTCTCTGTGCATTACTCTTCTCCACTTTGCACTATTAGAACACAAGCTGACGAGTACACATAATTAAGACTATTGAAGCCAATTATCTTCAGATCACAATCAAACTTACCTTGAAGACAGGGGGAGATCTTTTTTCCGCGCTTACTTCCATTGGAGACACATCTTCATTCTTAATCATACTGCTTGGCATGAGTGGAGTTATCAAGGCACTAGGAAGAATATTTACCTTCTCCAGATTACAACCGGTGGCTTTCATAAATAAAAAGGAGAATGACATGTAAACATTCACTATACAAAGCACAGATTTCTAGCAGTGGCCTGCTTCCCATTTAACTTCTCAGCACTCCCATAAGAGCTCAAATTCTCATATAAGATGCCAAAATGCAGAGATCACTACAAACATACATCGAATAATACTAAAATTGTTCACATTTTTCTTTCATTTGTATCTTTCTGGACCAGGATAGCCAACCATCAATTGTCTTAAACTGCAAACACAAAAGCTTAACACATCTTTCCACAAAATTTTAAATTATACTGTACGTTAACTGTACAATTACTCTATTTCATCTTTAGAAATGTCTGTTTTTTCAGATAAACGCGTGGAATGGAACACTCAAAGCATTCAAACTGTACTTTTATTCTGTTAAAGAATCAACCAAGTGAAAACTTGATAAATCTGCATGCCAGCTCTATAGCAAGAGCAAGCTGTTATTTTGCTTTTGCAGTGCCTTTCTTTCTTTCTTTTTGAAACAGAAAGGTGGCTTCTTGAGATGAATTAGATCTCCTTAATTTTATTATTCCTGATCCAGATAAAAAAAAAATATTACATAGGCTGAGATTTTTGCAGTAAATGAAATGAGCTTTCCTGATTTAAAATACTGCTGAAATCTTTTGAGTTTAAAACAAACCAATGGGAAAACCTGTGAAGACCACAGATCTGTAAGTAGCTTTTAAGTAGGTTAAAGAATTAATCTCCAACATAAAGCAATAAAATCTCTATACCCAGAACAAATTTAAATCTTACAATAACATGGCAGTAAAATTTCTGCAAATCTATATCAACAGCAGGCAGCGTCCTATGTCACAGTTCTCGTATGTTTATTCTACACATAAGCAAATATTATCTCCTGAAATGTTATCTTCTATCTTTGGTAATAAACTCTCAGTCATCAGTACGCCAACACTCATCAGTATACCAACAGCCAAACAAACTCCTCCCCCCCTGTTAACCCACACATTTGGGATGGCTCCAGAAACACAGGCCACGAGGCCTGTGGTGTTGGGCTGTATTGCTGGCAGGGAACGCAACCTGAGCGGAAGAATCCCACTCCACGTCTGCCTCAGGACAGCCATCCAGACACAGCGGTAAGTGTTTTTCTGTACTGTAGTCACAATTGACAAGTTTTCCACTCTTACGTGTTTAATCATGTTGTATTAATTGGAAATAATAAAAACTTTACGCTTAAGTAATTAAAATCCCAATGCCATCCAGGTTAGGTACTAGCAATAGTATGCTGGTTCACAGTGATGTACTTGGTTGGAAGAATGAAAAAAATAAATGAGATTAAAAATGAGAAAGGAGTGAGAGAATTTTCAAAAGCAAAAAACTGTTGTTGGTTTTGGTTTGTACTATGTTTCTGTGATTTACTTATTTTAGAACTTCTGAACTGCTATGATGTTTTCAAAGCAAATACACCCTCTTTCCCTTTTCTCCCGGTGAAACTGCAACCTGTAACCATCTTTAACCACTCACAAATAATGCCAGATGACCACTCCTCTGTTTGAAGGATGTGCATTTCCTTAGACCTGATCTACATAGTTACCCACACTCACTCCTCTTTCCCAAGTTTAGAATTCTAAACGTCTTGAAATATAACTTGCTCTTGAAATCTTTCAAATCTACAATCTTAGAACTAAAAATCCACAATTGTTTTGGGAAGCAATGTGGATTTTTTTTATTTATACTTACACAGATCAAATAATTTTATAAGGAATATTTACAGACGTCTGAGACAAAGTTTAAATTTGCCTACGATAAGAACAGAAAGGCCCTGAAGTTCAGTGTGTAACCGTAAAGGCCCTTGGCAGCAACAGGTTATTCTATTTGTCTGAGGCTGCAGTACATGATGGCACCTGTGTTATGAATTCTATGATATTGTTCCCAATGAAAGCAAACAGGAAGGAAGCAGCATTCTGCTGGATCCCCACTTGCTCATTTCAGGACAGCGATGAAGGATAAGCTGGGACACGAAGAGACAAAGTACATAGAGCAGACAAAATCATCTGACCTAAGGTTCACCTCCAGCCCAAAGCAGATTGAATAGGAACAGGAATGAACAGTCAAAAAAAAAATGCTAGCAGAAAACCCACACAAGGAAAAGACAAGTTCTTTCATGAACAAAGGTATGAGCCAAGAGGAACAGCACGCGTGCACATGAACAGCAATGTTCTCCTAATGCAGTTGCTATCTCATCTTGGTTAAGCCTCCATACTAGATCAGATAGATGTCACGCTTGCCCTGATACATTGGCTATTATTATCCTTATCTTTTTAATCTAACTACTAAGAAGACTTACCAATCCTTTGATCAGCTTGTTTCTTTGCCCTAAACCTTTCTGCAAATTTCTCCCCTATTATTCTCTGCAGGTTTAAACTCATCATATCTTGCATTATCCTACCTAACAAGTTGTAAAGTCGACTTGTAAATACATCCCTTGTCAAGGCCAAATGTACAGCTATTAACTTTAAACATGAGCTTCATGATTTTAACCTGAAGCTATGGATTCCTATCAAACTTGTGATCACATTGTTAATTTGCTTACCTTTCAAATCTGCTTCCACCAGAGCAGGCTATGGAAATTTCCAATGACCTTTGTACACTGCCATAGTTTTAACAACCAAGAAATATTTCCTACTTTTATTTCAACATAGGAAGGATCAATTCACTTAAAAACCAGGCAAGCCTACAAGGTTCTCCCTTGGAACAAAATAACAAACCTTGCACGGACAGAATGACAAGGAAGGGAAACAGAACTGAGGGAAGCAAGCTGAAAATGCCAGAATTCGCTTTCTTACTAGAGCCACCTAAAGCAGCCATAAAATCACTGGACAGCTTCAGTCTCTAATATTACCACAGCATTATAACTTTAAGTACCAATTTAGTATGTTAGGGCTTTTCAGTGCTCCGTTCTTTTAACCTCTCCCCCTGCATTTTTTTTTAATAAACTTAAATTGACACTACATAACTTCTAACTCCTTTGTACTAGCTGTCTTCTTAGGTTTCTCTCTTCCTCTTTTAAGAGTATTAATGAAGATTGGAATGCAGGTTCTGAGGCACAAAAACAATTCTTTAAAAATTATTATTGCTGAGGTTTTGCTCTACTCTTTCTCATGTTACAATATACTTCAAGGAATACAGTTTCTAAGGAAATATTCAGAATTAGAAGTCAAACCCCACTGTAAGAATATTGCCAGATTTTCTAAGTACCTACTTAGCTTCTCAGGATGGCTGATTCATTCCTGCAAAATTTGGGTGGGAATTTATGGTTAAATTATTAACAACAATGATAAGAATCAATTTAGTACCTTTTATAGCCTCTTCAAAAGAACAATGTTGGGCTGGGCTGGAGATTTCCTTCTTCACATTAACATTCAGAGTACCAGCTGCTGAGGCAAAACACATTGAAAACTTCCTTATATTAAAACAGCAAACAAGAAAAAAAATCCTCAAAGCAAACTAAAACAGCTACTTATACCTTCAAGTAATTAAGCTTTTTTGAAACTCAGAGACATTCTGCAGTGTTCATAAACCTTCCTTATGCCTGTGAACATATAGTTCACAAAATTGTGAACCCCGGTGCCCAAAACATCATTTTCACTTCCAAAAATGAAAAAGCCAGTCAGCAATTGCACTGCACGTTGTCATATGGATAAAGCAATAAAAACACATGATGTCATGAAACTTTCACTCCTTACAATTAAAATCGGTACCATTTTTTCTATTGTGTTCTGTGCATTGTATGCAGGATGTCTATTTCTTTTCTACTCAGCTTCATTTTGAACCTCACAGTAGAAATGCTTAAGAACAGCTACTACTGATACCTGTCAATGGATTTCAGTGACAGCACCATGCAGCTGAAGCCTGAGCTACTTGCCACATAAATGAATAATGAAATCTAAGGACTTGGCTTTCCTCAGCAGGGCAAATCTTAACCACAAGAGGAGTTTGAAAAGATCCTCATTATCAAATATTTGTTATCTGGACTGTAAGATAGGACTGAAAGGCTTAGCAGGTCAATGCCCACTCCTTCCCCAGTTTTCGATTTCACATACACGTATCTGGAGTGTATGTAAATTGTTGCACATCATGCGATCGTCCAGCATTGGTCACCACGTAAATTCCCACAGAAACAGCTGAGGTTATTCGCTGGTCGTGATACGGTGGCACCTTCACAATAAGGTGATTCTGTAAGGCCCAAAACAGTAAAATCATATCAGAAACCTTACTTCATTACCATTAATACTATCTACACCCATCAAAACATAGAAACAGACTAATAAAACACCAGAAAGTATGGGGGAAAATGCGGTCATTATGCTTTCAGTGAAGTCAGTTGGTAACAATTTTGATTTTGTTTTGGAAGGAGTCAGAACTGGTCAGCCCAGAGTAAATCAGGAAGCCAGGAAGCTTGTAATACCACTTTTACTTTTCATTTTCACAATAGAACTGCAGGTTGTATTGTGTAAGTGGCTTTAATATAGCCACTATTTCAAAGACAACACTTCCTAGACATCAGATTTTAAAGTGCTATCTGTCCAGAAGTGCTACAATCAAGCTGGAGCGACATGTTGCCTTGTTCCCACTGACACAAAGTTATACGAGAAGTATTTTTGCACACAAACTAGTTGCTTTACTTCAGACAGATTTTAATTAGGACCTATGTATTTTGGCCTCTCATTTACACACTGATGGGTCACACACACAGAACGCCACTCATCCGGGAAGTCTGCAGTCAGGCTGGTTGCCAGTTGCCTCCTACCACTTTTCTTCCACGGAGCAGTTCTACACCAGTTTAGGCACTTAATTAACTAACTTTTTTTTTTTTTTTTTTAGTGAACTGAAGTATGAAGAAAAGTAATACAGATCCAACAGAATGAAAATCTCATCTTTGGAAAAAAAGCAATGGACTGCAAAATAACAGTCCCAAAAGAGAAGCCTGTTACTTGGAGCATAGAGGCAGTCCTCCTAGAGAAGAAATGTATATTATTAACTACGTATTTAATATAGCCCTTCTGTCTTCTGGGCTTACAACAATTCCCTTTCCAATGAAGGAAAATGAAATCTTTCTACATTTCAAATATTTTGTTGTTGGGTTTGGCTTCTTTTGCTTTGTTTTTTTTAGTACCAGAATCATCTGTCTGACTGCTTGTGAAGTGGCAAAGATCAGAGACAGAACAGTGACACAGATTATTTAATTGCTTGAAAGTTACTAGACAGTTTAGTATAGAAAATATGGAAAGTCAAATCTGAGCAAAATTCCGGAAGCTAGAAGTAGCACTAAAAATACTGACTATATTGTTTAAAATTCTATTTTTCTTTTCTTCCAAACTAGGAAAGCCCTTTCTCCTTTTCCCTTATTCAGTAGCACTAACCAAAAACAAAGCCACTGGGCACATTATCCAGCTTTCATCAACGTGAGCCACATACAACACTTTTAGCACAAGTGAAATCTTCCGAAGCTCCATTTCCCCGATTCTCTACTTTGCATTTTATTTGTATTAAGCCATTGCTCCTGGAGCACACTTGCTAAGACAATGACATAAAACCTAAGAATCAAATTTTGATGATGCTAAAAGGGAATCTTTGCAGGTAATTATAAAGACAAAAATATTAAGTTAAAAAAAAAAAAACAGTAATAAGAAGTACCTGATGAAACAATTCCATGTCTATTTCAGCTTCTGCCTTCCAAGAATTTTCATCTAAATGGAAGTTAAAAAGCATAATTTACTGCTCATCCATATAAAGCAATTTACTTTAGTGCCTTTGATTCAGTTTGTCAATTCGTTCTCTACAACTAATCTGAATGAAACAACATAAACCCGAGCATGCTCTCTTCATCACTCCAACCAGTTGTTACTTTCACACTAACCAGAAACATTCTCTTGGAAAATCACTTTCGTTCCCTTTAGAAAGTTCTTGCCAATTAGAAACACTTCCTCTTCACCCTTCACCGAACAACTGTGCAGGCTTTTCTTCAGGATCTCGGGAACTCCTGCTGGTTGAGCTGCAATTGAAAAAACACATAGCTAGAAATCCAAGAAGACACCAATATCCAAAACAATGAGCTTTCATTTACAGGATTATAACTTACTTATTTCACTTACAGGAAAGAACAAAATAAATCCTAAACTACTTCCTTTAAAAGTATTATTTCTATTTCTTTTCTAAATGTAATTACTCTTAAAAAAAAAAAAACCACGCAGGTAAATGACCCACTAGTCATCTTTTCCCTTTTCTCCTGCATTTTTTAAACCTTTGAAACAAAATTTTCAGTGATTGAGCTTTTTTCAAGAGCTATATACGTCTGCTAGTATAAATCCTGGCTACAGTCACATCTCCTTCCTTGAGGACTATAGCAATCCGTATCCCCTGAGCCAGTAAAGAGGATGCAGCTTACCGATGCACGCCCCTAGAAACCTCTGCCTCTCCAAAATCATCAGCTGAATCATGGGCTATAACATTACAAACTGGTTGTGCTGCAAGCTATTTCTATGCTTCTTGAAGCACAAATCCAATCAAACCACCTGTGCTAAAGGAAAATGACCACCAAAAATAGCTGAAATACAGACATACACTTCAGTGCATAAATACATTCTTGGAACCCTCCTGGCAAAGAATCCAAACTTCCCTCTGGGCTCTTGAACAAAGCAACAGATTTTTAAAATAACGTATTTTGACTTTGTCACATTTAATATGCAACAAAATAAATCCAGTTCCTAAAGGAGGTTTTTCAGCCAGCTTTTCTATTCGTCATAAAATCCTAGTGGCGTAAGACTGTACTTGTGTTTTGCATTCACGTGGCCCACTTTCAGTGTTTAATAATAGTATTCTCTGGGCTTACTGCATAGAAGAGCACATATACCATAATGGTCCAAATTATTTAATGACCTTTCAGAAAGGATTTTTCTACAACTGTTGAAGCAGGCTCCTAGGCAACCGTTACGCAGCTACTAAATATGCTCAGTGCACATGAACTTCTCAACAGAGAAACCAGATTTAGGTTTGCTAACAAATTAATAAGGCCTCCACTTTAAGTAGGCTTTGCTAATGGGCCTGCATCTCACATCTGTATCTTTGGGAACATTATTAATACTGCTGTCACAGTGGCACAGAATCACAGAGCCGCAGGGGTTGGAAGGGACCTCTGAAGCTCCCCCAGTCCAACCCCGCACCCCCCAAAGCAGCTCCCTACAGCAGCTTGCACGGCATCCAGGTGGGTTCCAAATATCTCCAGAGAAGGAGACTCCCCCATCTCTCTGGGCAGTGATGCCAGTGCTCTGCCACCTTCCCAGGAAAGTTTTTTCTCCTGCTCAGATGGAACTCCCTGGGCTCCAATCTGTGCTCACCACCCCTTGTCCTGTCGCAGTGCTCCAGATGCGGCTTCCCTGGGGCAGAGCAGAGGGGAGGAGAACCGCCCTCACACGGCTGGCCATGGTCTTCTTAATGCACTTGTATAATCATACTGTATTCCAAATACAGACAAAAAGCTCTCCTATTCTCTTGTTCATCAAGAAATACAAATAATCCATCAATCGCTGTTCTAAATTTCTTTTCTCTGATAGATGAGCAAAATTCCCTGTAACTGAAGAAGCAGATCTACTCTGATTTCATTTTCCACGTTGGTCACCGTATCCTGAAGTCAATGCAGCCATCTGTTCTCAGTGTTAAACAGAGCATTTTAATAAATAGCTAAAAAAAGTTTAATTCTTGCACTGAACCAGAACAGATTCCCCCTCAGGCTCAATGAACTCCCACATCTGTACAGAGCCATGCTTAGTAACTTATGACAAGTCATCCCTATCACTGAAAGCTAGCAGATGGAAGTGACAGTACAGAAGAGATTAAAACCTGTTTTAAAGCCACACAATCAATTCAAAGAAAGCCTGACAGAATTTCTCATCTTTTAAAAGGCAAAAATGAATTTAATAAAAGATTAGCTATTTCGTAACTACTTTTAAATACTGCTCAGTCATTTAACTCTCTACTCCAAATAAAGATCATTCCATTTCATTTAAGCCATAGCAGTTCTGGAATAATCACAGATTAACATAGCTTTCATTTTGTTGGTTTGTTTTTTTTTCCCTTTCTTCTTCAATCACACCAAAATCCATTGCTTTGATACTTACTGCACAGAATTGGGGAAGAAGGTGTCTGCAGAGTCAACGTGGAACCGTCTTTGCGAGTGATGTTAACACGAAATACCAGCCTGGCACGTGTGCTTTTTTTCTTGGAACCAGCAATCCCTATTCTAGCTTCCACATCAGCATTTCTCAGCTTCAGTATTCCCACACAATCAACCCTGACAATAAAAAGCAGTTGAGAGTTTAATAAATTCAGCATCTTTTAAAATCTTTTCACTACTTAAGCAAGCCATATAAAGTCACAATTCTTGAAATAACTACTGAAATATTATTAATTATTCACATGGAAATTACTGTATAACCTTTCTCATTACATAGCTGTTTTCAATTCATCCCTACCTAATTTGGATGCTGAATCATGGGAGGAAGGAACATGAAAATACTATGAATAGAAAAGAAAATGCCATATAAGAAAGTAATTCTGGTAAGAATTCAATTTATCATCACAGATCTTTATACTTCTGTTCCCTCAACTAGATCTGGGTTTGCAGGGTTATTAACGAAAAACGTTCTGGATTGATTGAAAGCAGTAGTAAAACAAAAAAATCAGAGCAGTAACTGCGGTCCCGGGATAAATGGATACAAAGGGCAAGGGTGGGAGAGCAATGCCATGCCAACTTTTAGAAAGACATGATAGGTGCAAAATGATTTAGAGGAAAAAATAAACAAAACAAAACAAAAAAAAACCATATAATGTGCTGATGTGCTAAGGAGAAGAATACTAACTCTACCAGGATCTCAGGCCTCAGATCCAAAAAGTACACGGGGCATCTGATACTGAATTCAATTACAGCAAATCTTTGTGCTGCATATTACCCAAGGAGAACAGCTCGGGAGTAGAGAGAAGGGGAGAAGTGACAGCAATTCACAAGGTGGCACTGCCATTGCCATCAATGGACAGCTACAACAGCACCACTGACATACCAGGAAGATTCCTGAAACATTCAGGTATCTTGTGAGAAAACAGTCTAGGCAAAACTTGTCTTCCTTGCTAACTCACTTCTTCTAGTATCTCCAGGCTTACACGGTTTTATATTACCACTGGAGGGCAATTATAAATTATTTTTAAGAGGTAGTTTTCACTTATCAAGGGAAAACATTATATAAAACAAAAAAAGTCTAATGACTCCATCAATTCATCAGACTGAGTTCATCCCTCCTGAGCAGCAGCATATACAGCTTAAACACATCATTCATAATGAATGATCTATATTCATACAGACCTATATTTGACCAGACAAGGTCTGTAAAGTGAGGAAAGCACGAGGCTTTCATGACAAAGAACCACCTGACAGGAATGACAGAAATGGAACAAGCACAGAGAGGAGAGAAAACTCAGAGTTTAACTTCCTTGTCCACATGTCTAACGCCTCTGAGAACTGAAGTTCCTGCTATTCTTTCCTCTTCTGGTAAGCAGTTTCATACTTGCTAAAAGAAGAGATGATCAATGGAACCAGTGACAACTTCATGGGTCACATGAAACTTGAATGTGCAAGTTATTCTTTAAACAGTACATGAAAGTTTAATATAACAAAGTCCACAGAAAAATTCCTACAAAAAAAACAAGACTAAACATTAAGTATAATAAACAAGCAGAGAATGGGATTTAAATGTTTCTCTTATGCTTGCAGCTTTAACTAAGTGCCTGACGTATACCAAGATATTCATACTTCTAACTGCTAAGCAATCCAACTGAGAAAGGAAAATCAGTTTCTGAAAACAAGTAAGTTAAACATATATTTATTTTTTTAATAAGAAATACTCACGCAAGTGTCATATTGTTGCTAGGGTCCAGTCCCACCTCAATAACAGTAGTACCCTCGATATCCACCTCCTTGCAGGGAGTGGTGTTTCTCCCAGTAACTCTGCAGGCCTGGTAGAAGCCGTGCGGTTTCACTCGGCCAGAGTCATTTCCCACGAACACCTGCAGCACCACTGGCTCATTGTGACCTTCCAGCTGAAACACGGCAGCACACATCAGATATTTCAACTGACCAGCAATGTCTTAATTAAAATAGGGAACATTTTATGCAGCTGAACTTGAAGCGAACCTGCTCCCAGTGTTGCTGGAAAGAATCCAAAGGTAAGCATGATTTTTTTTTTTCATCTAGTTTATAAATGAAATTGCGGAATCGCAGAACTGCAGGGGTTGGAAGGGACCTCAAGAGATCATTGAGTCCAAACCCCTTGCTAAAGCAGGTTCCCTACAATAGGTAATTAATGCCACTTGTTCTTCCGTTAGAAGACAACACATAGGTGAAATGAATATAAATGTATTTAAACCAGCTTGAATCCTCCACATCTTCACATGGAATTAAACCGACTCCAACTTTTACATCTCTAATGATCCCTCACTCAATCTTTAACAATTTTCTTCTTTCTTCCCCACCAGCACGGATGTCCACCAGTTAAATGAGAAGGAGGAAACTTGCTGTGGCTGACTCCAAAGTACGTGAGAATGCTTCGGTCAGTAAATGCACGTGGATCGACCGGGTAGCAACTAATGTTCTCATGATTCAACTGATCAATTAGTGTTTTCATAATTGTTGCTAGAGGATCTCTGGGTGACAATGTTACATTTTGTCCTAGGACTGGAAACACCAGTCAATACTTGCAGAGGGGAATAAAGCTCCATCTTCAGTAGTAAGGTAACAGCAAAGGAAAGCAGAATCCCCCAGAGGATCTCTTAGGGGCATAGTCCCTGACAGACTTAGGAAATTTAGCTTTGGAGTTCTTAACTGGCTTGTAAAACTGTTAGCAAACACTTGCAAGATCACAGCATGCCTCCCATGTCCTAATGGAGCCTCAAGTTTATAGCAGGTAGCTAGGTTATATGCTATAGATGGGCTAAGCCAAAAGACTTTTGGAGATGGCTTATCACAGGCTCACAGGGATAACCAGGCCAACAGGTTAACAGCAAAGGGCTCGGAAGCCCAAGGCTTCCGCAAAGTACTTCACTAAATGCTTTCCTAAAAGATATTGCTTTCTAACAGAAGCAAGCTTCTCAAGAATACTAAAAATGTAGCTTTCAAACTAAGCAGCTGATACGTTTTTTGCTTCATTGTTCAAAGTAATTTTGTGTGCAGAGTATGAACTAGTTTGCCTGCTGGTAAAGCAAGCTTGAACTTCCAAGAATTCAGTAACGCAAGACTCTTCCAAACAGAAAATTTTCACTGACTGGTGCTAAAGGGTAAGTGGGAAAGGAATTAAAAGGAAATTCAGACAAACAAAGGCCCATTAAGAAAGTCCACGTAAATGAACACTAAATCACCATAGCAACAGGAGTATATGAATGGATTCTTTTCTTATGAAACTTTACTGGATTTCTATATTACCAAAGTGGACTGAGTGAATTGTTGGAGATGCTTGCAACGTTGTCAAACTGGTCTTTAAAGATAAGTACATTTTAATATTCTGTAAACTTTAGGCAGCACAAATTTTTAAGGCCTGCACTGAAAACAAACGTTTTTCTTTGTGGACCTAACAAACTAGCTTGTATTCAGAACTGCACTGCTGCTTTCCTAAACTGGAATAACTAAGAAAAAGTATTAAAGGAAATATCTTTTGTTTTTCTTATTGGTTTGGTAACAAATATCATTACTTGCTAAGCCTGCTGGCCACATTTCTCCCAAGGTAGCATGGAGGCCATGTGCCATATTTCTGATGAGAGGACAGTCCTGGCTTGTGTTCAGTTTGGTGCCCACACTGACAATCATCCTGTGGTCACTGCAACTTTCTGAAGAAATTTGACACCTCAGCTAACAGATCTTTATGACTCTGCTTGAAAAACAGATATTGAAGATGTGGATCCTGATACTTATTAAAAAAAAAAATACAAAACCTGTCAAATGTTTTTGGAATGAAACCTTGTTTTATGTTCTTAACAGTAAGACAAAATGATCACCCATTATCATCAGCAATTGAACAGTTACAGCATTTTGCTGTCCTACTTTTGCATTTTTCAACTTTCTGCCTATTTGTACGCAGTTCATCTAATTGCAGCCTAACAGAACATGCATCAGAGACAAGGTATCATTGCCTTGACATGAAATTTTCTGCCTCTTGTAATGTTGCAATGCAAGTGGATGTCTTTGTACTTTCAAGAAGAGACATAGTACAGTTTTAGAGTCTTTACACTAAAGAGATTGCAAAGTAGAAATTCCAGGCCTTATCTACTTAAGTATTCCTCGGAAAGGAACTTCCATATCACCTAATACTGAGCAGCCTACCTTTACAGTTGGAAAACCTTGTTGCGTCCGGTCTTTCACTGAGCCTCGGCTGCCTTCAGTCAGATAACGAGCCCTGTGCTGGGTTTCCGGCTGTACCACTATCTTCAGCTCCTTCCCCTCACTTTTGGTTGGATACTGACCACACAACATTGGGGTCTTCTTCCCTCCAGTTCCTTTCTGGCTCTCTGATGCTCTGAGAAGTCAAAGCAAACCATTAAAAAGATGTTAAAAGCAGCTCCCCAGTAAAAATAAACAAAATCACACAAAAGCTATAAAGGTAAGAAGTGTATATTAATGGACAGAGGATTCATAGCTGAGAGATTTCTCCTTCTGACAGAGAAGGAAACCTGCAGGATGAAGAGGAATGGTGCTTTGCTGCCTCTTCCATCCAGTGCAAATAGGAACCGCTTTTTCAGAGAGTAAACATAAAGGAAGGGAAAAGCAATTAGCATTAAACTATATTAACAAATAGAAGGCTTATAACCTGCTGTTTTCATAGTACGTGATACAGCCTATTATTACTGGAATAAGCCATTTCAATTCTGTTAAAAATATACATAGGTACACACACACGCTGAATGGATTTAAGGTAAAATGATACTTCAAATAGGAAAACAGCCTCATGCCTGTCTCCTCCTGACCTTGCATATCCATGCAAACTCAAATACTATTTTCTGTTAAAACAGATTGATAAATTTATGTTTAAAACAAATTAGTTGCAGTAAAAGGCTCCAACAGAACGGCACAAATTTTAAAGCTGCAGTATATGCAAAAGAGTGAGCACCTTAGGATGTACTGTGTTTGTTGTGATCAGTTCCATAATTAAAACCTGAATGAAGAAGCCCTCCAAAGCATAACGTTATGGGATCAATTCTTAGTTTACTTTAAAGGATAAGGAAAGGGAAATCTTGATTTTACCTAGAGCAGGTTTTTATAATTATCCTGAAGTCCAATAAACCCATCTACCATTAACAAACGTAAACATTCCAGAGCAAATGGGACAGGCAGGAAAAGAGCTCAGTGAGGTTATGCAGAATGTAATCTTGTAATTATTTTTTCTTTAAATTACCAGAAAGGCATTTTTAAGTGCTAATCAATCTGAAGAAAGCAGCTTTAAGTCAGAAACCAGAACCTTGTTTCAGTGTGCGACATACAGAAATAACAAGGACTTTTTCTATGGGATAAGGGTGAGAGAAACACCTTTTCTTCAACAATACTGTGAGCTTTGCCACTGCCTTCACCCACTGTTTGAGCTTGCCACGGACCTGACACTAAAGCAGCCCGTAGTGCTCTCTTCCCAGCTGCCAGGTGGCTTACACTAACAAACGTCACGGCTTTCCTACAGCTGCTGCGCAATGGAACAGCACGAGGCCTCACCATGTGCCAACACTTCGGAGGCACTGCGCACAGCTCCTGCTGCAGAGGGGCCTCCTGTGTCTGCAGGGAGGGACGAGCACTCTGCCCCCTGAGCCCCCCGTGGCTCACAGCACAGAGTCCTCGCTGCCACGCTCCGACTTCCACTAACCCTTCCAAAGGTCTGCAATGCAAGTCACAAAGAGCTATGGTGTACCTTGGGGAGTTGCTAGGAGGTTCGTGCTGGGCCTGACCCTCACTTTTTCTGCTCCTGGAAGTTAACTGTGGAAGACAGGCAAGGCCCAGGACCTACAGCTCCTTCTGCCTCGGCTGCCCCAACCCCTCAGGCCTGCACCAGCCAGAGGGATGGAGGCCCACATGGCAGCATCCTTCTGCCAGAAGTCCTATGTACAGCCAGAGGCAAGTCAGTCAGGCTGCTTGGAAAAACGCTGTGTAAAAACTTGCCTTACTTTAGGAACATAAAAGGGGCAAGTCGTCTTCTATGTAGTATATACAAATCTTGTGATACGCTAAGTATGCTGTAGTTAACACCGCTATGCTCTTTGCTCTTGTGCAAGGTAAGCAAAATAGTAATTGAATTCAAGCTTGTTAGGTTATCGTTTATCCGTATTTCCTGTCAGGACATTACTCCAACGGACCAGTCATTAAAAGGAATACATTTAGTAACTTTTACTCAACGTCTTTTTTCTTATCCAGAATTTTAAATTACACAACTGAAGTTCAGTTCCCACAGGGAATGTGGAAAGGAACGCTGAGCAACGCCAGCTGCACGGCACACGGCGGCGCTAAGCGAGGCGCTGCCTGGGGCCCACGCTTCCTTTGCCTCCGGCCAGCAGGCTGGGCTCATTTCATGGGAGTAAATGCAGCACACAGATTGCTTATGCTGACCTTGTCACACTTCAGAATTCCAGCTAAATAAATTAATGCCGAAGACTAACATAAAGAATTTTGAAGGGAAGAGTCAGAGAGGCAGCCATTAGAATGAAATTCACTTTTGACACCAAAAATACAAGGTTTTACCAGTGTGACATTGACTCATTGGCCTCTCCAGCACATCATCATGTTTTCCTGAAAGTACTTTGCTCTTAAAACCAAGTTACCTTCATTGTCAACACACTAACATTTCACACCCTGCAGCGTTTACATGAAGAGACGCTGCCTAAAAATTACTTGGAAAGTCTTCCCTTAAGAAGCTTTAAGTGATAATTATTTTCAGTAAGGTTAGATGAACATGGAAGTAATTTTAAAGACTTCACCAGAATTTCTCAGTGCTCTTACTTGTCAAATTATCAGGATATATCATTTACACATCCTTTTAATTTAGTCGACTTATAACACTAGTAGCCATGCATATACAAGTAGTAAAAATCATATTTCACACACACACACCTTTATTTATTAGCTTAATTGTTACCAGACAATGTCTCCTCAAAGCTAGCACTTCTTTCTAAAATACAAATGGCAAAACCCATGATTCTATTAAAATAGATTTCGGGAGTTAACGTTTGTCTGGTCCTGCACTTGCATCATGGTTGTTCCAAGTGAAGACCTGAAAGTGAAAGCGAGACCAAGCATGACTGAAATCTGAGAATCTTTACTCTAAATCACTATTAACTTATCTATTTTCAAAAGGCTTTCAGAAATTCTAAGAGTTTCCACAGGAATAAATTCTTTTTTCTATCTCTGAAAGGCAACTAGAAGTCTCTTTTGAGACCCACTCTCTTTCCTCTTCACAAATCAGCAAGCATACTTTCCTGGCTTTTTTCTTATAGCCCAACAGAAATGACCTTCTTTGGCTGAACCCCATCAGGACAGAAAGTTTTTAAAAAAAAAAGTTTTAAGAGCCACTTCTGTGACCTACATTTGTAATACTAAAACTCCATATTCTAACTACAAAATTAACTTTTCCAATACCGTAGCTATTTCTTATTGGAAAGCTCTTGTTTAAAAGGACAATTCTATTACGTAAGATTTTTGCTTCAGTTTAATCTAGCTTGTATGAAACACTAAAGATATATGCTTATCCAACACCTTGTTCACAGAATACTGATGCAAGTTTTGAAATGCTCATTGGTTAGCCCCTAGTATGTTGGGGAATACTATATTCTTGTGATGCTTTGATTGAAATCTCATATATTGTTCCTGAGTTTACTACATCTCCTCTTTCTGCCACGAATCACAGTTTTTGTCTCCTGATAGAGTTTCTTCCCTTTGTAACTGAGTGAATGACCTCCTTCGTGCTTGGTGGCAGCAGCTTCCTAGTTCTGAGTAACCACGCTAATTTGCTTCCTAGGTTCTAGCAAGAACTAATGTTTTACTTCGTTATAATTTTCAGCTGCCAAAATAAGAGATGCTGAGCAACATCAGACAAGCTTAGAGCATTTGTCATAAAGAGACATCAAAATTATCTCCATACAGTTGTTGCTGTCCAAGGTTTGAGGAGAGCAGCGGGTGACAGTACCATCTCCTGGTTACCGGCTAGCTCTGTATTTCCAAATGATGTACCTAGCATAGGAAGAAGCAGCAGCACACTCTGGAGAGTTTCTCAGACTCACTTTGTCACAGTGAAATTTTAAGTATGGAACTGCAGTGACCCTGGGAATACAGACTCCAGGCTCTTTCCCTTTGGAATATGAATAGTTCATAATCTTTCCCATCAGTCAAATTTTAATATTCACCATTACCGTGATGAACATTATAACATACTGCAAGCACATACATAAGAACTGAAACAAAATAAATACCTCCCCCCCAAAAAACAACAAAAGAAAACAGACAAATCCATCCACTTGACCATCTTAAGAGTACTAAAAAGACACAAGATAAAATATATATATATATAATCAACACACTAAGCTGATGGATATTTTTTCTTTAAGCAACTACTGAAATGCATTTAGTGAACAGTGTGAAGTGGGAGAGATGAGAGGCCACCACCCAGGCGTGCCCACATACAGACACACGCATGCACACAACCCAGAAGCACAGAGAGAAACAGGATTAGAGATTTATTTCTGAAAAATCAAATACAGAAGTGAATTCACAAGTAAAAACAAAATTTAGTTCACCATAGAATCTTAACATTTTTAGAAAAAAGGATATGTTAATTTAAATGATGAGAAGTCTTAACAAGCCATTAACTTCTACTCCCATCACTCTCTCTATTTGAAAATAGAGAAAGAGACAAACAAGAAGGTAAAGTGCATAGACTGAAATCCTCACATAAAACACTGCAGAAGCAGTAAGGTTTAGGGTGCGTCCAGTCCACTTCTGCCTTTGTTTTTACATGCAGTAACATTTTCACGGTCATTTTATAAATGGGTTTGTGCAAATTTTTAGGAATCTTGCATAAACAATAATACAGATGAGTGCATCAGTGCTCCTCCAATTGTTGTGTCAAACTTTAGCTTTACCTACATTTAAAGACTACTAATCTTTAATGTTTAAACAGCTAAAGTCTAATAAGACCTTATCGTGGGTTAGGACGCAAAAGGGGATGGCAGAGAAGGGAAGGAATTTATGTGAGAACCTGAGTAGGTTGACGGGAAGGGAGTTTTATTAGTTTGGTTTTACATATGGTGATAGTACTTTAAAAAAAAATGCAGATACCAACCCATTTCCTGCTTTTGAGTTGCCTTTGCTGTCCGTGCTGAGTTGAGAAAGGACATAGTGAGGCGCTTTGGCACTGTCGGCATCAAATATATCCATGTTGGACTCTTCACAATCTCGGCGTTTGATCCCTGGCCTCTGCTTTGGATTTCGTTTGCGTGATTTACGTGGCACCTCAGTGTTATCATTGTAGGAACTGGTACTCATGTTACTGAAGTTGGAGGGTGAATCCTCCATCCACATACTGCAGCTCTGTTCTGATTCCAATCCACACCCCTCATCCTGGCAGGACATCCGACTGTTGTCCAGCAAGTCCTCAGGTGGTGGCGAGATGTACAGCACTGTGTGTCTCTTCGGCGTTGACTGCTGCTGCTGGACCGTGTTACTGGTTAACTGCTTTTCACTTACCCCTCGGTTACTTACCCCCACGGCTGAGGAGCAGCTCTCCACTTGCATAGCCTTGCTGTCGGTGACTGAGGTAGAGTAAATGGTAGGACTGGAAGAGGTGGTAAAGGAGCTGCAAGCACCGCCCATGGAGGAAGAGGAAGGAGCTGAAGAAGCATCTGCGGTGTACAATTCAGAAGTAAATACAAGACACATGGTTCTGCGTGTGTGCTGGCTATAGCAGTCCCATTGAAGTAAAGTGATTTATGAACAGATTTCTTTCCCCCGACAAATATTTGGAATTTGGTAAGTTTTGGACTGTAAATGCTCAAAGCAATATAGCCTAGCCAATATGGTACTTTGGAAATGTCCAAATAAGACTTAATGCATTGTGCCACAGTCAATTTTTTTAAAACTTAAAGTTAATTCAGAAAAATGGCTGCAAGTAAACAGAGCTTTCATTGCCTCAGCTGGACTAATTACTTGTGTACGAGCCATTTCATCTAAAATAATGGAAGCCCCAATGCAAAATGCTTATAATCCACATTCAGTGCCAATTAAACCATTTATCATTGGATTTTATTTTATTTTTTGAAAAATACGGGACTGTGCTTAGCCACAAAATATTAAAATAAGTTTCTAACCTATGAAGCAGAGAACTACAGGTCATTTTTAATGCAGACACTCCCTGCTTCAGAGGCAAATCCTGGAATAAAAATATGAGAAAATAAATGAGAAAAGAGCTGCTGATTATTCCATCATAAATGAGAAATAAAATATAAAATCAACTGAGTTGGTAGGCAAAATGGAACTGGTATCAGTCACTGTGACATAGCTGTTCATTTTGCAGGTTCAAAGCAGGGATGAGAGATCTGTACTGGTGACGTATTGACATAAGACAACGTGAAGTTTCTGTAGTTTGACTCTTTGCGTCTCAGATTCAACATGAGACTTCTCTCAGACTTTCTTAGCTGAGTCCACTGAGCATACAGAGGCAGCTTGGGAGAGTCCTCTAACAAATTCACATTAAGCAGGGCATTTTAAGCAGCGTGATTGTGACTCCTCCAGAAGCCCCATAGATGAAGCCGTTGTAGAAATACGAAGGGCAGCGAACTGATTAGAACAGAACCCTGAAGATGTCTGGAGAGCAGCACAATCACTTCCCCTGAAGAATGTTAATGGTCAAATCACCTGAAAATGCAGGCTGACACATTTGAGAGGAGGCAGTAGGAAGGACACAGGTATTCATTTCAACCAGCTGTAGCTCACTAAGGACTAACTGGATTTTATATCCAGATTTTAAATTCCCAGGGAGGAGATGCTGTTCTCTTTATTTCTGCACAGTTAATCACACAATAATTAAGAACTTTAGAAATAATCTAATTTTGCAATCAATTGTTCATAACTGATATAGGTAATAAGACAATGTGTTTGTTCAGTTAGGTACTGCTGTATTAGAGGTAATACATGTTATGATGAGGGACGTGATACTTAATTTTTTGTCAAGACTTTTTTTAATCCAAATTATTACTGAAAACTGTCAAGTCTAAAAAGGCTTAGACATAGTTGAGCTACTATATCCAGTGTAAGTTATTTAAAAGCAGCATAAAGGTATATTCAGCTATAATACATACTTAATTAGCAGCAGAAGTCAGAAAATTTTCCTATAAAGGAAAATATACTTGCTATTCATACGGGTCATCCATGATTGATGACAAAGACTTTTTTTTAAAAGTTATTGGTTTCTTGCAGATTTTCTGTACTATAAAACTGAAAGTAAACCAAAGGTATTTCAGATCGGAGTCAAGTGAAATGCAGTGGTCGTTACAGCACATCAAAAATGGATTCTGCTTTTATTCACACAGGGAGTCCCTCCCTCAAATCTCCCAGAGAACCAGGAGCAGGCGAATGATACCAGTTCCATTTTCCAGTTTGTTCTTTGGCAAATATAGTGGCTGAAATTGGAGAATTCAGTCACTTTGAACTGCATTCCAATTTAAAGGCAATTTTATCCTTTCTATATCATGCATTAATGCAATGCTTTTTTCAAAAACATTTATAGGATTGGCAAGAACTATTAAATCCAGATATTAATTCCAGTGACAATATTTAGAAGCTGATTTGCAGCCACTTTGAGATTGTTGCTCTTTGTGATGCTTACTTTGTTTTGTTAAAACAGAATTAGTTTCTATTCGCCGTTTATGCACTCAAACAACCACAACTATGCGGTTTGTCGGCAGACGGAATGCGTGGAGCGCACCGCAGTGATGCTGAGCCGGGTTGCTGAACAGTAGCATCTCCCCTGTTAAAAAAAATCACTTCTGCTCTTTTTAAACAGATGAAGCTGAGCATCATGTACGTTATGATGCAGTGTATGCAGGTCTCGTGTTTTCCTGTCCATGACAAAGACTTCGACAAACGCTCTCTGAAACATGGTTTGATTTTTGGGTGGTGCTGTGCAGAACCAAGAGTTGGACTCAGTGTTCCCAGTGGGTTCCTTCTAACCCAGGATATGCTACAGTTCCATGAATTAAATAATTACGTGCATTGAACCAGGCAGCAGGGCTCTAGGACTGAAGGACTTTTCCTCCTCTATAGAGAGCTTAATATCAAGGATCATCTTTTTGCAGCAAGTACTGGAGAAGTTTTGCAAAGGTCTTTTTAGAAGACCCATCCGCAAATCTCGGTCGCAGTTCATTCACAGCTCTGTGCTGGAACAGCCGTGCCGAGCACTGCGCAGTGCCTGCACATCAAGTATCAAGCCTCAATGTATATCCTGTCCAGAAATGCAAGTTGTAATTTTCCTTCAAAAAAAATTAATCACTAAACAAAATACTTTTCGATAGGAAGCTAAAAAAGCTGCTAACATTTTCATTATTATAGGATGCAGCCGTTAGAAATATTTAAGTTACTACAGTTATTTCTGCCAAGTTGCCAAAACAGTTTCTTCTCCATCTTTTTTTCCTGAAGTTAAAAAACATGTACGTGTATGAATGTACATGTTTTGCTTTGAGGCAGGTAAGAAAGAAACAAAAACTGTCCTTTACACATTGGCTGTTTTCTCCTCCACTTGTCAAAGACATCCCAGTGTACCAGTGAAGTCAAATTACAGAAATGCTAGCATCGAGCTGAAAAATAATGGCAAGAAAACCTCTGCCTTCAGCCATCTATACTCTCAGATGAATGCCACTACCATCCAGAAACATGCATGTGTAGAAGCATGTACAGGCCAGCATTGTCTCTGTTGTAACAGCTAAGATATGTAGGAAACGATGACAAATGCCAAAGCCAATGAAACAAGCCGGCTACGTTAGAATAGCCAAAATTTAAAATACATTTAGGGGGATGAATTCGTTATCATTGTATGAACATTTTAAGTTAAGCAAATACTGACAGTTTAATACAATTTGTATTTTTTCACAGGCAGGTCTTTAGCCAACTCATTTTCCTTTAAGCAAGTAAACAAATAAATGGGATCAACCGAGTAAGAATCCACAAAAGTTACTACAACGAACCAAATGCTTCATTGCTCCCGTGGCTCCCTCTTACATCAGCTTATCCTGAAGCCTGTGACTACATGTGTGCACCTGACACCCAAAGGGCGTCTCTTGGTTGAATATGCTACATTCAAAACCAGTTTTTTCTACAGTTTTTGGTCATTCAGCCTCGACTGGCACTGCTTGGTAAGGTGAGAACATCTTGCACTTCCAGTTTTTGAGGAAGGAAGTTTTCCCCAGTAGGCAGAGAAGAAACAGAGTACAACCATCGGGCACTCAGTCTGACGGGTGTACCTGGTCAGCGGTCGCTCAGGTGACAGTGGAAACAAACACGCCTTGCCCAGTTCAAGCATTTCTTTTATTTGAGGTTTACTTTCCTTGGACACATTAGGAAATAGTTACAGGTGGCTCTTTCACTTGCAGTTTTAACAGTGCTTGCAATGACAAACATGTAGTTTCAATGAGCATGCACATTTTGAAACTTAAGACTGAGTATAATATTTTAACACATTTTCAAAATAAGAATTGCTTTCAGAGCAACAACACAGAAGAGAAGCCAAGTGCACGTTATGGCAAGTATGCGGCCACAGCACTGTAAATGAAACATGCACCAGCTTCATAAGGCTTCGTCTTGAATTAATAAAGTGTGAGAGAGAACTACTGCCACGTTAGAGCAACCTTGATCACTGCTGGAACTAAAACCTCCTGAATCTACTGATTGCCACTTCTATGCCACATAAGACAGCTGAAATAAGTAATCCACAATTTCTTGTCTGTCCTACATGTTTGTTTTTTTTTCTCTCAGATAGGTAAAATGATATCAAACAGTTCAACATAAGGAACTTCTGGTTCTGTCTTGGACATCATAATTTGCACACCATTCAATAATTCTGAATCATGTAAATTAAAGACAGAAAAGGATCAAGAACTAATAAACTCATTAGTGCCGGAGCTCAGAATGCAAATAAAGATAACCAATAACTCCGCACTACTCCTAGAAAGACTAAATGTCAAAGTCATTTGAGTTGTTGGTGATACCAGCCATTTTGCATTTGCTTTCCAGAAAGCCTAGAAAAGGGGCCTACTGGTCCCAAACATTTACCTTCCTTTTGGGAAGCGAACAAAATCATATTCACAACCAAGAGACTGAATAATTCAAGTTCTTTCTGAAAACAAAAAGCAGGCAGTGAAAGAAGGGATGCAACACGCATGTAGCACAAATACATGCTGCTAAAAATCACAGGCTTGTTAAATATCAGACAGGAAGGGAACACGTAGCAAAGAGCATCCCCATGAGCAGATCAGCGCAGTCTTTTTCTCTTCCATAACAAGCTATTGTAAAAGAAAATGTATTACCTCCTGAATTGCCAGCTAAGGCAATGGTATATATTTCTATATCTTATTATCTTGTGAAGTCAAACAAGGCCTTCAGCCTTTTAAAAAACGTCTGAAAGGGAGAAAAAAAAAAATCACTTCTTGGCATCGAGGAGTCTTGTCTTTGGATAAAACTCACATGGAGCCAGAAGCCAACCCTGAAATCCTTGTTCAGCCCATCCACCGAGAGCATTCAGCACAACAAGGATTGCCAAACCTTCCAGAGTGAGTGTCCTAATGACACCTTTTCTTTCCACCATGGCTACAGTGCAAAGCAAATCATCTCCCAGCCTGGAAAGCTCCAAATTGCAAAGGGATACTTTTGTTTTTACAAGTTCTTCCACCACCTGTACGTGAACAGCCAGGACTAGCAAGGAGCCATTAAAGGCCTCACCTTTTTCTAGCCTGCATCCCATGTGATCCACAATTGTATTTCAGGAAACAGTTAAGCACAGAAATGAAAACTCATCACGTAGAATGAGGTTAGGATCATTTATAAATTTAACGTGCGAAGTATACTCCTTAATTAAATTTGTTAATTTATCTAACATGTCATGTTTTTATAAGATTTGTTTATTCACAGAACTACTGAACGTTGGAGAACAATTTCAGACCAAAAACAAGGATAAAATTTCCAGCATCAACCCTTGCGTTGCCAAAGGCTTTCAGGTAAAAAACAGAAATTGCAAAGTGGCTGCAAACCTGCTTTCAATACCTCACATGCCAAACTTGAGTTTCTACTTTTCTTGTTCTTGTATTACTGATGTAAAGTCAACAACTTTTCCAAAAAGAGTTTAGTTTCAAATCAGTATTAACCCACTATTTAAAAACAAAAAAAAAAAAAGAAAGAAAGAAAAGAAAAAAAGAAAAAAGAAGAAAAAGAAAGAAAGAAAAGAGACTTATGAAGAAGTCTGAAAACAAGACCGACCTATACCCTGGGTGAGATTGGATGGGTTAAGTGTCTCTGGCACTATTTGTCTTCACTATTGACAGACACTGTCACACAACCCACCACTCGATGCCTGTCTCTGAATGGCGAAGCTAGAATGCAAGTTAAGTGTATTAATAGAGAAAAAAACTAGCATCCCAGCAAATATAATAAAGCAATCCAATTCACCAGTTATTAAAAAACACTCAGATTCAAGATAAGTAGGTTAATTTAATTTACGTTAAGCCCAACAGTGTAAATTCCCCTTAGATTCACGTGCTGAACCAAGCAGTGCATTATACTTTGGGTAAACACAATCAATCAGTCAGCTTTTATTATCAGTGACATCCACCGTTACATTAACACTCGAGTTGGGACATCCCAGCAGCACTTTTGTTAGTGGCTCAGGCCCAGCTCTGCTCCTGCCAGGCAAGGCAGAACTCCAGGCCCTCAGCTGCTCTCCAAGCTCCCCAGCTCCCTGCACAGCCCTAGGAGAGGCCCTGCACCAGCAGATCGTGGGTCCCACAAAGGGCATCTCAAGTTAAGAATCTGCCTCTTTTGTTCTTTAGGTTCATGGTTGTTTTTTTCTAACAAATTAGGAAAACTCCTCTTGGCCTTCAGGAAGTCTTCGATGCTGTTACGGCATGTGCCCGAATTAGAGTACACTGAGGATGTTCTCTTTTTACCCTTCTCTGACTCAGTTTTTCACTACTGATTAAGGAACAAGCAATCCTCAAGCCTTTTTTGAGGCAAGAACAGGAGCTGCTTAGTGCAAGAATCTGCCATCAAAAATCTCTCAGAACAGTAAAAGCAGCTTGTGTCTGACTGGGTAGCTCCGGGAAAGTGGGATTTGTTGGCTACGTAAGATTCAGGAAGACTGAAAATAAAGCGAATTTAGAAAAAAAGGAAGATCTAGAATGAGTCTCCACAATCCTTTACAAGCAATTATCAGAGAACTCAGCTCCACGCAGCGCGGCCGACATGTGCTCAGTGCACAAACCAATCCACAGAACTACAGTGCCATCACTGAAGTTACAGACAGCACACCTAACCAGTTTCCATAAGACATAAGAATCTTTTCCTTTGGCATCTCCCGAGCACAGATGCTCATAGCAGCCCACCTGGAGGAACCCACAGCTCGCGGGGCTCAGCTCAAAGCCTCAGCACTGCCAAATGGAGCGGCCTGCGCTGCTCCGCTACCCACAGCAAAGATGTGTTTATAGAGCACTAGGATCTGCCTTGGTTTCATCCCACAAGAAAGAAGTGCTTGCCACAGCCCAAAGAAGCACGGCGTGGACAGACATCCCCGAAGACATCCTCCGGGGGCTACAGGAAGGCACCTCCAGCTGGGAGCGGGTGGGGAGGGGAAGAGAAAAGCCTACAAAGAAATGGAAGTTTTTACAGACATTGGAGATCAACTACAAAGAAGAAGCTTTCTTTTCCTGATAATTTGTTTACAGCGTGTAGTCATAAGCCCAGTAGTGGCACCGATATCCCCTTTGAAATTTCTGGTAATTATTTCTGTGTCAACAGGAAAAACTGACTACTGACACCAGGAAGGATGACAAAGCGAGAAAATATTTTCAATAAGAATAAAAATTAAGAAGGTCGACTAACTATTCAAAAATAAAACAAATCTTCATTTTGAAGTATTAGAATCTTTAGCTTGGAAATGATGCAAAAAGCCTTATCTTTGCGGGGGAAGATGACCCATATCCTTAGCACTCGGTGTCTACCCGCAGGTAATCCAAATATTTGTTACCTATTTCACTGCAGTAGCATCTGAGAAGCAAAGCTTTATTTTTGTAACTAAAATGACCAGAAATGCTTATAGCAAAAATTTCAATAACAGCTCTTTGATCCAAAAAGCTGAATTACTCCTGTTTGGGACAAGTAGTTTATGCCTTTACCTAAAAAGGAGTATGAAATTGACACGAAAAGGTAAAATTTTGTCATTCAGAAAATATATCTCTAGGATATAAGCATAAGAAACATGGGAGGCAAAAAAATTCAACATGTAACAGATCAACTGTATCTAAGCATGAGGATACAGAAAGAGTTCGGTACACACAGCTCAATGGCAACAAAAAAAAGTCTGTTCCTCTTTTCTTACACCACCACTCTTTGTGGGGAATTCAGTGTCAGATACAAATTGGAAACTCTCACAATGGACACGATACAGAAAAGAAAATACTATCCTGAGGAGCAATACAAAAATATAGAAAGATATATTTGCCTCCATGGTAAATGGAGAGCAATGTAAGAAATCATTGAGTAGCCAAAGAAGCTCCTTCCAAAACTCTATTACAGCAAGAAGGAGAAGATAAGAAGATGGAACAGTTTTCTTTACTGGGGCTGTGAAGGTTTGAGCATTCCTGTCACTGGAAATAAAGGGAGAGTATGCAATGCCTGTTTAAAGTACATGGCTGCAAATACCTGTGAACCAACCCCAAAAGACAAGAACAAGGTACTGACCTACTAACTAGAAAGATACCTTTGAGGAAGGACTTAAATTAGCAGTAGATATTTTAAGCATTGAAGTACTCGTTCAGTACATCTTGACCAACAGGAAAAAACTGGTCAACCTTTGCAAGCAAGTGAAAAGAAGCAAGCATCCCTCCTTACAACTGTGCAGAAGGCATTGGTAAAGCTTCAGCCACGCTTCCTTCATGCAAGACTTCTCCAGGCACAGCTTACAATAACATCTCTCAGCATGACACCTTCATGTATTTCAAGAGTCTGTAAGATGATTCATATTTAATGTGTTTATGGTACTGAACACCAGGCAAAATCCTATACCCTGAACAAAGACACTTGTAATGCAAATAACAAGCACAGAGAACAGTTTTAGGAGTAAAATCAGATTCCTTCCCTCCTTTCTGCTTTCCAAAGGTCTAACAGAACTAGAAGCTTGAGATAGCAGCTAAGGTTGTGAACATAGCAGCTCAAAATCCTAGAGTTCTATTAAATTATACTTGCCCGATCATTATTGAGAGAGTGGGTAATAGCGCTTTTGTCTAGATTAACGAATATCATATACACATTCATTAACAAGTTAATGAATCCAATCAGCAACATTCCATTTTAGTATTTGTAAAGCTGTTCAGTAAATTGCAAGACAAATTTCAAAATGGAAGAACTAGAAGTCTGTCCCCAAAAGGTCATCACAGCTAAAACCAGCCCATCCAGCTCCTCCAAAAAAAACCAAGAAGTTAACTGCAGCGATAGATCCACCTCAATCACAATGATATTTTTATGGAACAAAATCCCCCAGAAAAGTGCCTGACAGTAAAGCCCCAAGCAAGTTGAGTTTCTGCCACATACTATCTTACTCTGTGTTTTGGGAAGCAGAGAACAAACTACTACAGAAGTAGTAAAAGACTCTCATCCAATTGGACCATTCCTGACAGCACGATCCTCTCATTATCACCAGAACATCTGTGATAGACTTCTACACAGTGTGCTAGCAGAACTTCAAATCACCCTTTCTTTTCAGAAACAAGATAAATGAGAATAACCTACACTGCTATGGAGACTAACTATCATTTCTCTGTCACTTCCAAAAAACAGCAAAGTTTTAGAACAAGTAAGAGCTGACAAAAACAACAACAAAAAGAGACGCTAAACAGGGAAAGATTTCAGAACAAACAGGTCTATGCTGCAAGCCAAAGACATTTCTGCTCCTCATCCTAGCATCTGTACAGTGCCAACTACTTGAAAATGCTGCTAAGGACATGAAATACACAAATGAACAGCCAGTAGTGGTGTTTAGCAGTAAATTTTAAACTTATGTTTTCCTGTACAAATGGACAGATATACACAAAGCCCAAGCTGATTTTCTTCTTCTTTCCTGTTAAGAAACTAAAGCCCAGCTAGACTTCTCATTATAACAAGATGCAGGGCTTGATAATGCAGTAGTAATTCCAAGACACTATAGCAATCCTAAAGCAATTAGTGAAAACAGAAAAAACCGACACACTCATGTATCTAGAAACATGGCACACCCATAGCCAGAGCGCAGCTGAAATGCTTGTGTTCTATGCTCCTGAGAAAGCCAAGAAGTTTGGCTGCAGAAGAAACATGCAGCTAATCCCACTGAAAAGCAAAAGCACTCCTGGGATTCTGAAAGGCAACTGAACACTCCAAGGCAGCCGCAGGCCCCAGTGCCGCCTCAGAAGTGAGGAGCTCAAGGCAGCTCAGAGGAAGAACCAAACCCAGCCAGCACCAGCAGGAATCTGGGGGAGTGGGGACTGACTCTGAAGTCACAGAGGAAAGTGTAAGCTCCCCCTCTCTTGCTCCTTCCTCTGCCTACAACTTTGCTAGAAGTGCTTCCTCTGTTCGTAAAATTTGTCCCCAGCTTTAAAGAGGAATGAGACTTGGCATCAGACTTACAGGAATTCCCAAGCACCTCTCCATCCACGGGGCATACGAATCCTTTCCCCCTTCCTCCTGACATGAGGAGAAGGAGCAGGGACCGTCCTTTCAGCTTGGTGCAGTGCCTGTATTTTGGATCACAGCCTACAGCCCCACTTTCCAAGTAAATGGTTATCTAAGATGCACTTACCAACAACGTGGTGGAAGACAGAAAACCCATTAACACCTTAAAAATATCTGGTAATATTCAGTGGCCAGAATTCTGAGCTGAGCGTGCCTAGAGGCCTTTAAAGGCAGCAGCCGCATCGCTTCGGGCTGGGGCTTATCTCTGCTCACATGTGCGCACAGCACAACTGGCTGTGGAATTATCCTGGTCATCACAATCATATGTTTATAAAAGAGCAAGATTCAATTGTTCTTGTCCTCACCGCAGTGGAAAGTGACATAACCAATGAAAACAAAACTAGTCTTTGCTCTGTTTTCTTAATTTTTTTCCCAACAACTAGGAGAACTGTAGTTTCTTGTACTTGGTACTTCCGATCCAAAGCTTAATGGCACTCAGATACTTAACTGTCTCGTCACAACTCTAATGGAAGGCCTCCAGAGCCACAGCTCAGTAAACAATTTAAACTACCACAAAGTGACAGCCACCTTTTCTCATTGCTCCTTCCTCCTCATCTTACTCCTCCCCTTGTGCCACCAAAGGCATTGTGCAGCCCCGGCTCTTGGCTGGAGCAGGTCCTTCAGCAGAGCGCTGTGCAGCACTCAGATGAAAACCTCTTCTTTTGGCAGTGGGATCAGCTTAAAGTCTTTGTGAAACTTCTATACCTCTGACATTGAAAAGTGTTCTTAATTGAATGAGTAAGCGTCCTCCTTTCAGTGTTTGCAAATAAATCTCCACAGTATTCTTTGCAGTTTTTCATTCAAGAAAACGTTGCTGCAGTTTAACCCCAAGGTAGCTAACGCATTCTTGGTTTTTTTAGAGGAGCCGGACTGGCTGACAGCAGACACTAAATACCCAGAGGAAACAGACATTTAGTTCCATTCACCTCAAGTGTTTCAGTTTTCTCTGTTAGGTACAGAATTAATTAGCAGTTTTGTGTCTATATCTGTGGATTTAGAGTGAACCAGGGTTTGTGGGTTTTTTGTTCTTTAAGATCTGTGTTTCTACAGGATTTGGTCACTGCTATATCTTCAAACAAAACTGATCATTAAGTACCTTGATTTTAGAAATATATGCCCAAATTATTTTTGAATGAGTGATACAAAAATATCAAATTCTTTCAAGATAATTAATAAAAACATTTCTTTTTTTCCAATGCAATTATTGAAGTTCCACTGTGCACAGTTAAATCCACAGGTTCTCTCTGAAGAAGTCTGGCAAAACATGACAGGTGAGCAGTGCTGTAAAGTTTTTCCAACAAGTCTACCATCACTTCAATTTCTCATCAGGATTCCTGTGCCATGCAAATGTGGGAAACGTTATCATATAAATATTTAATGCATATGAACTCGTAGAGGAAAAAAAAGACTAAGGCAGCTATCAGAATCCACACCTTACACATATACATTTTTCCTCAAGTAACTTAAGGCCAAATGGGAAATTGGAACATGACTTTGTAATGAATATGGGGACCAAATTATGAAAAAGAACAAACAACCCTCATCCAATGAAGAAACATGAATCGTTTTTCCCCTCTTCCTCACTGCACAGATGTTCAGTCATCTATAGAGGATGCCGACAAGAATTCCAGGCACAAACCAGCACTAAGACTAACCTCACAAATGAGAACTTTGCCCTTAAATCCTGACCTTACTTTTAATGAAGACCAATGACAGAGTCTTTAGTAAAGTCTAAAACATGACTGGGAGTAAGCTAGAAAAGAAAAAGATAAAAAGATCATGCCTCGTTTTTATATGCTGACAGTTAGAAAAAGAATTAACTTATCAGTTTTATAAGTGTGCTGTCCTAATTCTGACTAATATTTCACATTCTCACGTATTTGAGAATTTTATAATACATTACACTAGAGAGCTGTGTTGGAATGGAGTTTAAATACTAAGCTTCCTCCTCAGGCCTCTGAAAAGAAAACATGACCTTTCTTCCTTCCTACAGCCTAAGAACCTTCATGGCCCCAAACAATCTCCATTCCATTTTTTTATCCACGCTAGAATTCACAGTTTTACAGGCGGTCAGCATTCTGACTCAGTTTCAAACAGGTACGAATAGCTCTGGTGACAGAGTACATTCCAGGAGTCAAGAGGGCTGTTCTGAGTAATAACAAAATAGGAAAATAGATAACATTTCCTATAGATAAATTGTATGTGAAATACAGCAACTATTGACATAGAATACTTGATCATTTAGATTACCTAGTTTATGTTAGCTTATATTCCCTAAATTTTCATAAAACTTGGTTACTTCTCCACAAGCTTTTTACAACCAAAACTTTGCCAGCACTGTTCATGTTGGCCAGAATGTTACGAACCTTAACAAAGCAACGGAATAAATGAGAATGCTTACCAGCAGCAACTACAGCTGGAGGAGGCGAACCTGCCTCGCCACCACTTGTTTGGCTCATGGATGCTACAGATGTTTCTCTGGAAGGTGGTAACTGCAGCTCCTTTGGGAGAAGGTCATAGACAGATTCTGTCAAATGGAGAAAAGAAGAAAAGGTTTTAATAAAAAATGTATTCCTGAGCAGTAAGAGAAAAGAAAATGTATTTGTGTAAGAGATATGAACTGTGATTCAACACTTTCAGAACCTTCCTAAAAAGTTACATTAGGTACGTGGAGATCTTAACATCGCAGAATGAAGTTATTTTGGAAAGCAAACCAACCATGGGAACATGAAGACACACATTCTCAAGTCCAAAACAAAAAGATACAAATTTGTTCCAACAAAGAAATAATTCATGAACTTCCACCACTGTACTCATTTAGAACGAAAGAGATGACAGCATACACCAAGAAAAACGTGAGCATTAAGGGCAAACATGCTCTCAAAGCAAACTGTGTGACTGGCTTTCAAAGAAACAGAGATGAATTTAGTATCATCATCTCCAGAATATCCTACAAGGTCTTCCCATGTAATAAGAGTCAGTCCTTGTTATCTAAGATCCCTTACTTGCATTTATCTGCAACACTTTTCTTGCCTCAAACTTCTCAGAAAACTGATGTAGATACCACAAAGAAAGCAACCTCCATTAAGAACGCAGCGAGTGACAACACATTGCACCCAGCACTCTTCGATCTGCGCAGGAGTACCACCTCAGCACCAGCACACAACTGGACGTACACCTTTCCAGGAGGACACAAAGAACACATCCAGTGTGGAAATGGATGTGTCTTACATTCTCTGGCTTGCAAAGGGAGCACGCATGGCCCCCAAGGCTCTGTGCTCTTGTTTCCTGGCCATCTGAGCGGGGCAGACAGGCAAGCCCACGTGGGGCAGCCGGGAGCCGGTTACTGCTGTGAGCAGACGCTGGCACTCAGCTTCTGAATTTGCAATATAAGGCACCAAAACTTATCAGGAAGGGTCATTACACCTTCAGATCTGCTCACATACAGGAAGGCATTAGCAAGAGACCCTGGCAGCGCACTTAGGACCAATGTCAGGGCTTCTCACCCTCTGTTCTCAAGCTGCAAGGTCAGTCCTGATGCACAGAAGTGAAGTTCCAGCAGAGAACAGACATGCCTCCACACCTTTTAAAATCTAGCTGGTGTAAATCAAGCTCCCAAGCTACCTTGGGCTCTGCAGGCACAAAAAAGCAGCCAGCAGTGCATATTTGTAGGAGGTGGTAGGTTGTCATGCCGCATTCTGAGAAAGCTTCCATGAACCACAAATCCCAAGCAGTTTTCAAAGAAAAACTATTTCCATGTTGAATGCCTCCCGTAAGCTTGGCCACTGTCATAGCTGTCAATATGTCAAAAAACATCTCCAAATAAAACGTGGCATTTGGAAGCTATGAGATACATGTGGGTCTATTTTCTGCTGAACCGCAGATTGTCTTCAAGATGAGTATCTTGCCCCAAAGGCTGTGATTGCTGCCCCAGCAACAGAAGCCCCACAGCAGCTACCGACACGCGTCCTCCCACCGTGCTGCCCCATGTGCACCAGGGTCCCGCAGCTGGGACAGCAGCCCCACAGCAGGGGGCCAGCACCAGCCCCACGGCCAGAGGCTGCAGGGTATATTTTTATGTGTATGCAGAGTACATGCATACATTTTCACTCCTCACTGTTGCCTCTCCAGAAATCCTCCTTGAGAGGACTGCTCATCATTATAATTCCAACATGACTCATAAGATATTGGTGTTAGTTACAAAGCCTCGTTACAGCTAAGTAATTAGGTGGGATCGAGCTTTCATCTTTTTTAAATATGTATTTTTAATTCTCAAAAGTGACAAAGGCATGTCAAATCTGCTGCTCTAAAGGGATGCTCAGAGCCAAAAGCCCCAAAGCAGTTTCTCACGGAACAGATAATTTTAGCAGCGACCCACAACAAGCATAAATACAATCTTTGTGAATAATTCTAACAACATGATAAAGAGAGCGCAGGGAGGAAAAGCAAGCATGCAAACTGAAGCACATTCCCGAAGATCACAATACCATTAAGAGCAAACCTTTAATTTCATGCTTCATTGCTAAAAGACCAAGAGACTCGAAACACGGCCTCAGCCGCAGCAGCCAGCTGCTGTCCCCACGCACCTGGATACTGCACCAGGCAGCTCAACGTCACTTCTAAGCTAAGGGGAGTCTCCTGGATTTTCCTCTGAACACGTACAGCTTTGGGAGCTACACACATCCCCCGTGAGCTGGATTATCAAGAACTGTCACTGCAGAACTTCCCTCGGGAATCTGAAATGGTTTCGGTACCTTTAAGGAAAGTTGCCACATCAAACCTGCTCCTAACACATCAGACTTCAAATGAAACTTTGTGTTTCCACCTAAACACAGGCCAGTGTTTATATATGCTGCACTATAAATAGCATTAAAGCAGAAACTGACAAATGCCAGAAAGATTAGCCTCGCTGCAAGGAAACCGATTCTTCCTGGGGGATGCAGCTTCTCCCCATGCTCACTGCCATAATTAAACAGCTCATGCTCCTTCCTCTACCCATCAGCTCGCTGCCACCGCTGGGATTGGTTTTCCTTTGGTTGTTTTTTTGGTAGCGGAGTGGGTTTTTTTTTTTGTTTGTTTTTTTTTTTAAACACACACATATACACACACACACACACACACACTCTCCTTCTGCCAGAATTTTGCATTTATTCACATGGAAAACATCAACAAGAAGAAAAAACAGCTATTATCTAAATGCAGTATTGCATTTGAAAGCACGAATAATTTTTTAAAAATTAACACCAAAAATACATAAATAGAATTCCGGTTTTCAGCAGGCACTCTGCTGAATGAAGGAGCCAGGCTGCAGTCAGCTGGCAGCACCAGTGCCTCCTAATTTATTGCTGGTTTTAAATCCCCTTGAAGAATGCACTCACTGATCTCAAGTTTCTGTTCTTCTCTAGCACCAGCTCCACTTATACCCAGCATTCTCCCTAAATACATTTTTTTCTTTTTCCCAGATAGGAAAAAAGGAACCTGCATTTCAGGACTGTTATTACTATGAAGCATAAACAAGATGGACACACCAGCCCAGCTCAGCAGCAGCCCCGAGCCGCTCACATCCACAGCATCAGCCATCCCACCCCGCTTACAGCACCCTCCCAGATCTCGCTCCATCCCTCAGAACACCTCCCTGGACCAACCAGGTGAGCCCAGGCTTCACAAATTCTATTACTGAAATCAAGGACACATAGGGACAGGCAGATTTACACCAAGTATTTTAAGTGTCAAGTTTCTTCACCCGCCCTTTATCCAATTATCCCAGCACTGTAATCTCCTCTCTGCAATCAGCTGCCTGTAACTTTGATGTTGCTGCCAGTTACATTGCCACCTCGGAAAACTGCGCTTCACGTGGCTGTCCTGCCAGAACAACCCTGATCCCAAGTCCATATCCAACACTGCAAAGTTTCAGATCTGAGGAGGACAGGGTTTTGCAAGCATACAGCTAGAGGTGGCCTAAGCCCCTTGGAACTGAACATTCCTCCTCTAGCTTTGGACACGTCCCACAGAAAGCACGGGTATGCTCCCCTCGTAATGACACAGGACAATTCCCATTTTGGGCAGCTCCCCATTGTCAGAAGAGAAACCACTGCCAGGTGAAAGCTCACTCATTAAATAGTATGAGCCTAACGCTGACACGGAGACAGATGCTCCCGCTTCAAGTAGATGGAGGGCAGGAAGAGGAAGCAGTTTCCCTAGAACAGCTAATGAAAGGAGTTGCAAATAATCGGTGCAGCTATAGCTCAGCAAACCCAACACGCCCAGAGCCAGCATTGCCTCACATGCAGCACTTGCAAGCCTTCTCTGCAGCCACTCACATGGAATGAGCCTTGAATGACTCTTCACTTACATCCCCATAAAAGTTTCAGCTGCGATCCCAGCAACTTAGTGCCTCGCTAGCTCGCACTGTGCCAGCACTGGTTCATGACGCTGCAGGAGGACTCATCTCCTCCCCAGGCTCTGTGAGGTGGCTCCTCGGGTGCAGCTGAAGCACCACAAGTCCCTGAGCACAGCCAGGCTCACTCCTGCCCGGCCCAAGGGCCACCTGCTCCGCCAGCCGGCTGCCCCCAGCAGCGTCCCCAAAATCCTCAGCCCCATCCTAAAGTAACAGCAGTGCCCTGCATGCAGAGCAGCCATGCGGGACAGCACAGCGCCAGTGCACTGGGTGCAGATAGGGTGTTTCCACAGGCTTTTTGCCTCTAAGGGTACATGCTTGAAATCTCTCACCACTTCTTCGGCCTTCTGAACAGCAAAGACAATCCTTGTGCTTAACAAGATCCCGGCACTGAACGGCTGTCCACTTGATCCCCACCAGTACGGGTCTCCTCAACATGGTTTAATACCCATGCAGATTTGGCTGCTTCTCCCGAAGCCACTTCCTTGCTGTAGCACATGACAGTCACACCAGAGATTAGACAAACCTTGGTGCACTCTTCTAATCAGCTGGCAGCATGCTAGCAGAAATCTCTTCTAATGAGGTACTCCAAGCTGATCAAAAAACAAGCAAGCAAACAGACAAAGAGCTGTTTACACGGAACTAAATTAAAAAACAATTACAAGTACACAAACATGCAAGTAGCTTCAGCTACAGAGGCTGCAAGTGAGGATAGAACAGTGGAGCACATGTGCTCTGCAAATGAAAGAAACTAGGGAGAAAAAAAAAAAATACAAACTACCAAACCAGTGTCCATGCTGCATACATCCCACGGCAGCATAAAAAAATCAGGTTCCAAGTGCCCATGCACACATTCATACAGATTCTGCGATGCTCATCAGCCCATGCTAAAGTGTGGGGTTTGGAGCTAAACCTATATTACCAAGGTCCCTGCTGTCACTGCTCACCCCAGGAGTAGCTGCTGTGTAATGAAGCTCTACATGCAATTGAGGGTCTTTCAGAAATGTTTGTAGAAGGCACTAAAACCAAAATCTATCCTATATCTGAAAAATCAAGGCCTCTGATCCTTTCAGAAGAATCCACACATTTTCACTGGCTGGTTTTGGTTTGTTTGTTTTTAACTTGAAGTTTGGTTCTACCCACAAATCCAGTCTATGACAAACAATATAGTTGCATACAATAAACTCAGTCACTAAACAACTCCACCACAATAGCTCAGTTCACAAAGGGTTCTGAAAGGGAGGTGGGAGTGTTACGTCAGCTCTAAATACTCAACACACAAGCAAAGCCTTGCTTTGTAACAACATGTTAGCATCAGGAGACCCTGATGGATTTTTCTGTAACAAAAGGTTGGGTGTGGGAACACTTTGAACCAAACTATTTCACATCAGGAAGAGCCTGTAGGAGCTGATCAGCTCCCTCCATACATCCATCAAGGAAAACGAGGTGCTCTCACATACCCCATGTTTGGTTTAATTGAACAAGTTTGGTTCTTACAGTACAGAATGACAAGATGTGCACTGCTGCAGGGTGCAGGGATCACTTACACCCAGGTCTGCAGGGAGATGCAAGCAGGCAGCCCGAGGCTTTGTGCCCCCAAGTCAGCAAAGAGCACCGCTACAGCCACGCTGAATGCACGCCTCCACCCATGTACCAATGGCACAGGATTTGCGCGTAACCAGCAGAAGGTGCAAGCCATCACTGCTCTGCAAGAGCCAAGCTGACAGGCTGGGGCAGGGAACTACTTCATAGCCTTGATGCATGCATCTCAAAGCATGTTACAAGGCTGTCAGTATGATTTCTCCTACTTTAGCACATGCAGAAACTGAGCCACAGGCTGGCAGCAGCTGATGAGGCTGCCCGGCCGCCAGCACACAGAGAGACACGGCTGTGTCTGCGCAGGCTGGTGCCCAGTCTGCCAGGTAACAGCAGTGCTTGTATTACACCTCTGGGGGTGTCTCAGAATCACATGATTAAACATAGGACTTGGCTCAAACCAACACTTAACCAGGTGACAAACACGTTAGGGTTATGTCTTTCCTCGTGCACATGTACATACTGTGAGGAACACATCCTTCTGAAAGGAAGGCATGCCAGCTGCTGCTCCAGGCACTGGCACCGCTGCCTTCCTTCAGCTGCACCTCCAAGCAGACAGCGGTGGAAATAAGTGAGTGAGCTTGCTGCCTCCCCTGCACTGCACCTTCCACGCCACGAGCAGCGGACCTGTGGATGGCAGCACAGCCGAACACCGGGAGGGAGTCCTGCCACCAATGCTCCCTTCACTGTCAATACTGGCAGAGCTATATTGCTGCTACAGCAACAGTGGCAGGTTTTCAAAGAAACTGCAGTGTATACAAGGCTGTTTTACACAACCCAGCATAAAATCTTCCTTCCAGTCCCCTCTGGCTTCAGACAAAAGCAGCAAGCCCTAAATCAACATGATTCGCGAGCACACAGGGAAAGGCAGATGCCATCATTCTGCCCACAGCAGAAAACTTCGATTAAGAAGTTGATGTTGGTAGAACTGCCCTCTGAAGCGGCAGCAGAGGAGCTGGTGCCGTGCTGCTGACGCACAGCGGACACGCAGCCCTCGCAACACGCAGCACGTGCAGGCGAGGAGGAGAGGAGCTCGCTGACACAGCCACCTTTATTTTAAATCGAGTCGTTCAGCAATATGTTATTAACCAGACAAGTCACTGAAGCTTTAGAGTAACCCCAGTATCACTGCCTCTTGTATTTAAAAATAAATAAAGTCTGAAAGGTTTTTCTTCCTCCTTTTTTAAAGCAGCAAGCACTAAGAGCAAAAATGCTAGTATTAGAAGGGTAATTGTGCAAACAGTTTATACCTGAAGTCACTTACTGCAGTATTCCACCAACCTTCAGAAAAGCTGTTAATCTCAATATTCAGGGTTCTGCACGGCAGGGCAGGGTTGAGAAATTAATCCTTTTAAAGTTGAATTTCAACAACTGACAAAGGCATGTGTTAGCTGAACTCTATTTATGGCACACGTCCAAATATCAAATAAAGCTTTCCTGGCTGTGTTTCAGTCATCCTCATTCACAGCTCAAAGAGTACTTTTATAAATGCAGACAGACAGTATAAATCCTGGGTCTTGTTTGCATCCAATTTTACAAATCTCTGAAAGACAACAACTTTATTTAGCGAGTGTCACTTCAAGAAACGGACCGGCACTGACTTACTAAAAAGTCTGTCCTATGCCATTGTAAATTCCAGACTAAACTCCCAGAACTCAAAAGAAACTAATAAAACACAGCGGACAAAGCCGCGCAGCTGAAGAACGACAGAAGCACAGACACACGGAGCCAGGCGGGCACTGCTCAGCGGCACAGCCAAAGCGCCCGATCACATCTGACAGACTCTGCTACCTACGAGGAGCAGCGGTATTTAAAGATGCACATCGCTCACAAACAACCCAAAATTGAGAAGGAAAAAAAAAAAACATAAAAATGAAAAGAAAACAACCCAAAGCTGCCATATTTTAATTTTCCGACATGCAGGAAACTGAACTAAGTTTGCCCTTTGGAAAGAGTCCAACTATGATAGGTATGAAAATTCAATTAAGGAATTCCAACAACTCTATTTTTCCAGGTTGCAACTGTAAATAACAATGTTACAACAACAGCAACACTTCCTGATTCTACACAAAACTGAATGGTAAAGGTACTTTGTTTCCTCCTCATCTTCATCCTGTCACTAAAAAGCCTTAACTTCATTTCCCAAATGCTCAAAGGGACCCAAATACAGCACGTCCAAAGAACAAGTATTAGCAATATCTACTTAACAACCTCTTTAAAACATTGCTATTGTGCCAAAATCAAAATTTACCAGAAATAAAGGTAATCAGGTGCTCCAGCCAGTTACGCCAGTTCCATAGGAGCAAAGCACCACCTGCAGTCAGAGGCAGCAGGCCATTTGATACTCCACTGACTCTTGTCTCACAACAGCCTCTCTCAGCCTTTTTGGGTCTGCACAATTGTTTCCAGAGGGTTTATTTTTGCCATCTCTTACATTTGCTGTAGAACAACTGTAACAGCACCCACTGCTGTACCACCAGCAACACAAAGACAGACACACCTTTTCCTTTTGAGCCACACCACGGTACCCGACCTTGAAGAACAACGGTGTGCAAGAATTCAGAGTTTCCATACATTGCAACCACCTCTCAGATGCAGCATTTCATAGTAAAGACAGGTCTGGAGGCCACGTTCATCAGACTTGGCACGTTCCAGCGCTTCCTACCATGGCACCACCCGGAGCCCACAAGCCATCTGCACGGCCCCTGGGCTCACTTTAGTAAGCTGCTGACATTAAAGGGTGCTTTCATGCACCTTCCCCCAAACTGAAGAGCACTTATGCTCCCTTACCATCACTTTAGTTCCTAGCTACAATTCAAGTACTATGTTTGATGATAAAGTGGGAAGCCAAGCCAAACATTCAACAGCAAAACGTGGATAAAAAGTTCTTTTCTGTACTGCGGAGCTAAAATCCCAACGGAATCAGAGGAAGAGCAGCAATGAAAGAATGAGTGGTGTAACTAGTCTGGAATTGCCAAGTTGTAGAAAACATAGGGACGGTAATGCCAAATCAAACTAAATTGAGATATCTTTGCTATGATAGCAGCAAACTACAAGGAAAGGCTTACAAGAGCCAGTAAGTTTTGCACAGAATACCCTCCAGGTTCTAGCCAGCAGCTGCAGACTGGCTCCCTCCCTTCGCGCCTCGCTAAGCAGGTGTAGCCCCTACAGATCTGACACCTCGAGTCACTGATCCTTTTACCACCCAAACATCAATCAGCTATTTCTGAAATTAAATGGTGTACTCCCCCCCCAAAAAAACCCCAATCTTGCTTTAAATCACTGCCTGCTCATTACATTGGGTGTCTTTAACTCAGAAGCCATGAGAAATAACAAAAAAAGCAAGGCCTGCTTATCTGCGCTTTATCATCCATGACCCCCTCCACTCAATTCCTCGGTTTTGCATGTGCAACACTTGGTATGTGCTAAAGCTCCACGAGGATTCACGGAAAGATAATTTAACAGAAGATAAGCCCGCTGAGGGTTAGAGTTCATAGAAATAATCAGCTAGCATGCAGATAACGATGCTAGCTGGACACCCTGGCAAAAGCTTCTGGGGACTCGGACGTGCCCCACCTCGGGCCACCTGCAGGAAGGGAGCAGGGCTGTCGCAGCCTCCCTGCTGCTATACTGAAGACCTCTCCAGCTCCATTAACTTGCTTTTCCTTACTGAACTTTTAAGGGAAGAGCCTTGTACTCAGAGTTTCTTCAGCAGGTACTGGTATCCCACTGCACGAAGTGTCTGCTCCCAGTTCCCAGGGCTTCAACTTTCTTTCCTCTATGTGTTGAAGCTTAATTCAGTAAGCATAAAGCCCTGCAGATTCCCTGGCTCAGGGGTGGAAAGGTGATCTTCTGAAATGAATTCTTTTGCTATTGTATTAATGTACTGAAATACCTGCACAGCAAGCAGTACTTAATTTTACTCTCAACAATATAATCCCTTCCTTGCTACCACGCCTCTGAAAGCACCTTTTTTATTGAATTGGCAGCACACAACTTAAACAAAGTGCTGAAGCTTAAACTGAATCTTTTCAGGCCACAAAATAAGAAACCAAACGATTTCCCCATCTGATTAAGGAGCAGCTCCATCCCAGGTACAGCTCAGGTTTCAAGGCGAGGCAGAAGGCCCCGTCTAGAATTCAGATGCCCTAAAAGAAAAACAAAGCTAGTTTTATACCCAAAAGAAATCTGTGTGCAGGCAAAGGAAGGGCACATGCTCACTGAAATATACTTACAGCCAAGAACTGACGGAAGTTCCACCAGTAGCAAACGCAGAGAAGAATTTAAAACTGCTGAACAGGGGCACATGCCTGGAGCACCAGGCTCCAAAACACTGAGAAAGTCAATTCCAAAGGAACACACTCCTCCTGAACAGGAGTAACCCCTCTGCTAAGGGAGCAGCAAGGCAGTCACATTTCCAGTAGGGTCCGAACCTGTCAGATACCTTCACCCAAAAGGCAATAGGATACAGAATCCATAAGTTTCCTACAAATTTCAGGAAAAAAACCCTGCTATATTCAAGGGGAATAACTTGCCCCAGTAAGAAAAGCAGCAGCAGATTGACACTGGATGTGAAATTCTGATGTGGGAACTCACGGAAGTCCCAACAACAAAAACACTTCAGAATTCACAGCCTGCCATGCACAGGGGCCATGAGGATGGTGAGGGGACTGGAGCACCCCAGACAAGTGAGGCTGAAGATGCTGGGCACGGCCAGCCTGGGGCTGGGACACCTCCGGGGGTCACTTCTGCCTGCCCCACTTCACACAGCAGCTTGCACAACCGCCTTCAGTTAATGGTCATATACGCAGATCATGTTCCCCTGTGCACAAGGAAATACAAACTGCCATCAGTTAATGGAAACTACTGAACTCTGCAGCTTATTATTTTCCAATCACTCTGTAGTGCTGCTATCAAAACTTACAGATTCTTCTGCTCAGCAAATCCATACAAAATATCAGGCCCCCGAACAATGCGACTGAAACAACTGGCGTGTAAGTGGCTGTTTTTCTGAACTGGAGTGCACCTCCAACAAGTGAAAACTTTTTTTTATTGTTGCCTTTAAATCTTTCTTTCCTGCATGTCTCATCTTGCCGTGCACTGGCGTTGATTGCTACCCGTCTGTCTTCTGTTTGCCAAACAAACTTCACCACAACTCAAATCTGCCTTTAATAACGAACTTCTGCATTATTTGGTACATTGCACCGGTTTCATAAACTTTGCAAGGTGACCCAAAATCCTTCCCAATTGTTTTCAAGGCAACTGCAAAAGCTCTCCAGCTGCTGTCAGGACAGCTGATGGATGGGACCGGGAGGGCGACTCCTCAGCACACCCGCCCCAATGGAGGAAGCGTTCCCCACACCACTGCAGTGACAGCCACCACTCAGACCAAGAGCCACACAGTGAACAGCAGAATGTAACTGTGAACAGCATACAGCGCAGCAGTGAATAACCATCCTGTTCAGGAGTTGGACTAGATGATCCGATGGGTCCCTTTCAACTTGGGATTTGATTCTATGAACAGATGCCGAGCATTTACATGTCAAGCTCTGCTAAAGCACCGCATGCTTTTGCAAACAGCAGTTCCCTTGGATTTTACTGCGTGCCCAGAAGAATCTGTTATGATACAGTTCAAAGTTAGACCCATGAGTTCATTTCAGTCAGTCCTTAAAACAGCTGCTGTACTTACTGACAAGAAAGACAAATCTTATCCAAAGAATATTCACCCTCATCAGTTTACTCTTAACATAAACACAGGGAAGATAACACACGTGATAAACCGCACAGGGACGAGCACGTACCTTACTTCACCTGCACTTTGGCCACTCACCAATTCCTGCTAGGATTAGCAGCGTATCTGAACTTCAAAATGAGGTCAGGCTGCTTTTTGTGTAAAAGAAATCATTACTCCTCCTTCAGACGTCTATTAGAGTAAGTATCAAAAACATAAAAACAGCAAACAAAACCCAAAGTTTCTAGAGCAAAACTAAGTATAAGGGATGTAGAGAGGCAAAACCTTGTGTTCACAAAGAATAGGATGAACTGAAAAAGCTAAAGATGAAGGCAAGAGGAAAAGAAAGCATTGAGAAAGACTTTCTTTCTCTGCTGCATATCAGCAATCAGAAGAACCTGCACAGTAGTTGCGTATAGTTTTCCAACTTCTGGATCCCTGAGAAGCCTCCAATGCAGAACGTACACTGCACCTGGGCACAGGGCAGCAAGGCAGGCACAGCCTGAGGAGCACCTCGTCCTGAGGCAGAGCCAGATGGATGGCAGCTCTGCCCCAAACCCTGCTTTCCCCTAGCACCAAACCCCAGTCCTTGTACGCCCTGTCTTGTCGTGACACCACTACTTGAGCAGCTGCACAGTAAGCTAGATCGGGGCAGAACAACATCACAAAACCTGACTCAAAGCGCAGTGTACTCTTAGACTGGTTTCCCAATCCCATTCATCTGAGGACACAAGAAAACATCGTGTCGGCACAATGTAGAGAACTGAGTGGGAACAGATAGCGGGGTTAGGGGCTGTTCCAACTGCACAGTCCTGGAATTTTCAGATTTCTGTGAGAAAAGCTGGGAATTCAACATCCTGCCCCAAATCCAGACAATCATTTTGCTGCAACATACTCCATAGTTTTTATTTTAAAGCCAATAAGACAGACAGACTCAAAGGAGAGTCAGACGTGTCCAAGGCTGGCAGAACCCATAGGGCTTTGGAAGAACTGTGCTCTGGTCACCATCAGCCCGCAGAAAGAACCACTCCACATGGCCTGTCTGCTACAGCACCTTCTTGGAGCTGCTCAAAGGAGCTAAAATGTGTTATATTTCAACTCCTGAAAACTGCTCGTATTTGTTCTAAAGTTCAAAAGTAAAAGCAGGCTCTTGCTGTCTTCATAAAGCATCTGTTCCACTCTTCTTTGATCATTCATTCATTGCCTTGCTAGAGTTACTTCTTGGATCATGGAAAGAAAAAGAATTCTAGTAAAAAAAAAATGCTACAAAGCGTGTGTACTGCACCAATAAGTCCCAGTGAGCACAAATAGATCGCAGTCACGTAAGCATGGTAGGAAACTGAGTTTTGACTGTGAGACATTTTCAGGGCAAAGGAGCTAAGCTATTCAGGAGACGGCTCCCATTTTTCTTGTTGCTTCCAAGTTCCAGAAAGCCCTGCAGTTTTACAGGTACTCCAGTATGAAAAACAAAACGGGGGGGGGGGGGAGAATGAAGAGTTTTGATCTTACTTGCTCCAGTGAAAAAATGTAACTTCTAGTACATGTTACTTTTTAGCTGTTCGAAATGAATGCATTAGCTAAATTAGCACATTTAATCAGTTCAGATTTAGTGCTTGACATTGAATGAACTGCTTTGATTGCAATTTTGTACCTCTGCCTGTTCATAATGAATAGTTAACTTTGTTATATTTGAATGCGACATATGATATTCAACCACAGAACAGACAGCCTCAAGGTTTTTGGTTTTATGCTTCAGTGATTTTTCTACTATATTACTAATTCGTATGCACTTTTTGGTTGTCTTATTTCAAAAAAGGACAGTATGTTATATAAAGAGCGGAAGACTGGAATTTATCATTATCTCTATTACCTATTAGCAGATACCATCCTTCGGTTACAAAGCGTCTACTTTTTACAAATACTGATTCTACATTATACACCAAAAGCTGCCTTTTCAGCCCTCAGCACAAGTTCCTCAGCGCAGCGGGGATGAGCTCCAGCAGCAGCCCTAGGAGCCACCGCTCAGCGCTCACACAGCCGGGTCCCAGAGGCCGAGGATCCCAGAGGCCGGGGCTCACAGCTGCTTCCTGGGCACGCTGAGCCAGCGCCGGCGCTGCTGAGACGCGGGTCCACCCTTCCCATAGCTAGTTTTCACATGTCCCTTCCTTGAGTCAGCATAAGTCATTCGAGGAGACCCATCTGCAGTCATAAAATCGTAATTTCTCTTCCTCTCCATTTTTTTTTTTTTTGAAGGAGTGAGAATGAAGAAGAGAAAAACTGAGTTTGTTTTAACATGATTGTTCCCCAAGCCAACAGTTGAACGCAGGGCTACAGAAACATCAGCGCGAGCAGAGCATGAGGAAAAGAGAGCGATGAGACTGTTTGAACTCAGCGAGTGCGGATGCATGCTAGCTGGAACTGCTTGTGAGCTGCAAGTACAGCAGCATGAACTGGAAGATAAAGCTCTTGGGATACTCAAAGGAAAATACTCCCTTTCCCAAGCTAAACACGAATGGGAAAAAACACCCTCAAATGAATAATGAGACCAAATTTTAAATCAGTGACTCCCACTTTTAATGGCCATTTCACCTCAGGTCCGTGTGGGTTTAAAAGTTTTGCTCGGCATTTTGACAGAAACATGAAAACAAAAATGTGCACTGAAGTGGCCATGCCAGAGAGAATGTTAACACGCAGCGACAGCGTGCTGGGTGACGTAACAGCCGCGGGGAGCGGGCCAGGCCATGCCATAAAGCATCGCACCGCATCAGCCTCATCCCAAGTCTCTGCACATTCAAATATAACTTCTCTTTTTCCCTAAGAGCAGGCAGCATGATTTAATCCGAGCGCTATTACTTTTCTACTCTCCTTTCAACCAAGCAAAGCACAAACGTTAGGAAACTCCAGTGACCCCCTGCAAGACCCCAGGCGTCCCGCTTCACTCACATTCACACTCGGTTACCAAAACACCTCCGTGACCACAGCTGACACTCACACGCAGGCACCACAAGTGCAGCCAGAGTCACAGCCCAGGGCACGGAGGAAAAGCTGCGGGGCAGCGTGTGAGCGGGATCCCAGCTGCAGGGCAGCGCTGCCCTGCTCCCAGCACACCCTGCCCACAAGCACACAGCTGCGGCTTTCTGCTCTGTGCAGACCTCCTTCGTTATCTCATCAGTTGTACTTACTCTCTGGATAAACTTATCCAGGATCAGAGTGTAAGTGCACAGGATAAGTTTATCTGTAGCCATCTGTAAAATAAAATAGCAACCAAGTGTGTCCCAATTAATCAGATAACCACTAATATCTTTTTGGAACTCCTGCTAAAATCATACCAACAAACCTTGCAGCAAAGAGGAGAGATTAATTATTTATTCCGTGGAAGTATATCACTCATTCTAACTTTCAATTTAGATTAAAATGCACTCCAAACTAACATCTCCTCAATCTTTCATTACGACAAAATACAAAAAGCAAATCTTGTTTTAGGGTCTTCACCACCGCTCTGTACACCTCTGCCCCACACCACCCCACTGCACCCACAGCTCCCCATGGGCACTCCCAGTATGAGCCATCCCTCCCAGCCCTCTGCGGGCTGTGACCCCACACCAGTGCCCCCAGAAGAATGCGCTCCTGATGAACCAGTTTGAGAGGTTCTTCCTACCTGAAGCTGACACTCAATCATCCCATTAAACAGAAACAAATCAAAGATGTTGACAATTCACAGCAAGATGAGTGAGCTGACAAGTTCTGTGCAGTTAAGCACAAGCCCTTGAGGAAACTTCATTCTTATAGAGAACACCTTCATGTTACAATGCTTCACAAATTGTTCTAATAACGCACTTCTCAAATTCTCAATACAAGCATCCGAATAATTTTTTAATTGACTTCCTCACCAGCTGCTTTTTTATTTTCTTACCTTATTAGAACTGCCCCCTTCTATTGCTGTGGCTAGCATGAAGCCAGGTGGCACACATGTACATTAGGCCACACAACCACAGAATATCCCAAGCTGAGGGGGACCCGTCGGGACCGCTGGGTCCAACAGGACAGCCTTAGCACCCCACAGCAACAGGGCTTTAAGGAGCATACAAAGTGTAGCATGCCACTGGCAGCTGTAAGGCCCTGAGCAGCGAGCTGAGGGCCCTGAAGATTACAAGAGCTCTGAAGTTGCACTTTATTCTTGAAAGTATTTTTATTTCTTTTTGCTCCAGTGCTACTGACACATGCCCCACGGTTAACAAGCATATTAACATCAGCTCCGAAAATCCTAAATATATATATATATACATATATATATATATATATATATAAGTCCCGCTTTAATCTTTCCTCCAACATCCAGCTCTGCATGGCTGCCCTCAGCGCAATCAAACGCTGTCTATACGGCCGTGCATCCCCAGGTCCCCCCCCCCCCTCCGACGCTTTCACCCAACGTAGCGACGTTACAGCTTTTTAAATGACCGGAGCGGCAGCGGTGCCTTTGTCCCGCCGCTCCCCCCGCGCCGCGGGCACATTGGATGCCGGCGCTCCCCCGGCCCCGCCGCCCCCGAGCCCGGCCCGCTCCGCTCCGCTCCCCCCGGTTCAGCCGCCGCGCAGCGCCGATCCCCGCCGCAGGCCCCGCGAGGCCCATCCGCATTCCCGGGCGGGCCGCGAGCCCCCCGCCGCCCCCGCGGGCAGAACCTGTCGGGACGCATTCTTGAGGCGGCCGCGGCCGAGCCAGGAATGCGGCCGGGGCGGGCGGGCCAAGCGGGCCCGGGGCCGAGCATCCCCACGGCGAGCGGCCCCGGCGCTCCCCCCGGCCCGTTGCGCCCTCCCCCCCCCGGCCCCGCTCACCCTTGGAGTAGAGGGACTTGGGGGACTCGAGGTCGAGGTCGGCGCTG